>NC_091436.1:17357680-17670663 GCF_964237555.1 Oryctolagus cuniculus | reverse complement strand
CAGACGGCAAGAGTGCCTATCTGCCGGTTCACTCCCTAAATGCCTGCAATGGCTGGCATAGGCCAGAGCAGACGATGGGACTGGAAGCTCAACTTAGGCCCCCTCCCCACATGGGTGGCAGGAACCCAGGTGCTTAAGCCATCACCCCTGTTAGCAGAAGCAGGAGTTAAGGGCCCAAGCTGGAGATCTAGCCCAAGTACTCGGATGTGGGATGCAATTTAAAAAAAAATTATTTTGAAAATTGGTTTTAATTAATTATTTATTTATTGGGAAGGCATAGTGACAGAGAGGGAGAGACAGAGAGAAAGAGAGAGAGAGAGAGAAAGATCATTCGTCAACTGGTTCCCTCCCCAGTGGCCACAATAACCAGGTCTGGGCCAGGCTGAAGCCAGGAACCAGGAACTGCATCCGGGCCTCCCATATGGGTGGCAGGGGCCCAAGTACTAGGGGCGTCTTCCGCTGCCTTTCCAGGCACACTGGCAGGAAGCTGGATCAGAAGTGGAGCACCCAGTGCTCAACAACCTAGCATAGAGGTGTCTTAGGCAGCGGCTTAACCCACTCGGCTACAACACTGGCCCCAGGTGGGTTACCCTCCAGGTGGAACACCTGCCTCTACTATCTTGTTTTTATAGGTGAGGAAACTGGGGCCAGAGAGGTTAAGGAAAGTGCCTGGAGTCACACAGCGCACTGATGGCAGAGCTGGCCTTGGCCCCGGGCTGCTTGGCGCCGGAACCCGTGTTTGTAGCAGAACAAAAATCACCCTGTAGCTGTACTCTCATTAGAACGCTTAAACTCCCTGTTTCTAGATCATCCACATTTGTTAACAGGCAGATGGTCTTTCAGTCCAGATGTGGAAATGGTGTTGAAGAATAGCAAACCTCTCTTCTGTTGGGCAGAACTTGGCAGATGACCCTGAAGCCTTCACATTGCTAAAAACACCCAAGCGAAGGATCAGATCAGAAACTCTGCCCAGGAGCAGGGATCGATCGCTAGGGGCTCATGGGGAGTGGGTTCTGGAACCTTCCTGCCCCTGGGGATACCCTTTGGAGCTGGTCTTCCTGAAAGTAGTGGGTCATATCTCTGTTTCTCCAGCACACACACACACACACACACGCAAAAGCACACACACACAGTTGACTTCATAAATGCATTCCTGAAAGGAAATGGAGAGTCAGCCTGGCCTGGGAAGTGAAGATGAGGCCGGGTACACCAAGTGGCTCAGCCCAGGTGGCTGCCGGGCGTCCCCATGCACAGCTCTCTCTTGTGCCCCTGCACACCCTGCAGCCATCCCTGTGGCTGAGAGCAATTGGGTGACTCCCAATGGCAAGATGAAATGCGACATTCCCATGCTCTCTTAAATGCTATTTTGACATTTTTAAGATGCCATTCTGAGAGATAGCGAGAAGCCTTCGCTAACAGAAGAGACGAGAGGTAACCAAACTCTCCCTTTGGTTGGAAGTTCGGATTTCACCTGGCCTTTCCTGCCCTCTCGCCTGCACTGAATGGCCTTGGTTGCAGGAGTATGGAACCCCACCCACACTGGCTGAGACAATACAGGGTTTGTCACTCATGGGGAGGTGGTGACCTCGTGGCTTCTTCCAGACCCTATTTTCTCCTCCGTGCTCTGCCCAGTGTGGGGTCAACGTCATCCTAACATAACTTATCCTCACGGTTGCATGGGGCCGCCAGCAATCCCCTAGCCTGAGCGCCCTCAGTGTGCTCCTGGGGAGGGAGGTGCAGGGGCACGGGGAGGGGCGTGCATTTGTTGAAGGAGCCTCTCTTCTCAGAGCCCCCTTGGGGCTCACCTGGTGGGGGACCACGTGCTGTCCTCTCTTGAGTCAGTGACTGGGGCTGGGTGATGCTGGTGCCCATAGCCCTGGGGTGTGCGGACCCTGTGTACAGATGAGGGTAGTCACAAAGTAAAGAGCAGACCTTGGGTAGGAAACAGAACTTTCTCTATTCTTTCTGAAATCTGCCAACACCCTACTGATATTTACAGGTGCCATTTTCTGCTACGAAGTAGATGACTACCATTTTTGAAATACTCCTTTTTACTGCGTTGTCAGATGTTCCTCTCCCCATTCCCCCTCCCCTTCTCCCGTCTGCCCTCCTTGTCCTTCTCTCCTGTGCCCCTTCCTCTCTTGCTCCCCCTCCTCTTCCTCCATCCTCCCCTGCCCCCTTCTTTCCTGTCCTGCCCTCTCGATTGATCACGTAGTGTTCATTCAACTCAGCTAAGCTGGTTTGGTACAGTTTCTCCCTAAGTAAAATGCCTTCATTTTTGCCACCCAGGAAGAAGAAATGCCAGATGTAGAAATTGACATTGACGATCTTCTTGATGCAGACAGTGAGGAAGAGAGAGCTTCAAAATTACAGGTAAGCAGCTTCCAGAATCTAGAAGCTTCTGATCATGGGTGCTTAAATGCACTTGACTCTCCAAGGCCTTGGCCCGAACCAATTCTGCAGCTGTGACAGTGTTGGTTCTGGGACTTGGGCCTCGGCCATTTGCAGAGAGGAAACCAGTGTGGGGCCGTATTAGTCCGTTTTCAAGACTATAATGAGGCCGGCGCCGCAGCTCAATAGGCTAATCCTCCACCTAGCGGCGCCGGCACACCGGGTTCTAGTCCCGGTCGGGGCACCGGATTCTTTCCCAGTTGCCCCTCTTCCAGGCCAGCTCTCTGCTGTGGCCCGGGAAGGCAGTGGAGGATGTCCCAAGTGCTTAGGCCCTGCACCCCATGGGAGACCAGGAGAAGCACCTGGCTCCTGCCTTCGGATCAGCGTGGTATGCTGGCTGCAGTGCGCCAGTCATGGTGACCATTGGAGGGTGAACCAACGGCAAAAGGAAGACCTTTCTCTCTGTCTCTCTCTCTCACTATCCACTCTACCTGTCAAAAAAATAAATAAATAAAAAAGACTACAATGAAATGCCTGAGGGAGGATAGCCTTACAGAGAAAAGAGGTTGATTTAGCCCAGCGCTCTGGAAATTCAAGAGTAAGGCACTGGCCTGACTTGGCTCTGGGGAGGACTCCATGGCAGAGGGCAGGAGCACATGCAGGAGGGAGAGATCACAGCTTTAAACAGGAAGCCGCAGAGCTGGGCTTTTTGTTTTAAATTAGTTAATTTATTTGAGAGGCAGAGTTACAGAGAGAGGGGGATACAGAGAGAGAGAGAGAGAGAGAGAGAGAGAGGTCTTCCATCCACTGGTTCACTCCCCAGATGGCTGCAATGGCCAGAGCTGAGCCGATCCGAAGCCAGGACAGAGGAGCTTCCTCCGGGTCTCCCACGTGGGTGCAGGGACTCAAAGGCTTGGGCCATGTTCCACTGCTTTCCCAGGCCATCGCAGAGAGCTGGATCAGAAGTGGAGCATCTGGGACTCAAACCGGCAACCAAATGGGATGCCAGGGGCAGAGGCCTAACCTACTGCCCACAGCGCCAGCCCAGAGGCAAAGTTTCAACAATCCCCCTGATAGCAGTACCCCTTTGCGGCCTAAGGACCTCCCCCTAGGCCCCACCTCATAAAGGTCCCACCTGCCAGCATCGCCACCCCGAGGACGAAGCTTTCACTGCGCAGATCCTTGGCAGACAGGCTCCGACCACATCCAAACCACTGCAGGTGCTTCTCACGGCCATGCACTGCTCTCTGATGGCAAAGCAGCTCTTGTTGCCATTAGCTCTCCAAGCATCTCCTGGCTCTGACAGTCTCCTGCCTCATTTTCTTGGGCGAGCAGTAGTGCCCCACAGTTATCTGGGAAGGAGAGGGCCCGAGCCGGAACTGGGGTCTCCATGCCCAGGCTTCTGGTCTCACAGGTGTGGATTTAATTTCTAGATAAAATTCTGTGATAAAATATGTCCTCATACACCGTTCTCATCTGCCAGCACCCTGGTGCAGCAATAGAAGCTGTGAATGCTTCGTGTCTCCTTAGCAGACAGCAATAAAATACTTCCCTCCCACAGGTGGACGCATCTATCACTTAAAACTCTGCATCTGGGAGTTTCTTAAAGCAATTAACCTTTGATTGTCATCATTCTTCATGTTCACCAATAATGACTGTTAATGGCGGGCTGGGTAGGACCAGTGGCAAAGGGTCACCGAGCGCTTAAAGGACACTGTTGAATGATTAATGTTTTTAATGTGTTAATAATTACTGCTGTCCCCTGAGTGGTGGCCAGCCTCAATTGTAATGTTTATTTCATATTGGTTGATTTAGATGGGAGACAATAGCAGTCTAGTCCTAAAAGCTAAAAAAAATTTTAAAAAGTAAAGCAGGTACCAATTCTATAGAAAATATACTAATATATACACTTTTTTTTCCCCTAAAAATAGAGACCTTGAAAGGGGCTTTGTACTCAGGTCACTCCCTGGGTTCCCAGTTGAGAGCACTGGGGCCTGTGAAGGCTGTGTTCCAAGCTGGCCTGTGGCTAAATCATGGTCGAACCCCTTGCAGTCTGTGACCAGTGCGATTGTCACCATCTTGGCAGCCTATCTCAGCTCTCAGTACGTCCAGCTCCGTATTAACCAAGGAAGGAAAGGAGTGTGTGTGCTCGTGTGTGTGTGTGTGTGTGTGTGTGTGTGTGTACAGAGGCAGAAAGTCACTGAGCAGGTGGTTGGTGTGAAACTGTTTGGATCCCTGTGGGTTGCATTGACGGGGCGGGCTGAGACCCCAGTTCCTGCTGGAGGCTGTGCTGGGGTTGCGACCACTGAGTCGGTCCACGGCTCCCTGCAGTCCACAGCCTAGCAGAGACCTTCAGGTAAGTAGCTGTGTTCCGCAGTGGGGTGATCGTGTCCTTGTCCAGGGTTCTAGCTGATCTTCAGCCCTATGGAAATATTCTCTGATTAAAAAAAAAAACAAACCCTCGCTCTAGTGTGTGTGTGTGTGTGTGTGTGTGTAGAGAGAGAGAGAGAGAGAAAGAGAGAGGGAGAGCGAGCGAGCGAGCATGAGTGTGTGTATGCGTGTGCCTGTGTGGCGCTCTGGAGAACAAAGCAAACTGAGGGCATTTTTATGTCTTCGGGTGACCGGCTGGTGCTGACATAAAGTGTGATTCCTGAAGGTCAATAACAATTCGTGATTTACTGCTGGAAAAGGAATACCACGAAGATGAATGGTTTTCAGTTTTACTTGGAAATTGAAACTGAGTTTTAAAACATTTAAACTGACTTTCTGTGTGTTTAATTCTAGGAAGCTCTTGTAGACTGCTACAAGCCAACGGAGGTAAACAAATCACTTTTCCTTAATGCTGTGTTTGCATTGATTTTTATTAAATCAATTTGTCTACTCTTAAAGCTAAACCACGATAAACGGGGTTGATTACGTGTCTGCTGTCAGCCGTCACTATCCATGAGTGTATGCGTGTGAACAGACGAGCTTCTTTATGTCTAACCTGAAACATGCCCAGTTCAGGCAGACTTAAAACTAATGGCGTGTGCTGCTTGTTTCAGATAAAGCCCAAACTTCCAAGGAAAATATGAAAGTGTTGGAAATAATTTTAATTAGAATTTTATAGATTTAGAACTGGAGAAAATAAGTGGTCTCCAAAAAGCTTGAGGAAAATGTATATCATGAAAAAACTATTTCAGATATTTTTTAACTGAAATTAACTTATTGTCTAATTATATGTTTCTATGAACTATTTGAAGTACTCTCATGTATTCTATTCATCTTTAAGCCTTAAAAAAAAAACATAAAGCCAATTCTGTCTCTCAAAAGAATTACCTTTATTGGAAGAAACAATGTTGTACCTTGGATACTTATTAAGTATATAAATATTAGTAAAAAAAAAAAAAAACACCCTGGCTAGGGCCAGCGCTGTGGCATAGTGAGTAAAGCTGCCACCTGCAGTTTTGGCATCCCATATGGGTATTGGTTCCCATCCTGGCTGCTCCTCTTCCAATCCAGCTCTCTGCTATGGCCTGAGAAAACAGTAGAAGATGGCCCAAGTCCTTGGGCCTCTGCACCCACATGGGAGACCTGGAAGAAGCTTCTGGCTCCTGGCTTCTAATTGGCACAGCTCCAGACATTGCAGCCATCTGGGGAGTGAACCAGCAGATGGAAAACCTCTCTCTCTCTCTCTCTTTCTCTCTTTCTCTCTCTCTCTCACTGCCTCACTGCCTCTGCCTCTCTGTAATTCTGTCTTTCAAAATAAATAAATAATTTTTTAAAAAAGAAGCAACATCCTTGGATATTAACCTGATTAGACCAAAGCAGTTAATGTAGACTTCAATGGCCAAAAGCAAAAAAGTAGAGAGTTTAAGGTTTTGATCAGCTATGCAAATATTAGCGAAAAAAGTGCCTTCCATTTGTTTCTATGACAAATCAGAGGAATTAAAAGATCCATCAGATGTTTTGGAATCTATTTGATACATCAAAGCAATGGTGGTAAAAGACTTTGGAGTTTTGAAGTGGTAAATTATAATGGGAGAAGAAAGTGTGCTTTTGTGAATGTGAAAGATTTCAGTAACTAGGAAGTTTTATGATCATTTACTTTGAGGTTAGTTATCTGTTTGCACTCTATTTTTATAGCCTCCTGTCTGAATTGCATCTTGCAACCATAGAGATTTTTAAATTTAAATTTTAGTTATTGAAATTTACTTTACGTTGATGTAACACAGTAATACTTTTGAAAAGCAAAAACAAGTATGGTAAGGGTTATAAAGACAAACTAGTGCCCTTCCCCATGCCTGAGCTCTGCCCTAGGGATTTTATATATTGTATTTGTATATGATAATATTTATATATTTTTATACAACAACACTTCTGGATTTTTCCCTGATATTTTCTCTTGTATTTTTAAATATGCATTTACTACTTTTTTTTTTTATTTAATGAGTTAAGGGTAAATACATTAGCTCTTTCAATCTCCACATAATTCCTTTCTGTCTAACCCCTTAGTAAAGATATTTGACAATATTTTGTCAACTTAATCGCCAAGATTTATAATATTATGATGCAAACAAATAATTTTCACTGCTGAGCCAGTAATGAAATATGGCTATGGCTCCTTTCCCTCATAGCCCTTTGTTTTTCCTGGAGTTGATAACCACATTGTCTTTGAATTTGACTAGTATATGTTGCTGTTTTTTGTTTTGCCCTCTAATGTCTTTGTCAAGCATGTAATGTATTTTCTGTATACTCAAACACATCATTGCCACTGTCTGCCCCATCCATAAATTTTCTGAATCCTGCTCATGCGACAAGCTGGAGAAGTTAGTCTCTGAGCCTGCTGGGTAGCTGTTGTCTTGAGACTTCTATTCACTCTTGTTCCATGTTCAGTCTTTGTTTTTTTGGATTTTATTCTGCATTTTTGTTAGAGTACCTCATGCAGTAGCTTTTGTGGAAAGGGTACACAGAGGTAAATTTTTTTGAATCCTGTACATGTGTCAGTGTATCTTGACTAATAATTTAGATGGCATAAAAATATAAGATAAAAGCTACCACTAACACCCAATTTTAAAGTTGTTACTCTGTTATTCCATCACATCTAGAGTTAAGAAGTCTGATGCTGTTTCTGCTGTTAGACCTTTGTATGTGACTTTTCCATATAAGTTAATCGTAAGACTCCCTCTATATTTTGAAATTTTATGGCATGTTGCTCTGCTGCGGGTCCTTTTTTATTCATGTCTTTCAGTTTTGCAGGAATGATCTTTTCTCTTTCTAAAAATTATTTCTTATTCTTTATTTTTTTACTTCCTTGGTGTTCCTTATTTCTGGCTCTCTGTTTAGGTGTTACATCTGTTAAACACTTATTTAGTTTATTATCTTTTAAACATTTATTCACTTATTTGAAAGGCAGAGTTACAGGAGGTAGAGGCAGAAGCAGAGAGAGGTCTTCCATCACTGGTTCACTCCCCAGATGACAACTGCCAGAGCTGTGCCGATCTGAAGCCAGGAGCCAGGAGCTTCTTCAGGGCCTCCCATGCTGGCTCAGAGGCACGAGGACTTGGGCCATCTTCCACTGCTTTCCCAGGGCATAGCAGAGAGCTGGATCCGAAGTGGAGCAGCCAGATTTGGACTGGAGCCCATATGGGATGCTTACACCACAGCACCGGCCCCTCTACTGGTTTTTGAATTGTGTACCCTTGTGTGAAATATGAAGAGAGAGCGAGCAATGTGGAGCCTTAAGATGGAGTGATCAGGTTGAAGCCAGATTTGCAGGGTATGGAGTTTGTGGGTGCGGATTCCTAAAGACAGCGGTGTGGTTGTCCCTCTGTGTCTGTGGGGGATGGGCTCCAAACATCAGTGCTCTAGTCTCTTACATAAACCAGCAAAATATCTGACGTAACCTGCATACTTCTTCCTGTTCACTTTAAGTCATCTCCAGATTGCTTTAATGCCTAACACAATGTATATGCTGTTTAAATAATCGCTTTTGCTATGTTGTTTAGCAAATAACAGTGAGAGAAAAAAAGTCTACCTGAGTAGGATAGACACAGGCATGCTATGCCTAACCACGTACCACTGAATGACACCCAAATGAGCAATGCTGGAGAGACTGAGGTGTGACGTGGCCACAGAGGCCACGGCAGGGCCAGCTCCTTCATTCGTGTGTCCTCAGCAGTGTGTGGCTCGGCGTGTGGTGAATTAAAGTTTTGCTGCTTGGATTTTTCTTTATGAATATCTTGATCTGTGGTTGGCTGGCCCTGTAGATGCAGAAGAAGGGGACACTGAGGGCCCGCACTCTGTGGCTTTTTCCTGGGGAAGGTTGTGTTTATAGTGTTTGTCTACGCTCCTGCCTGACGTTGGTCTGACCTTAGCAGAGGGGAAGAGTCTGCAAACCTCACCACTGAGCTCTTGGGAACACAACTCTTTATTTATGGGTGTTGGGGAATTAATATATAAGTTAAAAACAATTAGATATTTGGAGAGAGATTTTCAGTTGTTATGGTGGGTTAGACAAGGGTAGTCAGAATGGGGTGGGGGTTTGGTGCTGTGGGTAAGACACCACCTGGGGCACCTGCATCCCCAGTCAGAGTGCCTGGCTCAAGTCCTGGCTCTCCTTCCAATTCCAGCTCCCTGCCCATGTGCGCCCTGGGAGGCAGCCAGTGCTGACATAACTGTTTTGAGCCCCTACCACCTATGTTTAAGACCTGGATTGAGTTCCTGGCTCCCAGCACTGGCTATTGCAGGCATGTAGAAAGTGAACCAGCTGATGGGAAATCTCTGCTTTTCAAAATAAGTGAAATACAGTTGAAAAATGAGAACTGTAGAATTGCAGTCAAGAAAAGTGAGGGCTGTGCAGGTGAATGACCTATTATGTGGGGGCAGAGGTGATGACTGAGTAACCAGCGTGGTAGGTGCAGGCTTGCCATTTACTCATTTTATTTCCTTCTTAAAAAAGATTTATTTGTCTACTTCAAAGGCAAAGTTACGGAAAGAGAGGGAGAGACAGGGAGGGAGATGTTCCATCTGCTGGTTCACTCTCCAAATAGCCACAGTGGTCAGTGCTGGACCAGTACAAAACCAAGAACCTGGAACTCCTTCCAGGTCTCTCACATGGGTGGCAGGGACCCAAGCACTTGGATCTTCTGCTACTTTCCCAGGAACATTAGCAGAGAGCTGGAGCAGGGGTAGAGCAGTTGGGACTCAAACCAGCACTCAACATGGAGTGCTGGTGTCCCAAGTGGGGGCTGAACCCAGCACCACAACACTAGCTCCTTATTTTTTTTTCTTTTTCTTCTCCTCTATTCCTGGGTAGAAAATAACATTGCTTTGGTGATTTAGGTGGGACTTGGCAGAAGTCTCTTCTGACTGTCTCCCTTGGAGTCAACAGTGGAACGAATCTCCATTTTTTTCTCATTGAATGAGGCCTCTTCTCCCCCAGTTTTTGCAGTGTCTAGGGAACAGAATAGCTATAGTGGTTAACACTTGTGTGATTAAATGAAAATAGTGCAGCCTGCCCCCTGGAGCAAAAGTGCCCCTCATCTGGTTTCTGTGTGCAAGCCTAGGAGAGGAATGGCTGTGATCTTCAAATATTCTTCAGGGTTCCAATTGAAGGAAGAAGGAAAACAGAGTAGATGTTCCAAATGACCATCTCTGTGTCTCTCTGTTTTCTTTTAAGATCTATTGGTTTATTTGAAGGGCAGAGTTACAAAGAGAGGGGAAAGACAGAGGTCTTCCATCTGTTGGTTCTCTCCACAAATGGCTGCAACAGCTGAGACTAGGCCAGGAGCCCGGAACTCCATAGGGTCGCCCACATGAGTGGTAGGGTCCCAAGCACTTGCGCCATCTTCTGATGGTTTCCCAGGTACACTAGTGGGGAGCTCAATTAGAAGTGGAACAGCTGGGACACGATCCGCTGCCCATATGAGTTGGCAACAGCTTAACGCCACTGTGCCACCATGCTGGTCTTTCTGTGTTCTTTTTTTAGCTCATGGTCTCTGGGAATGGAAATGATGTAAAATGCTGAAAAATTATATGCATGTTCATTTATCTGTTAAAGGATCATTTCTTAAGTTCATAAGAATTTCTTAAGTCCATAAGAACTGGATTCCACTGGCACCTGGATTGTGAGGGTAACACTAATAGCTGGTACTTGCATTTTTCTAGAGCTCATTAGCTTACATCTCACTAACAGGCGTGATTCTGTTCCATCTTCACCATGACCTTGTGGAGTTCAAAGGGTTTGGGTAATTTGCCCAAGATGTCAGAGCCAGGACTCAACCCTGGGTTTCTGACTCCTGTGTTTCTTTCCCTCCTGCCAGTCTGCCAGAATCACTTGGTGCAGCAAAGGATTTAGGACTTTCAAGGACTATGCTCTTTTTTTTTTTTTTTTAAGATTTTTATTTGCTTTTTTTATTTGAGAGGTAGAGTTACAGGCAGAGGGAGAGACAGAGAGAAAGATCTTCCATCTGCTGGTTCACTCCCCAAATGGCCGCAATGACCAGAGCTGGGCTGATCTGGGTCTTTGGGTCTCCCATGTGGGTGCATGTGTATAGATGATGTCTTTGCTGGCTCAGACATGTTTATTTATAGCCTCTTGTTGCAAAGGGGACAGGTGGTAGAAAGAAGGCTGGACTTCCAATGGAGTCTTACACAGTGCCAGCACTAACTGTGTGGCCTTAAGTGATTTCCTCAACCTCTCTGAGCCTCTGTCCCCTCCTAGAAGAAATGCAGGTAATCACATCAGCTCCCTGGGTTTTAGTAAGGATTATTGGCAGTGATACTAATTTTTGTGGTAGTAACAATTATGCTAATAGTAGCTAGATAATTACTAAGCATTTACTATCTGCCAGGCACTGATTTATCCAATTTTATAGATGAACTCATTTAAATCATGTTTCCTGAAAATATTTTCAACACTTATTAAATCCTTCACAGCTCAAATTTTTAAACAAACAGATGTTGGTTTTACATTCACAGTGAAATTGACCGGAGGTGTAGCGATTTCCCGCTTCTCCCTCTCCCCCCACCACACAGAGCCTCTGTTGTTATCAGCGTCTCACACCTGAGTGTACATGCGGTGAAGCTGTATCTGCACATCATTATCATCAACCATCGGAGGTCACTCCTGCTGTTGCATGTCCTTTGGGCTTTGACAAATGCACAATGACAAATATCTACTATCACTTAGTCGCACTGAGTAGCTGCACTGCCCTCAAGTCTTCTGTGCTCCACCTATTTATTCCTCCCTCCCCTCTTTCACTGCCTCCATAGTTTCGCCTTTTTCAGAATGTTGTGTTGTTGGATCATTCAATACGCAGCCTTCTCAGAATAGCTTCCTTTTCTAAGTGATATGCATTCAGGTTTGTTCCATGGATTTTCTTCTTCTTCTTCTTCTTTTTTTTTTTTTTTTAAAAAAGATTTATTTATTTGACAGACAGTTACAGAGTGAGGTAGAGCCAGAGAGAGAGAGAGGGAGAGAGGTCTTCCATCCGCTGCTTCACTCCCCAAATAACCGCAACGGCCAGAGCTGAGCTGATCCAAAGCCAGGAGCCAGAAGCTTCCTCCAGGTCTCCTAAGTGTGAACAGGGGCCCAAGGACCTCGGCCATCTTCCACTGTTTTCCCAGGCCACATCAGAGAGCTGGATTGAAAGTGGAGCAGCCAGCCAGTGCCATGGCTCACTTGGCTAATCCTCCGCCTGCAGCGCTGGCACCCCAGGTTCTAGCCCCAGTTGGGGCACCAGATTCTGTCCCGGTGGCTCCTCTTCCAGGCCAGCTCTCTGCTGTGGTCCGGGGGTGCAGTGGAGGATCGCCCAAGTGCTTGGGCCCTGCACCCGCATGGGAGACCAGGAGGAAGCACCTGGCTCCTGGCCTCAGATCGGCGCAGTGCGCCGGCTGTGGCAGCCATTTGGGGGGTGAACCAATGGAAGGAAGACCTTTCTCTCTGTCTCTCTCTTTCACTGTCTAACTCTGCTGTCAAAAAAAAAAAAAAAGAAAAAAAAGAAAAAAAAATGGAGCAGCCAGGACTCAAGCTGGTGCCCATATGTGTTGCCAGCGCTGCAGGCCGGGACCCCAACCCACTACACCACAGCACCAAGACAGCTTCAAGACTTGGCTTTATTTCTCTTCAGTGCCGAATAATATTCTATTCTCTGCAAGTTCCGCAGTTTATCCACTCACCTACTGAAGGGAATTTTGGTTGCTTCCATGTATTGGCAGTGGTTGTTGTAAATATCCCTGTGTAGGTTTTTCGGGTGGACGTAAGTTTTCAGGTTCTATGGGCAAACATCAAGGAGCATGATTGCCCTACTGTATGGTAAGAATATATTTAGTTTTGTAAGGAACTGATAAACTGTCTTCCAAAGTGACCGTACCAATTTGTGTTCCCACCAGCCGTGAGGGTTCTGTCACTCCATGTCTTCACCAGCATTTTGTTTTAGCATGGTCTTGGAGTTTGGCCATTCTAAGAAGTATGTAGTGATATCCCATTGTTGTTTTAATCTGCATTACCCTGGTGACATTACTTGGACCATCTTTTTTCATGTGCTTATTTGCTATCCATATATCTTCTTTGATGAGGTATCTCTTAAGATCTCAGTCTTCTTTTTAAATTGAGTTGTCTTCTTATTGTTGAGTTTTAAGGGTTCTTTGTATAGTTTACACAACAGTTCTTTATCAAATATGTCTTTTGTAAATATTTCTCCCAGTATATGGGTTCTCTTTTAATTTTCTTGATAGCATCTTCCACAGAACTGGAATTATTCTTTAATAAGGTATAGCTCATCAATTCTTCCATGGTTTGTGCCTTTGGTGTTGTATCTAAAACTCATTACCAAGCAGCAGGTCAAATGGATATTTTTTGCTGTGGTATCTTTTAGGAGCTTGTAGTTTTTCATTCTTCATTTAGATCTGTATATGATCTGTTTAATTTTTATAACAAGTATAAAGTCTGCATCTAGATTTATTTATTTGCAATATGTGAATGTCCAGTTGTTGAAGCATCACCTGTTGAAAAGGCTGTCTATATGGCTGCACTTGGTGCCTTTGCTCCTTTGTCAAAAATCAGTTGGCTATATTTGTATGGGTCTATTTCTGGGCTGTCTACTCTGTTCCATGGATCTAGTTGTCTATTTTACCAGTAGCACACTGTCTTGATTACCATATTGTTATAGTGAGTTTTCAAGTCAGGTAGCATCAGTTTGATGTGGGCAATGACTGTATGAGTTCCTAATCCAGGTGCTTGCCTCCCGTGTGGAGATAGAAATACTCAGTGGAGACTAGAATCATGTGCAAATAGGAACAGAATTTATTTAGCAATGAGGCCATACACATAACATTCACATGTTAGCGTGGGCCACCGCACACTGAGAAGGACCCAATATGAGTGGGCCAAAAGGTTGCCTGCAAGTGAGAGAGAGAGGAGAAACCCAGGAAAGATACCTCTGAGTGAAAACAGGAACAATCAGACCTGTCCATCAAAGACTGGTCTGCGGCAGGAAGGACACTCTATCCATCTTCCACCTCTCTTTATAAGGAAGGGGTTGGTACCCCAACCAGATATATAAACGGAGTGGGGTATTAGCATGTAGCAGGTGCTTCCTGGGTAGGTGGGCAAATCAAACCGATGGTCTCAGAGATACAGGAGTTGCAGCCGACCTAAATGCTAACTAATGCCCAGTCAAATCCACCTTGTCATTTTCCTTCAATATTACATTGGCTACAATATTACATCTGTGTTTTTGCCTTTGCATACACACTTTATAATCAGTTTGTTGATGTCTACCAAATAACTTGCCGCAATTTTGATAGGGATTATGTTGAGTCATTTTATCTATGAGAATAAAATATCTCCATTTCTACAGGGATGTCCTCAGTCGTAGAGCTTCTTCTTCAGCTTCACCTCATTTCCTAATCAGTCCATCATAGACACTCTTCATTTCTGCTATAGTGATTTTTATTTCTAGCATTCTTTTGGTTCTTTCTTAGAATTTCTCTCAATTTCCATTGCCTCTCTATTCTTGCATACTGTCTACTTTATCCCTGAGCACTATTGACATATTGATCTTAGTTTTAAATTCCTGACATGATAATTCCAGTATCTCTGCCATATCTGAGTCTGGTTGTGATGATTATTGAAACGTTGCCTTTTGCTGTGTCTTATGCTTTTTCTTAGTAGCCAGGCATGATGAACTGGTAAAAGGAGCTGCTGTAAATAGGCCTTTGGTAATGTGGTGAGGTGTAGGGGCAGGGGAAGTAGTCCATAGTCTATAATTAGATCTCAGTCTTCAGTGAGCCTGGGCTCTGGGGCTTTGAACTTCACAAGCCTGTCTCAGTCCCTTCCCCCACCCCCACCTACAAGTGGGACAGATGGCTGGAGCCAGCTGGAGTTGGGTATTTCCCTTCCCCCAGGTCAGTTCGGCTCTTATGAAACCTTAGTGGTTAAATCATTTCTCCTCAAAGCAGACCCCATTAAGAACAGAACGCTTTGTATATTTTCAAAATGGCGCCTTTCCCTTGGTGATATTCACTGTGAGGAGCTGGTAGAGCTCCCGGGGATAAACTCAAGACAGCACGGGGCCGCTGCCATGATCAGGTGCCCCTGGGGTTCTGGTCTCCTAGACTCATCTTCTCTGAGCCCCCATCAGTCTGCCAAGTACAGTTCAGATTTCCCTCCATTGTCTCCCATTCCCATTGAGAATGCCGCCTGAGGGTTTCCTCTCTGGTAGGTCACAATTCTCTATTCTTCTGCTGATCTCTCCACGTTGGGAGCATTGGCTTACCCTGTGACCTCACTCCTCTGATAGATCTAAAAAGAATTGTTGATTCGATGCACCTTTGAAGCTCATTGTTATGTTGGAATGGCAATTTCCAGGCTGTTCACGTGCCTGACTGGAAACAGGAAGTCTCATTTCATCTTCGCGACAAAGCTTTGAGGTTGACAGTGTTGCTACCAGGTAAGGAATTTGAGGCATTGCAGCATTCTGTAATGTGCCTAAGGTCACACAGTTAATAAATGGAGAGGCACGGTGTATACAAAAGCGTGTAACTAGAACCTCACACGTGGCAGGTCCTGGACATGTTACCTGAATCTGATTGTGTGTAAAGTGATGCTTCTCCATCACACGTTAGATGTGCAGAATGCCTGAATATACCAATAATGATAGTCTTGAGTTGTTAAATTGGAAGAGTAGACTTTAAAGAATCTGCCAGGGTTTTTTTTTTTGTGTGTGTCACCTTTTATCATAGGATTTGGGGTCCATGGTTTCAATCTGTGTGGGTCACTGGCCATAGGGAAGGGACTTGTTCTTCACTTGTGATTCGTATTCAGACGAATATGATGCACTCCTGACACATAAACCTTTACGAATTTGGACACTTCAATACATAGAATATTATCGAGGTCATCATACTAATGTACAAGTGGCTGATCAGTAAGGATGGCTTTTTGAACTTTTCCTCTTGGAAGAATACCATTTCTGATGCAGTTGATATTATTAAAACAGAACTGACTTAAGGCTAGCAAAAGGATGTTTCTACATCATGCAGGAGTAAAAGAGTGATTTCATTTTGGGTATTACTTCTAAGGAAGTCAGTACTGGTAGCCTAATAGAGGTGGTAAGACTGATGGGTGAGGATTTGGGGTCTGCCAGCTACGACAGGGAAGAGCATCTTTTCTCTTGTTCACTCTTTCTCTGAGTGACTTTTAAATGTTGGGATCGCATAGTAGCATCTCCATTGTACCAGGATGATGGAGAGAAATTTCATTTAATGTAGGCATTAGAACATCTGCTGTCCATCTGTTAGGGGAGTTGTCAGTCTAATCAATAGGGTTTAAAGTTGTTATTTTATAGTTAAAAGTGCCTATGCTGTTGCTGTCTGGCAAATATCAAGTTTTTCTTTATGTGCATTTATTTGCTTTTATGAACCCAAAGATGGTGGTATAACCTATCCTTTTCATAATCAAAGCCTGAGAGTTAACGTGCTTCAGGGTTTATCTAGGATGACCAAGTTTGAGAGCGCATGGTGAGAGCGTTTCCAGGCCCAGTCATCTGCCAGGTCATGGAAAAGTCACAGTGCTGCAATGGTGCAGAAAAAAGATATCTGATCCTGGTCTGTAAATAGGCATTGACCGGTGTTTTCTGAGACTCGCACCTGCTCTGTTGTTCTTCTTGTGGTTGTCAGTAGGAAGGTGACTGCGTCACTTGTCTGATGGGCTTTGCTGATGACCATTGTCACCATATCCTGTTCACATTATATCTCCATCCATTTAGCATTAAATTTAAAAAATAGATGTATGTATTTGAGAGGCAGAGTGATATAAAGAGAGAGACCCAGAGAACAGCAAGCAGATAGAGAGTGGGTTCCTGTCCACTGGTTCACTCTCCAGATGCCCACAGTGGCTGGGGCTGGGCTGGGGCTGGACTGGGGCTGGGCTGGGGCTGTGCTGGGGCCAGAGCCAGGAACTGGGAATGCAGTCCAGGTCTCCTATGTGGGTGGTAAGGACCCGTTTACTTGGAGCCAGAAGCAGAGCAGGTATCAAACGCAGGCAGGCTGATGTGGGGTGCAGGCTGCCAGGCTAAATGCCCACTCCCCCATTAGCACTTTAACCTTTTTCAAAAAATGGTTTTTCAGTTTACACATACATGAGTTTCTTCACAGCCTTTCTTCATTGACCTGATTATATGGAGAAAAAAACTGTGTGTGTGACTGGAGGAGGCACAGCTTGGCATCTTCCTAGGTTCTCTCGATTCATTTGTTCAACAAATGTGTATTGAACATCTGTGTGCTCGCAGCTAAGCTAGGGACTGGCACACAGCAGTGAACTCCTACATCCATTTGTAAAACAGCCTCTATGCAGGCCACACTTCACTCTGGTAGGAATTCAAATGCTCAAAGAACATTGAGATAGGAATAAAAGCACAGAAATGGCAGGCTGTCAGCGAATTCAGTGGTTCTGTATGTTCAGCACCTAATTGCTTAACAGAATGTGGTTTTAGGGGATTTGCTAGGGGAAGCAGCTGTGCAACTCAGTTCAGTGGGTCTGAGTGGCACCTTTCTTAGGTCAGACCTTTCATCTGGCGTCTCGTGGGGCTTCCTTAAAAAAGACTACAGTCATGCACCGGGAAGAGGAACGGCTTGAATGTGAGATCAGTGAGTTGAAAAGGCACTTTTTGAAAGCTGTCACCTTCGAACAATTCTTCTGAATAGAGAAAGAATTGGGAGTTTCCAAGAAAAGACCAGAGTATGATAAAGACTTTATTCAAGTGGTCGTGGCCATTGGCAGTGAGAGCCTTATTTATTATGTAATGGTGTGATTGGGCATGTAAGTATTAAAGGATTGGGATGTATGAGCTGGCAACATGTGTAGCTATAGCTAACGGCCAAAACAGTCTTGGTCCTGATGTGGGCAATGAACTGATTAATTTTTCATCTAGGCTCTTGTCTCCTGTCGAGCTAGACATACTATGCGGAGACTGGTGTTGTGTGCAAACAAGAATAGTTTATTTGGGAGTGAGGGAACAAACATATGTTTACACACGAGTGTCAGTGCCTCACACAAAGAAATCCAATTGAGTGGACCAAAGAATTGTCCACAAACTAGGCAGGAAAGGGAAACCAAACAGTACCTGCAAAAGCAAAGCTCTGTCTGTATATAGGTAGGCAGCAAAAAGAGAAGAAACAAGAGTTCTGAAGAAACAGGCACAGCAGCTTGATGCAAGGTGCAGATGAAAAGAGACCGCTCTCCTATCTTCCACCCCTTTTCTATCCTCTGCAGGTCCAGATGTCAGGTGCATTATGGGAAAGCAGACATTTTGATTGACAGGTGAGGGGGGACTTCTGGCTCCACTCTGTTCTGAGTGGGGCAGTGCCGATTGTGGCTCAGCCTACTCCAGGGTCCAGCACCTGCGCCGAGAGACACCTGAGTGCTGGTCCCACCGTGAGTGGCTTGGGGCAGGGCCAGGGCCAGGCCGCTTCCACTTCCCTATCGGAATCCTGCATCAGTCCCAGTGTCAGGATCCCGCATCAGTCCCAGTGTCAGTTGCTGAGGACTCTTCATGCCCCAGACCTTCTCTTCCCCAGGTAAAAGAGCAGGTGCGGGCTGGAGCTGGCTCAGGGATCCGTGTTTACATCCAGATCCTCTGCTCTGTCTGCTCTATGTTTCTCTGAATTCTTACTAGGTGAGCACAGGCTCCATTCTGGAGTATTTATAATGCTGGTTAGGATTGTCTTTATTGGGGAAAATCAAACCAGATCAAATCAGTGAGCTCGCCAAAGATGTGCAGTCATGGGGCAAGAATCTGCATTTATTCCCTGGTCTTTGCAAAGTTAGGGAACTACCTACAAGACCACCCTTACTCTGATGCCAACTGCAAGTTTGGGGTCCCTGGGACCACCCTCGTGCTTGTTAATTCTCTAGAAGGACCCACAGAACTCCCTGGAATCGGTTACACCCACACTTACGGTTTATTTCTGTGAGAGGCTGCATTCTGAGCCGCAGGAGGAGGTGCACGGGGCCAGGTCCAGGAAGGGTGCAGATGCCCAGCTGGCGTGCCCGGCCCCGGTGTGTTCAGCAGCGGTGTGTGATGGTACTGCCAGGGAGCATCCAGCGTGCCTTCCAGAGGCTTCCGCTGGGGCTTGGTCCCATGTGGCTGACCCCGGGCTCCATCTGCTCCCTGTGAACCCTCCCCACCTCTGCCATGGCCCAAGGTAGACGGGTTTTTTGTTTTTTTGTTTCTTTTTTTTCTTTCTTTCTTTTTTTTTTTTTTTTAAATTAGGCAGTCACATTCCCAGGGCTTAGGGTTTACCTCTCAGGAGTGAAGGCAGCAGCCAGCCTCTTTCTCTCCACACCTGGTTGTAGGCTGACCCTGAGAATAGTGATAATGGTGATGACAGCAACAGTAGAGGTTTAAAGAAAGAACAACCTGCCTTTATGAGAAATGCCACACGCAGCTTGGTTTTGGTTGCCCCCTGCAACCTCCCCCCATAGTTAATGATTGTTATTTTTATAAAAGACACAATGGACAAAGCACAGGCTTTAAATGGTCCTGACTGGCATTTTTAAATGATTGACAGTGGTTTTATGGCCTTACTCTTATTTATAATTCAGAGTAGCCAACCCCATATTACAAATAGTTCCATGCTCTCTTCCTATGTTTAGATCTAAGCAGAAGAAATAATATGAATCAAAATAATCTGACACATGATTTTTAGATCTCTATAACAAAGTTAAAACAGCAAAAAATAAATGCAGAAAAGTCTGGACATGGGTTTCTTTTATTTAGACAGGATTCAGGTATTCATAGCAAATAATATTCTCTCTCATGGGTAATGGGACCTTGGGGAAATTAGTTTCCATAGTGATTGGCAAGTGGGAGATTATGATTTAACAGAATTTCCTGCAATGGTTATGGACAATATGGACATCATTTTAGGTTGCCTAAGCTGCAAGTGTGACGGCTCTAAGAAACCTACCAGTGAGGAAAGAATTGCATGTAGTGTTGGGTGTGGGGAGGGCAAATGGCCTGTTTAGTTGCATATACATAAGGATTGGAATTTGATTAAAAAAATGACTTAGTCTAAGAGCAGTGGGTTGAATCTCTAAAATAGATTAATCGGACTGCTCTCCCAGCAGAACAAATTAATCTTTAAAGGCAGAGAGTCAAGAAAATAAATGGACAACATGGTGGCAGTGGTTGTAAGTTAAAGGAGAGGGGAAAGTACCCAGCAGTTGCACTTAAGTAGGAATTTATTTAGCAGAAGTCGTTAAAGCAACAGCGGCCACAAACCCTTGCACTCAGGAGGGTCATGAGCCTCTGCAGATCCTGATGATAGCTGTGGTCAGTTGTGGTGGCCGGCAGCAGGTGGATGTCTCTAAGGGTAAACACCTGCTCCCTGTCCTCCCCGTCCTCCCCCACCCCCCGAGAGGGGAGCAGTGAGGCAGTGTCGATGGACTGTGCTCAGTGACTTCGGGAGCAAATCCCAGGGTCACGGGGGCTGGGGGCCCAACAGAGCTGTTTGAGGTGCTGCTTGGCTGTGTTTCGGGGGCAGTGCCTGGCTGGCGTCCTGGGTGACCTGGGGTGCCAGGCTCATGAAAGCTTACAGAGTGAGCTTTAAATGCGCCGCGGGGTCCTCGGCTGATGACCTTTGCCCTTTGGAACAGTTTTTGGGTGGAACCATGGGCTTTCAGAGAAGCCCATCCTACCCTCCCATCCCCCTCACTTCGCGAAACTGCTGGCCTCCACCAGGGTCACACTGGCCTGGTTCCCACCTGTCTGTTGAAGTCAGGCTTCTTGGAAGATCTGTCAGGCAGCCACCTGAAGCTGGTCCCCAGCTTGACCCAGTCCCCTATAGGGCAGTAGTGAGACTGAGGGTCAGCAGCAGATGGCTTCCATGAATATGCAAATAGTTCCTATGAATATGCAGATGTAAGGCAGTAACTGGTCCTGGGGAGGGTTGTGTAACCTGTGTCAGAGTTTCCGGCTGCCAGTTCCCTCCGCGCTGCCCCCTACCTGGTATTGGGGTGCGTGGTGGTGTGGAGAGAAGCGAGCTGAACATGAGAGCTCTCCGGGGATCCTGCTGATTCACAGTTACTGTGTTTGGTGAAGCCATTCCGCTAGCCGTAGTTTCAAGTATTTCTTTTAAAAGTCCTTTTATCAGGAAACACTTCTAATTAAAGGGACAGCATCTATATATCTTATTTATCTCTTTTTAAATTACTCAAAATACTTGAAAGAATGACTTCAGTCAGTTTAATTGCGTACAAGGCAGTAATGTGCATTGATTCTGCGGTCCTTTTTTCCTGCTTGCCAGTGGGCCCCTCTTGCTTTAAGCAGCGCGTTATCGTCAATGAGTGTGACACATTAATTACTCTGAATGACTGGGGAAGGCTACCCGACGCCCGGCTGGGGCGATAATTACAGAATGTGTGTCCATCTGCTGCCTCTGGCGTGGGCTGGAGCAGGCATGGACACGGGGTGAAAGTCGGAAGCCACAGGACCAGGAGGGATCAGGGGACAAGGGCTCAGGGGGAGGTGGCTGCAGCCATGCAGGGCCCTGGGGTAGAGCGAGAAGGGACCTTCTGTTTTCACGGCTGCTGCCGGATCCCCTGAGAACACGGCTCGCCCGCCTGCCTGGCCTTTTCCCTTCTTTTCTCTCTCTCCCTTTCTCTAAAGTACCTTGTAAATGAGCTGGCTATATGATGTGTACATTTCATTTTCCCAGCTCCCTACAAATGTTGCTCCTTTCAATCTGTTGTGTTTTTTATCTCTCTGGGGTGTGTGTGTGTGAGAGAGAGAGAGAGAGAGAGACAGGGAGGGTGGGAGGGAGGATCCTAGGCTCCACCCTTCCCCAGAAGGCTCTGGCCATCCCTTACCCCCGTCTGGCTGCTACCAGGTTTCAGATGCGCCCTGGAAACATTGGAGCTGCTCAGGCCCCTTGCCACACTTGCTTTTTCCTCACCCAGCTCACGCCCGAAGATTCCAGGGCCCTTTCTCCGTGCCTTTTCACGTTTATGCCTGAGTTGTAGGAATTCGTTGATTTACTCCTATAATGTTGCCAAGCCTCGGCTGAGCCCCTCTTGTCTATTAAGCCTGCTCAGAAACCGAAAGTGAGCAATCCAGGGCGCATGGAGGACTCTGGGCTTCTTAACTGTGCAGATAATACTTTGCAAGTTTTCCTTTTCAGTTTGCTCATTTTGCCCTAAGTTGGATGTCTGAAATTTATGCCTGTTAATACAGGCAGCTGTTGCTCATCTTTATTACTGTATAGCATCCCTTTGTATTAATGCACTGTAAGGTATTTATCTGTTCTGTGGCTACTCAGACAGTGTTCAGTTTGTCATTACTATGAATAATGGTGCAATAAAATGACTGCTGTTGAACTTGTGTACAAGAGGAATATACCAAGAAATGAGGTTGTTCTTGAATTTTTTAAAGTGATTTCTTTTTCTAAAGATTTTTTTTTTTTAAGTAGGGAGTCTAGTGCCATGGCGTAGCGGGTAAAGCTACCACATGAGATGCCAGTATTCATATGGATGCCTGTTCAAATCCTGGCTGCTCCACTTTAGATCCAGCTCCCTGCTGATGTGGCTGGGAAAGCAGTGGAAGATGACCCAAGACCTTGGACCCCTGCACCCATGTGGGAGACCCAGAAGAACCTTCTGGCTCCTGGCTTCAGATTAGCACAGCTCTGGCCGATGTGGCTGCTCTGGGAGTGAAACAATGGATGGGAGATCCCTCTCTCTCTCTCTGCCTTTCAAAAAATAAAAAATGTTTGTTTATTGGAAAAGTAGAATGTAAGACACACACACACACACACACACACACACACATATCTTCTATCTACTGGTTCACTTCCCAAATGGCCATAACACCACGGCTGGGCCACACGGAAGCCAGGAGCCAGGAACTCCATCCAGGCCTCCTACATGGCGGCAGGGGTCCAACCAGCTGGCTATGATATCAGCTGCTTTCCCAGGTACAGTCAGGACTTGAACCAGCACTCTGATATGGGAGGCTGTCGTCGTAAGCAGGGGTTTAACTACTGGGCCAGAATACCAGTTGCTATTCTTGGGTATTTATACCAGCTTGTATAACCACCAACAGGGCAATAAGAACTCCCTTTTAGCCTCCTTACTCCCACACACTTGGTATTGTTAAAAATTTTTGTCAGTTTGATGATACGCACTATGTTTTTTTTTTTATTTTTATTTTTTGACAGGCAGAGTTAGACAGTGAGAGAGACAGAGAGAAAGGTCTTCCTTCCATTGGTTCACCCCCCAAATGGCCGCCACAGCCAGCGCACTGTGCTGATCCGAAGCCAGGAGCCAGGTGCTTCCTCCAGGTCTCCCATGCAGGTGCAGGGCCCAAGCACTTGGGCCATCCTCCACTGCACTCCTGGGCCACAGCTGAGAGCTGGACTGGAAGAAGAGCAACCGGGACAGAACCGGCGCCCCAACCAGCACTAGAACCCGGGGTGCCGGTGCTGCATGTGGAGGATTAGCCTAGTGAGCCACGGTGCCAGCCACACACTATGTTTTAATGCACCCTTCCTGCCTTAGTTAAGCCTTAGTTAAGCTACTCTTGTTCCTCACATACTTTCTGGCTGTTCAGGGTCCTGCCTTATAGGAACAAATCTATTACAGCTCATTTTAGGCATTCATCTCTGAGCCTTCTCCTTTGTTTGTAATCCAAGATGTCCACCTCCTGCATGTCGGTTTCTTGCGTCAGCGTGCGGTCCTTGGTCCTCAGGACACAGGGTCTCTGCCCCATGAGGAGCAGTGCATGAGGTGCTTTGTGCCGCTCCAGGTTTGTCCCCCGCCCCAGGGCTGGACCTCACGGCCCATGGTGAACCAGGCAGCGGGGGAGGCGGATGCTGGGGTCCAGATCCTAAGGGCGTATTTGAGGAGCGTTGGGACAGAGCTGCTGTAACAGCCTGGAAGACAGGTGCTGCTTGTCCCGAAAGACGGGCCAGGCAAATGGTTCATGGCAGTTAGCTGAGACAGTGTTTCAGCTGTGGGAGTACTCGAGTGGCTAGTAGGAGACTGGGAGAGAGATGTTCATCCAGGAGCAAATTTCCTGGAGACGGAAGAGGGAGAAGGAGCAGGCCCTTCACTCCAAAGAGGTCCTTGTGATCTCTGTAGGCCTGACACTCACCAGATCATCTGCTCTCAGGAGCGCTCCTGGAGCGAGGAGCTTCCTTTGTTTGCCCTGTCATCTGCTGGGCCCACATGTTCACACACTCAGCGCCGCGCTCATGGCTTGCAGGGACAGAGCCTGTCCCCCTGTCTTCTTTCCAAGCCAGCCCTTGAGCTCCTGGGAAGGAAGGCCTCGGCGTCTTGACGCGTGGGGTAGGGTCTGGCACAGACTCCACCGGGGGCAGAGTGAGGGCTCACGATGTATTTATACCCAGCTCGGCTGGCATCCAGGGACCTGGATGCAAATATTTGCATTGTGGCCTTGGGCAGATGACTTGTAATGAACTAAGCATCAGCTTTTCTGAGCCGGGAAACCTGCTGCTTTGGAGTAAATATAGTAACATGTTGCGAGGCTGCGAATGCTGTTACTTTTCTTCATTTTCTTTGGATCAAGCATAACCAAGACTAAATACAGACCCCACATCCACAAGGTGTTCCTCACCCAGGCGCTCAGCCACTGAAAGGTCAAAAAGCGTTGAGCTCCACACATCACAAAAGATCCTGGCCTCTGTGGCTGAAGATTCTCCTTTAAAAACTTAACATTTTGGGGTTGGTGCTGTGGCACAGTGGGTTAAAGCCTGGCCTGCAGTGCCGGCATCCCATTGGGCAGGTTCTAGTCCCAGCTGCTCCTCTTCCAATCCAGCTCTCTGCGGTGGCCTGGGAAGGCGGTAGAGGATGGCCCATGTCCTTGGGCCCCTGCATCTTCATGGGAGACCCAGAGGAAGCTCCTGGCTCCTGGCTTCTGATCAGCTCAGCTGTGGCCAATGCATCATTTGGGGAGTGAACCACCAGATGGAAGACCTTTCTCTCTCTCTCTGTCTCTGTCTCTCTCTCTCTCTGTGACACTGTCTTTCAACTAAATAAAATAAATATTAAAAAAAAATCCTTATGAATGAATGCAGAGGCTCAAGGATTTTAAAAACAGAAAACCTTAGCATTTTTGCTTGGAATTCCTACAGATGAGGACCTGCTCGGGTTCCTTCCTCCTTTTAGCATGTTCCATGTATGTCCAGGTTCCAAGGAGGGGGCCATAGAAGGCAGTGGAGAGACGTCTGGAGATAGACTGCTGTTTTTTTAATAAAATGCATGCAGTATATCTTCCAAGACAGGCTTATTCTGCCCCATAAAGGAAGTTTCAAATTTACAATGATCCAAATCATACACAGTATATGCTTTGACTACAATGGGAGTAAATTAGAAATCAGCAGCAAAGCAATCTCAGGAACACTAAATGACACGTTTCTTTTCACTCTCTCTCTTTTTTTTTAAAGATTTATTCATTTAATTGAGAGGTAGAGTTACAGAGAGAGGGAGATATAGAGAGAAAGGTCTTCCATCCACTGGTTCACTCCCCAAATGGCTGCAATGGCCATAACTGGACTGATCAGAAGCCAGGAACCAAGAGCTTCTTCTGGGTCTCCCACGCAGGTGCAGGGCCCCAAGCACTTGGGCCATGCTCCACTGCTTTCCCAGGCCATCAGCAATGAGCTGGATCACAAGTAGAGCAGCCGAGACTCAACCTGGAGCCCTTGTGGGATGCCAGTGCTGCGGGCAGAGGCTTAACCTACTACACCACAGCACCGTCACCTAAATGATGCATTTCTAAATATCCCATAGCTCAGAGAAGATGTGAATTAGAAAATATCTTAAACAGAAAGAAAGAAAAGCCACCATATAAAAATTTGTGACCAACCCAGTGGCTAAAAATGGAATATATAGCACTAAATGTCTATACTAGAAAAAACTAAAATCAGTGACTTCTGCTTCTACTTCAGAAACCAGGAAAAGGAGAAAAAAATTAAATTAAACATAAAATAAGGAGTAGCAAGGAAATAATAAATATGGGAGTATAAATCAGTGAAATAGAAAATAGAAAAACAACAAATATAATCAGTGAAATGAAGGCCCGTTCTCAGAAAAGGCCAACGCACTGATAAACCTGTAGCCACACTGGTACTGGGAATAGAGCAGACAAAGGACCGAGATCAGGAAAGAGGGAAGTGACATTGCCACAGATTCATAGATATGAAGACCTTGTGCTAGAAGTTCAACAACTTACATGAACTAGGCCTGTGGTAGTGCAGTAGAAGAATTACATATTTGATGTCTGTCTCTATTTATTTCACTTTCTACCTGTCACTTCCTGATATTTGGGTGCTAGGTACCCTTTGACCCCCGATCCTGACACAGAACTCCTATGGGGTGGGGGACCCTAAACTCCAGGTGTACAGTGTTGGAACTGAATAGACTCACAGGACGTCCTGTTGGTGTGCACTGGGGATTACTTGATGTGTGAGGAAGCTCCCCACCCTGATACTCCTGTTAGTGACCAGAATGTGCTGTGTCGGGGATGTGAGAGAAGAAAAGTTGCTTGTTTTTCCTTTATCATATATGTAAATATCTTAAAATATATAAGATCTAGGAAAACCTCCCTTAAAAAATTTTAAAAAAATGTCCAGGCTCAGTAGGCCCCACTGGGGAATTTTGCTGGACATCTAACAACAGAATCACAAAGTCCACCAACTCTGCACAAACCCTTGCAGAAGCTGGGGAAAGAAGGCATGCTTCTCCACCATCCTGTGACTCAAGCATTACTCTGACACCGAAACCAAGGACATTACAAGAAAAGGATTGGATACATGAATATCTCGTGCAAACATAGATGTAAAAATCAATTGAAAATTCTACAAAATTAATTTCAATAATATTTCTTAAAAGATAAGAGATTACAGTCAAGTAAGGTCTATTCTAAGAATGGGAGGTTGATTTAATGTTAGATAACCAGCATAACTAACTGTATCAACAAACTAGGAGGAGAAAATTCTTATCATCATGTCTGTAGACACAGACAAAGCATTTGAGAAAACTCAATATCTATTTCCAATAAAGAATCCCAGCAAAGTAGGATGAGAAAGCAACCTTCGTAAACCTATAAAGAACGTCTGTAAGAAACCCACAGGCCAGTACCAGACTTAGTGGGAAAAGACTGTGTGCTCCCCCGAAACCAGCAAAGTGATCTGCATTCCCCTATCCCCATTTTTACTCAACATTTTGTTGGGCCTTCTAGCCAGTACAGTTAGCAAGAAAAAGAGACTCAAGGAGTTTAAACTGGAAGAAGTAAAATTATCCTGATACACAAACAACATGATCATGTAGATAACCCAACAGAATCTGCAAAAAATCTCTAAGAACTAATAATATGAGTTGAGTATGCTTTCAGGATATAAGATAGGTATGTGAAAATCTATTGAATATATACTTGCAACAATTAGAAATAAAAACATACCATTTACAATAACATCAGCAAAGCTGAATACTTATGAATATATTTGACAAAAGATGTGCTCTATCTGAACATTGAAAATTGGGAAACATTGCTGAGATGATTAAAGAAGGCAAGTGAGAGTAGAGGTATACCATATTCATGAGTTAAAGGATCATTATTGCTAAGATGTCAGTTCTCCAGATACAATGCAATCTCAGTCAAAATCTCGACAGGCTGTTTTGGCAGAAATTTACAAGCTGATTGTAAAATTCTAAAAAAATTTAAAGGACCCAGAATAGCCACACACAATTTTAAGAAAAATCAATGAAGACTAGTATTACCTGAAAACAGGTGAGGAGTTAAGCAAATGGTGGCGCATCTGTATGATGGAATGCTACTCAACAACAAAAAAAATAGAAATGAACTCTCAGTATGGCTGAATCTACTAATTGTAGTGACAGAAAACAGATCCACATTTTCTGGAAGAGGAAGGGATTGCAAAGGGGCCCAAAGACACTTCTGGAGGCACTGAGTATATTATTACGTTGACCCTACAGATTGTATGTGCTGTTTGTATACCTTAAATGTGTCCAGTTTATGGCACAGTAGTTGTACCTTAATAAAACTGCTCTCACACACAAAAAGTCACAGTGAACATTTTACTGGGGGGAACTTCTTCCCAACCATTCAACTAAGGCCTCTGTCGTGAACACAAGGGCCCCTTCTTGCCCAATCCAGTGGCTTTGTCTGTGTCCTTGGTTTACTTAAGCTCTCACTGAGTATCTCTTCCTTCTGGAAACACTTTCTATTCTTGGCTTCTTAATGGTACACCCTCTGGTTCGCCCCTGCTCCCCCCATCTCTTATGGCTCCGATTCCTCCACCTGACCTCACTTGCTGAGGCCTCTGGTCTTGATCTTTGGCCTTCTAGCTGCTCTGTGTACACTTACTCTCCAAAGTAATTCATCTTGTCATCTGTGCTGTCCAACAGCGTTTTCTGTGGCACTGGAAATGACTCTGTCTGTATTATTTAAGTAGGTAGTCACTAGTCACATATGGCTGTAGAGTACTTGAAATGTGATTAGTAAGCTTAACTCAATATTAAATTTTATTTCTTTTGATGAATTTAAATTTAAATAGTCACATGTGCTTACTGGGTGCTGTAGGGCATAGCCTATATTTAGATCATCGTGTGTTTGCAGATTTTGGGTGAGGACACATTAGATGATGCTAACCTATTATTTTTTTCAAAAAGGAAAATACTGCAAGTTTGACTGACACAGAACCATCATTTCAGCCTTATATCTCTGTGGATCACACATAGGTATCTTGTTATTGTTGCTGTTGTTTGTTTTTACATTGAAAGCTGCTGATCTAGATGCTACTGATGTGCATATTTTATGCTTTCAGCCAAGGGGGAGACCCAACATTGTATTTGTTGGCTTCCTGACATCTCATCACAAATCCGTGAACTTGGTTTCTTCCTCCTCCGGTTATTCCCCCTCTCAGCACATGGCACCATCCTTTCTTCTGGGTGTGACCTTGACTCCCTTCTTGTCCCATTTCCCTCCTCCACCATCCCCTGCCCCCATTCAGTCCAGCTGCCAAGTCTATTGGCTCTGCCTATGAAGTGGGCCCCACATCTGCCCACTTATTTCCATTTTGGTTTCCATTAACAGACTCTAAGCCACCGGTATCTCTTGTCTGGACACTGCAAAAATACTTCTTTCATTCCACATTGAAATTGACCTTTAATTCATCTTCATAAGACTCAAAGAAAGCTCATGGAAACGTGAATCAGGTGGTGTTGTGTCCCTACCTCACAGCCTCTGGAGGCTTCCCTTCTGCTGTACCAACAACACTCTTACTCTGGCCAAGGAGGTCCTCTCCCAGCACCCCCGGCAATGCTCTACCACACTCACTCCAGCCTTTCTGTGCCAGGGATGCCCGTGCCTTGGCTTCTCTGCAGGGCTCTGCTTGTGTGCTGTGACCAGGGTCCCCAGGTCTTCTCCAAGCTGACCTGTCTCTGTTCACCGCCATCTCAACTCAGACGTCCTCTCAAAGGGGCAACCCTTCTCTGACTTAATCAGAGTCCCTAACCCAGGTCTGAGTTGTGAACTGTGGCTACCAGTCTCGAGTGCTGTTGAGAAACATGAGACGAGCATCAGAGTACTTTTGGTTAGAAAGCCTTGAGAATCCTCTGTCACCAACAGCATCCTGTGTGAGTGGCGCTGCCACGTTTCTGTATGGAGTCAATATTGGTGTCACTGGTTTTTAGCTTGCTGTTTTCAGCTGAACATTCCATTATGCAAACTTTTAAAATATGCACATAATGAACAATGACAGTATATTAAGATGCAGGCTATAAATTATGTTACTACAGAATTTAAAACGAGACTTTTTCATTAATGTTAGTATGCCATAAACATAAGACAAATTATTTATTTAAACTTTAAAAAAAGACTTAGCTACTTTTTAAAAAATTTAATGTCTTTTTCATTTCCTTTGAAAGGCGAAAAGAGAGAGACGGAGAGTGTGCATGATATCAACCTGCTTGTTCACTTTCCAAATGCCTGCAAGAGCCAGAACTGGGCCAGGCCAAAGTCAGGAGTGGAGAATTCCATGTGGGTCTCCCACATGGGTGGCAGGGACCCAAGTACTTGATCTGTTACCTGCTGCTTCCCCGTGTTCTCATTAGCAGGAAGCTGTGACCAGAAGCAGAGGTCAGACTCAAAACTCAGACACAGCAATATGGGACGTCCAAAGCAGTGTCTTAACTGGTGCTCAAATACCTTCCCCCTTTTAAACTTTGTAATCTGAGATTTATGCACATGTTAAACAACCATGATAGTCTGTGTCGCTCCCCCTCTTCGTGGAGGAACGACACTAAGCCCTGCCTAGGCTTCATATCCGAGTCACGGCACCATTATGTCGCTCCCCCTCTTCGTGGAGGAACGACACAGGACCCTGCGCTGTTCTTTCGTCTGCTCGGCCCTCCCCGGGTTTGCTGCTGGTTCTTCCCGGGTTGGCTACTGTCCCTTCCACCTCCGTGGAAGGGCAGTTCCCCCTGGCCACATTCCCCACTTCCGCAGGGGAGCGGCACACCGCCGGCCAGCTCTCTTGGGGGCTGCACAGGTGTTCCCCTTAGATGTTCCCCTTAGATGTTCCTAGTGCATGCCGTCTCTCTCCTCCTTTATAGTCCTCCTCCACCAATCCTAACTCGGCTGCCCACACGCCGAGTACGCTGCTCTCCTCCAATCAGGAGCAAGTCCTACAGTTTATTAGTTGAACTGGAGGCAGCTGTGCGGAAGCTGTTTACTTCTCTCCCAGCGCCATATTGTGGGAGAGCAGATGCATAGAATAAGTCTTAATTCCAGTAACTCAGTCCAGTCCGGATTGCTCCCCACAGTCTGTTGGAGAGAATATCAATTTGGCTTAAGTGACCAAATCCCTTTCATATTTAAGAGAATGGCACGTTATTCTTCATGTGATTTTGGTCTTTACTTTGTGAAAAATGTTTTTAAAATAGTGCAGAAAAAATTACGGAGGTTATGAAAATAAATTTTCAGAGTTTTTGATTCTCACCTTTGTTTCTAGAAAAAAGAAAGAAAATTTACACCCAAGTGCTAAAGTAGTGTATAGTTGCCAATCGAGTAAAAGATTTTAAAAATAACAAAATTGAAACTGTACTGGTGTGCTGAACACCAGTATTGGTTAAACCGTGTAGTAAAGGGGGCAAAAGGAAAGCCATTTAACTTTTCAAATTGAAAGTTGAATATAACAGGGGAAATAAGACACTATTTCCACCCGAGAAAATTTCTTACAGAGACAGTATTCAGAACATTAACATGGGGCCTAGATTTTACTTTCCTTGTGTTTCATTCTGTGCAAGTTTAGAAATAATGATGATTAAAATATTTGTATCCTTTGACCTACTTGCAGAGTTAGCCCTCTAAATGGAATATTGCAGCCTGCAGACACAGGTGCTAGTTAGAATTTTGGAAATCCAGGCAGGAACTATACAAAGATCCAGAGTTGGGAAGTTAAGCAGATTGTACAGCACTCATACAGTACAACAATGCATAACCATTCCTCTTCATTTTTAGGAAGGCCGTTTAATGTTGTGGGAGAAGGCTTCTGCCATAACACTGTGGGGGGGGCGGAGAGAAAGAATATACTTACACAGTATGGTCTTAATTAGGTAAAAACAATGTCCATAGAATGAAGTGTTCATAGTGGTTATTTCTGAAGAGTACATTGCTGCTGTTTTGTACTTTCCAACTTTTTGAGAAAAAAGCACATAGCACATTTATAATAGCAGAAAGGTTGTTTAGCAAAGCATTGTGGGGGTTAATGGACTGGATATTTCAGCTTGTGTTTTAAAGCTGGGGAGTAGCATAGGGCATGTTTGCTCTGGGAGCTTGCGTTCGAGAGCACGGCTTGAAGCAAGGAGATGCCCACCACCCTGATGGAGACTAAGGTTTCCTGGTAGGTTTGTTCTCCGATGGTCCCCACTGGGCACAGATCTCTCCTCCACCGGTGATCAGGAAGCAGACTGGCTGTCAGCTTTGTCTTTGACAAATGTCATATTGGAAGATGAAGCATTTATGACCTAATAAAGGTGACTTGTTGGGTAGCGAAACATTTGCAAACACGAGGCAACAAGGACAGATTCCTGATGGTGTTTGGTGGAAGTCATTCTAGATCACTCTTCTGTCTTTGGGTTCTGATCATTTGCAGGTCATGAAATCATGTTGGTAGGTTTCCCTCAGCATTAATGTATAAGTGGAAGATCAGAGAGTATCCATGTAGTATTTGTCCTGAAAATCTCAAGTCCAGGGCTGTGAGAGTGTGTGGGGGTGCTGAATTAGAGTGTGAAATGTGTCTTTGCTCTGGTTTGTAAGTCCCCCTGGTGGTCCTGATGCAGGCCCAAGTTTGGGAAGCACTGGTCTAGCCTTGCTAGCGCAGGTGCGGTCCAGGGACTCCCACAAGCATCCCCTGTGAGCTAGGTGGAGAAGCGCAATCTCAGACGCCAACCTGGACCTAACCACAAATGCCTGCAGGGACTGGGTGGAGGTTCGTGATGGAAGGTGGCCTGATTTTCTCCCTAAAGAGAGTGCAGCGGGAAGGAAGCGTTGCAATGTGAAGTTTCAGCATGCTTCATTTGTTTTGTTTTGTTCTTAAAGATTAATTTACTTTTATTTGAAAGGCAGAGTTAGAAGGGCAGAGAGAGAGAGAGAGAGAGAGAGAGAGACATCTTCCATCGACTGGTTCACTCCCCCAAATTGCTGCAATGGTTGGGGGCTGGGCCAGGCTGAAGCCAGGAGCCAGGGGCTTCATCCAGGTCTCCCACGTGGGTGCAGGGCCCCAAGCACATGGGCTCTCCTCTGCTGCTTTCCCAGGGACACTAGCAGGGAGCTGGATCACATTGTGCAACAGCTGGCAACTGAAAAGGGGTCATACAGGATTCCAGGGTTGTGGGCAGGGGGCTTAACCCTCTGTGCCACAATACCAGTCCTAAGCATGCTTGTTTTTTGTTTTTTTTTTTTGTTTTTTTTTTTTAAACATTTCCTGGAGAACACATCCAACCACATTGATCAATGAAAATCATCTGCAATCGACATAAATTACTTTAGGCAGATTTTTAAACAGATTTTAATAGCGTGATCTCTCATATGAATTGCTTCTATGTCTTTTAGGAATTTATCAAAGAGCTCCTCTCTCGGATAAGAGGCATGCGGAAACTGAGCCCTCCACAGAAGAAGAGCGTATGATTCTGGATCAGGGCGGAGTTCTCCGGAGACGAAGACAGGGTTCTGGGATGTAGACTCCATGACGACTTTTGTTAAAGAATAGTTGTCCTTAAGAACAAGTGGTTTGGTTTGTTTTTTTGTTTTTTTTGTTTTGTTTTGTTTTTGTTTTGTTTTGTTTTTGTTTTTTTTTGGTGTGCAGGGGAATCTTCTACACATTTATTCAAGATCATTGCTGTTGCTGTTTTTAAAGGTTTTTGATAGTGTAATATTTTAATAGCCAAGATATCATGACTCTAACTACAGCCCAGCCAAGGATTATCAAAGCAGGTGGACATTCAGAGACGGGCCAGGGCAGGCAGCATTTTCTGCAAGGACTCAGGCGTTCAGGACCTTACTCCACAGAGAAGATGGTTTTCTTACAGCTAATTTGGGAATACTTTTTTCTTATATTGTACATCTGACTCACAGGTCAAATTTCTCATACTTGTATATATCTACACACCAGTCATTTAAGATGTCGCTGTGAGCTTCATTTCACATTGACGGAATAAACTCCTTGCCGTCCCTTAGTGGGAGGTCACTGGGCTGTTCTTCCCGTCCGTGCAGCTGACCCTCAACATTCACTCTGTGCACCAAAGTGAAAGAATTCGGAGTATCCGTTATTCTCACGCACTCCGCTACGACAACGTTGAGTTGGTCAAGGGCTTCATTTATGGACTTTGTATTATTTCATTGGTTGGGATGCTTTGCCAGGTCATGTGCTTATTGCCTCATTTGTGGTCTTTTACAGTTTTATGAACCCTTTGTTTGAAGAACGAACTTGATTTCTAGAGAAATGCCCACGCTCTCAGAGCAGTGTTTTGCAGCAGAAGGGGAAGCATGGGATAGCATTGAATTCTCCGCTTTCAACCAAATACTGGGTGTTGTTCCCTCTCCCTGAAAGCAGATCAAAAGGTGGTTACCAAGGCAGTGTGTTCTTCCTTTGACGCAGTCTGGTCCCTCCTGAGCCTGGGTGGCACCAGACTGGGAGTGAGACCTCAGGGCTGGACAGGTGGAGGAGTGACAAGACCGCTAGTATGGCACCATTTGCTGATTTGGAAGCACGGAGATTGCATTTCCATGGCTTATGGTGAGAGCTTTGGGGGGGGGGGTCCTGGCCCTAATTATGCACCCCTGTCCCCATGCTCAGAGCCGGGCCTGAGCACAGCCCAAAGTTGAATTCAGCTGGGATGTGGGCGGGGTCAAAGGTAAGAGAAGAAACTCTTCTTTCAGGTGGCCCCTGCTGTCTCCCTGTGCAAACCCCACCTGCTCTAAGGTGTCTCCGGGTGGCCCTGTCTGAGCACAGGGGTCAGGCATTTTCTATCAAGGGTGCTCTGAACATATTTTATTTTTTAAAAGAACTATGTTTGTGAATTTTACGTATACTGGCAAGCTTTTGAAAATGTATTTAATTTTGTAATGTTTACCAATGATTTATTTACAAGCTACTTACTGAAATAAATGGAGCTGCTTACTGATCTGTTTACACATATGCCTCACCCAACCCGTGGATGGGATGATGTTGCTTTGTTCGTTCTTTGAGGGGCATGCGGTACCAGCATCTGGGTTTTTATTTAAGGTATTTCCAGGCGCGTAGTCCTGGCTGTGTCTGAGGTGTCGTCAGTCAGATGGAGCTGTGGACACAGAGCAGCCGGGCCACCTTGTCAGGGTCACCTTCAGCAGGTACCAGGCCATGTCTCTTCCCTGTCATTAAAACTCCCATTTCCCACCTAATAGAAATCTCCAGGAAGAATTTGAATCCATTAAATATTCTAATTATTGTCGCTCCCCGTCTTCATGGATGAACGACACAGGACCCTGCACTGTTCTTTCGTCTGCTCGGCCCTCCCCGGGTTTGCTGCTGGTTCTTCCCGGGTTGGCTACTGTCCCTTCCACTTCCGTGGAAGGGCGGTTCCCCTTGGCCACTTTCCCCACTTCCGCAGGGGAGCGGCACACCGCCGGCCGGCTCTCTCGGGGGCTGCTCAGGTGTTCCTTCAGATAGATGTTCCTGGTGCATGTTGTCTCTCTCCTCCTTTATAGTCCTCTTCCGCCAATCCCAACTCGGCTGCCCACACGCCGAGTACGCTGCTCTCCTCCAATCAGGAGTAGGATCAGCTCCTGGAGGTCATCACTCAAGTTGGCAAGAGGCAGCTGCGTAGAAGCTGTTTTCTCCTCTCCCAGTGCCATATTGTGGGAGAGCAGATGCATAGAATAAGTCTTAATTCCAGTAACTTAGTCCAGTCCGGGTTGCTCCCCACAATTATTATTAGAGCTCACGGCCAGAAACATGCAGAACTGGCAGGATTTTCCATTTGGCTTGACCAGCCCAAGTTACCATCTTCCAACAAAGCGAGAATTCCCTTCTTCCACGCTCACGGCCCCTCCCCCACCTTGCTCTGGGCCTAGCTTCACTAATCACCCTGAGTGCCCCCACCCCCCAGAAGCTTGGGCCTCTCCCATAACTCCTGGTCCTTCCCAGCACAACAAGCTTGCCCCCTGCTAACACCCCTCAAAGCTGTCTCTGGTTAAACTTCTGTTATTGGCTGCAGGTAGTTTGGAATCTTTAACTTCTCGGTGTCCAGTCTCTTCTCTACTTGGTGTCCATCATGACCTGGGCATTCTGCCCCTGCTTAAAACCCAGCCCCTCTGCTTGCTTTCTTAGCAGCTGGTTCCTGTCTCCTGCCTCTGCTATTGGCCTTATGCTATTGTGCAGTCCCACTGAATTCCTTGGGGTTTCTGGAGCATTCTATATATCTCCTCCTCCCAGACTTTATAAAATCGATGGCCTTGGCCTGAAACAGCCTCTTCGTCAGCTCTACCCAGAGAGCATGGTTGGATCTGCCTGAAGCTTCCACCCAGGGCTGCAGCGTCCGCCCTGTCACAGCGTGTATCTCTGGTATGGCCAGCACGCCCACCTGTTTGCCTCTCCTGCTAGACTCTAGGACCTTTGAGGTGACTGGGACTTAATCCTAGGCTAAGCCCATCAAGGAGTTCAGTATGTGTTTGCCAATAGAATATGACAAATGATTCTTTAAGAAAACTCAACTGTTTGCTTCGCAGCGAGGGCATTGGTTTTTAGAACTGACTGTACATTTAAAATGACCTGGGACACTTTAAAAACAAATGAAGCTTGGACCCCGGGCAGTTCTGAGCAGTTGTATCAGAACCTCTATGACCAGAGCTGGGGTGTTTCTTCAAGTTCTCCGGAATGAGAATCACCAGGCTGCCGGATGGCTCTAGTTCGACCTCAGCTCCTCATATGAATTTATATAGCAGCAGGTGGCAGCTGTGACATTAGCACACTGGCTATTTATCACATATATAGTCTCATCACTAGGGGAAGGGCTGCAAAGTATCTGAATTCTAGTTCAGTGTCGCCTAACATTCAGTGTTCAGTCCAAGTTTAAACTTCATGCAGCAACTTCTGTTTATAACAGTTGTCATCAAAGTTCGCACGGTGCTGAGAGCTCATAAGCTTCATCTCACTTAATCCTGACCTTCATCTTGTGAAATAGATGCACTATACTCATCGTACGGGTGAGAAAATAAATGCCCAGAGGCTTAGCAGCTTACCTGGGGTCACACAGGAACAGAACTGATACAAACCCGAGCAAATTGGACTCTGAAGCCCTCATTAACTTGACTTTTCCTTCCTCTGTAGTGGGTTACTGCCAGCCCCACTCACAGCTGTGAGACCCGGGAGGGGCATCCTGGTTGAGCCAGGTCCCTGAGTTGATGGGGTTAGGTTGAAGGCTGTGTGGATGGAGTGGGTGCTTAGCCACCCGTGTGGCTTCCCATCACCATAATGCCCCTGGACTTGGGCTTAGCACCTGAGCATGGAGTACCTCCTTCCATCACTTTCCTAAGAAAACAACGTTTTTCAACTCCTGAGATATACAGAGTTCATATCAAGTTGAATTCATAGTCAAGTCCATATCACTGAGTCTCCATTAGAGACTCTGTGCTGTGCAAGGTCAGCTTAGCAACCACAGATGAGGGCTGGTGTTACTGGTCTTTGTAGGAAAGCGCGGTAGTTGGGAAGGTAAGCTCTTTTGTCTGCAGGACTGCTGTTTAACAAGAGGATGGCTGGCCCCATCCCCACCCCATTCTACCCTCCCTGGGAACCCAGCCACTCTGGGACGCTGTCCTACTGCCCTGTCGCCTTCCTCTGTTGATGCCATGGCGCCACATGGCCTCAGAGGGAATGGCGGGAAAGGCTGTGGGTGGCGAGAACCCTGCCTGTGGTCTAAGAGGACAAAACTCATATTCAGTAGCTGGAACTTTCTGGAAGCCATTTGCAAATTGGACATGGGAGGGACACCAATATTTTTCCCTCATGGTGTCTCTACTTGAATTTATTTTAACCAGGTGATGCTAGACAGTGACTGCTAAAAGCTAGCTTCATTTCCTTTGGGATTTGGGGTATTACTTACTGTGTGTTTGTAATTTGCCTGTAAAGAAATGTGTGGCTTTTCACATTCCCCCGTGAGTGAGAAAGAACTGCCCGGGCCCCATGGAGTTCCCTCCCACCCCTTTGAGAAACAAGCGCTTGAAGCGCTTGTTGAATGGTTCCTGGTGTATCTTGCCTGGGGAAGAATTGTCGTTTTAAAAAGACTGGATTGTTTTCCACCTCTGTTGGCTCTGTGGGTGTTCCTACCACAACACACCAGACAGACATTTCAATAGGCAACTGATATTGAAGCAGTTACAGATGAGGTCCTAAAATCCTGCCTTGCTGGTTCTTCCATTGGGTCATTGGAGAAGGTGGTCCAGATTCGGTCTGGTGTGTGTTTTCTTCATGTTTGGGCTCCCCAGCAGAACATTCAATAGAGCTAGCTGGGTGGCTTTCTCAGAGTTCCCTTTGTTCTAGTGGATTCTAGACAGGCAGAGAGGGGCAGGAGGAGTGTACTTTTAATATAGTTGCTATATAGACTATATAGGTCATATATACATACACACACACACACACATACACATATATATATAGAGAGAGAGAGAGTCTGGCGTTGGGATTGTTGAAATCAATTCTACATGAGTGTATTAGTCAATTTGCCATTGCTGTAACAAAATGCCTAAGGCTGGGTAGGGCATAAAGAAAAAAAAGTTTTATTTAACTCATAGTTTTGGAAACTGAAAGTCCAAACAGCACGTTGTTGGCTCTTGCAAGACACCCCCCTGGCTGCCTCATTGGCAGATGGCATCATGACAGGAGCCCGTGGGAGAGACAGACAGAATGAGAGAGAGATCACACAGTGTGACCGGAATCCAGAGATCTGGGAGGGGCAAGGCTTGCTAGCTCTCAAAAGAGAGCAAGCCTGGGTTCCTTGAGAATTACTGGGTCCCTTCCAAGGGTAGCACTTCAAGACCCAGTGACCTCCCACCAGGCCCCACCTCTTAAAGGTCCACTACCTCTTAACATGGCCACACTGAGGATCAAAATTCCACTACAGGACTCCTTGGGGACAAACCATACCTAGGTCTCTTGTGTCTCTGCATGTCTGTGAACAGAGATTGCCTTTGTTCTAGGCCATCTTTTCAAGCTGCCTTGGGAGCTAGAGAGAGTGCCACTCTTTAAAACGAAGAGCAAACATGCTTACCACCCGTTATAAAGGATTGGGGTTCCCCAAGTTCAGAGAAGGCAGCCACTGCATGTGCAGTGTCATCCGGCCTCTGTGGCAGTTCTGTAGATGTTGAGACTTCCAAAAACGTGACACTAAAAGTTAACACCAAGAAATGCTACTGCTTTGTTAGAATTGCTATGGGGAATAAGCTCGCTCTCCTCTTGACAAAGGTATGTTGCATCTTCTCCCAGCATCCATGAAACTGTGACAGGCTAATTCACTAATTCATTGGGTGCTATCAGATGCTACCGAAGCATGGACCATGGTCAGTCTTCTTGGTGTCTTTCTATACAACCAGCCTCATTCTCATGATTAATAGATACTCACCTCTGTTTCAACCTCAACTTGATTGATGATCTCAACCACATTGAGTCAGAAGTTTTCCTTTAATGAGATTTCATGCCTGGAAATGGTTGTTAATGTGGACAGAATTTACCAACAGAAAAGCTACTGTCTTGCTACTGTTGGCAACATGAAGTGAATGCTGTCTCACAGAAAATGGGCTGACCACTGTCTCAGAAGCACAGTAGGTGACCCCCTAGCACAGAGCAGAGGAGACAAGAAAATGACAGTATGCCTGGAATCTCATGTGACCAGTTAACCCTCACCTGCTATTCTGAAGGTCAGTCCCAAATTGAGCTCCAACAGCAGCTTGGGGAAGCGGATTCATTGGCAGTATCATGGTCCACCCAACAGTGACCGGAACCAAGAATAGAGTGTGAGCTCAGGGGACATCTGGGACTGCCAGCTTGGTTCTCATCAAGTTGCTGGAGGATCGGATGAAGTGTAACCCTACGCACCGCTGGTCACGAGTTGCCTGCGGGTTATGACTTACGTTCGGTCTTTCTATTGTTAGTAGCAGGAAGCCACTCTTCTGCTACTGCTGAGATTACTTAAAGGGGACATGACTGGCTTGAACTTCCATTGTGGTAGTGCATGGATAAGGGACAAATCCAATTCTGTGTCCTTTTAAAAATATCTTTTGATAGCCTTAAGTAGTTTGCCCTTTTCGGCTGTAGTCCCAACATGAGGGACTGGTAATTTCTATCTTTAAGTTTTTTTAAATTTATTCAAAAAGCAGAGAGAGAGAGAGAGAGAGAGAGAGGAAGATTTCCCATCCACTGATACATTCCCTAAATGCCCAACTTTCAGGGCTGGGCCAGGCTGAATCCGGGAGCCCAGAACTCCATTCAGGTCTCTCAGATGGATGACAGGGACCCAGGAACTAGAGCCACCACCTGATGACGCCCAGGGTGCACACTAGCAAGAAACTGGGTCAGCAGTGGAGGCGGGACTTCAACCAGGTCCTCCCGTAGGGGGATCAGGTGGCCACATCAGCGTCCTCACCGCTGCAGCAGGCATCTGCCCACATATGGGCGCCTGCAGTGTGGACTGGCGTCATCTTCACAGAATGTCCGAAAGCCTTAGAGAGTCATCTCTCTCTGGTGATGGACGAAGAGGTGAGTGAATCCTCTCAGACTGATTAAAAAAAAAGATAACGAGTTTTTTTTTTTAAAGATTTATTTAATTGATTTGAAAGAGTTACACAGAGAGAGCAGGAGAGGCAGAGAGAGAGGTTTTCCATCCACTGGTTCACTCCCCAGTTGGCTGCAACGGTCGGAGCTGCGCCGATCTGAAGCCAGGAGCCAAGAGCTTCCTCCGGGTCTCCCATGTGAGTGCAGGGCCCAAGGACTTGGGCCATCCTCCACTGCCTTCTCAGGCCATAGCAGAGAGCTGGATCCGAAGTGGAGCAGCCGGGACTTGAACCGGTGCCCCTGTGGGATGCCGGCATTGCAGGCAGTAGCTTTACCCTCTACGCCACAGCGCCGGCTCCATAAGTAGTTCTTTCTGAGTCTTATTCTCCCAAACATTTGTGCTTCTCGTAGAGCTGGGAATTCCCCGTCTAGATCTCTATGCTGGACGTTCTTGCAGTTGCACCCACGCAGGCTTCGTGGTGATGTGGGCACCAGCATATCAATCTCTACTCCAGGTTCTGGTCGCTCACAGAGATGAGGGTTGTGTGAAGACACTCACGTAGGTGTGCAGATAGGAACAGGGTGTATTTAACAGTGAAAGAAAGCTTAGACTCACGGGTGTGTGGGCCACCTCACGTGGAGAAATAACTGCTCTGAGCGGGCAGAGGGCTGGCCGAAGACAGAGGGAATCCAGGCAGCACACCCAGCCAAGGTGCGCTCTCCCCTGTCTTCAGTCCTTTTATGAGGTGGGGAGGGTGCCCCCAGGCCTGGATCCACCTGGGAATTATTTGGCCCCTCCACAAGTTCCACGTGCAGCTTAATATCCGTATTTTCATGGTGTCTCTCCTTTAGGCCCCATATGAAGCACCTGCATCCCAGGAAAGGGGCCATTCTGATGGACAGACAGGAGGATAAAATTGCATAGGGTGGAGTTGTTGTGGGCGAGAAAGGGTCTAAAATCCTATTCCAGGTCCTTGCCTTTTACCTAGAGAATCATTCTAAGTACAGGCACAAATAGGATGCTTTGTTCAGGAACTGAGTGGGCCAGGAAGGGGGAAGGGTGGGGGAGGGAAGTGCCTAGTTGGCGCCTCAGCACCCTGTCTGGAGCTCTCCTGCGGGGGGGGGGGGGGGGGGGGAGGGGAGAGACCCCCTCCCAGTTGCCAGCCTCTTCGGAGGTTGGAAGGGGCGTGGCTATGTGGCACCTCCCCCAGGTCCCAGGTGAGGGGAGATACATCCTGGGAAAGGGGTTATTTGACTGACAGGGCAGGGCAGGTGTGGCTTCCAGCTTGTGGCCCTAATTCGCTACCTGCCTTATCCCGTGTGGGAGGAGGGGTTGTGGATTCTTCCAGCACCGCATAAACTAACTTCCCACTGTCCCACATCACTTCCATGTCTGATTCCCACCCTGACTTCCGCCTGCTGTGGGTTCTGAGGACCACAAGCCCTTGGCATAGACTGACTGCTAGCCTGCTCCGCTTCCCATGCCCACTTCCATCGCCAGTCCCCTAACCGACTCCCACAGCCTTCCCTTATCAAAGTAGAGCGAGCATGTGAAATCTGGTGCACGACACACAGCAGTGGGTACAAGACAAGTCCACCCTGTGCCACTGGGGAGAAGTGAGGGTGGGAAGGGTAAGAAGTGTCTTGTCCCTTGACGAAACACTTTTGTGTGTGTGTGTGTGTGTGTGTGTTCCTTTGTTGCACCAGAGCTGTGCAAAGAAATAAGGCGAGGATTTTATTCTGTAGAAGATTTGTTAACTTCTAGGAAGAAGTAAACCCTTCAGTTGTTCTTTTCTTTTTGCTTTAGCTTCATCGCAAGTCTCATTTAGCCCAAAGTACTGCTCCTTAATTTATGATTTTTGCATAGAAAAAAACACTAAAAATACATCTTAGTGCTGACGTATGGAGAAAGTAGGTCGCACAGTTTACATCAGGGACAGACGCTTCCCTGGCTTCTGCTCTGCTCACCCTTTCACCACCAGAGATTCAGAATGAACCAACCGTGGGACCAACCATAGGACCAACCAGACAACCATGCTTCTAATGAGCTCCAGAGCCCGGAAACAGAAACCAGTTAAGAGCTGAAATTCTCATTTTGTTGCCAACAACAAATATCAAACCCTGATATTACCTGATGATTGTCCAGAGGAAACCAAGCAGAAATGAAGGGATTTTAAAACCCCAACCAGTCGTCAATCTAATCACCTCCTTCTGACGCTCACTTTATTACAAAGAGGGTAATTACTTTTGTGTTGTCAGAGCGTTAGGGAAAAGTCCCTCGGGGCTATTCATGGGTAATTGGGAAAGTAAATGTTAGCATCTGCGGTGGACTGGGAGAGAGTGTTTTATGACTAAGTGTTCAAAGCTCATTGGGTTTCCCTCCTAGACTTCCTGAAAGCTTTTAAATTCCCTGCAGGTGTCAGGGAATTGTCTCCCCCAGGAGGTGGGTGAAGCGCTCACACTTCCCTGCCCTCATCCTGCCCTTCTCCCACTATTTTGAACAGTGGTCCTGCAGCCAAGCTAGGGTCCCAAGGATTTTAAAAGAGAGGGATCCCTTGGGTAATGATCTCAGAGTATTAGGAGTGGTGGCGTTAGCACGCACCGAAAGACCCTGTACCCACCACAGTCTCCTAGGAGGGGTCCCAGGCTCCGATCATAGGTGCCTTTGTGCATTCCTCACTGAGGGGGAAGGTTTGGGTGTGACAGGGCCAGGACCGTAAGGGCTAGTGAAAGCAGGGGAGATGGTAACCACTGGAGCGCGTCTGGACCCATTGATCTGCTTCCAGCAGGATGAGCTGCATTAGGCCTGCACTGCCACTTAGGACCCTTGGAGAAAACACTGGGCCCTTTTGCCCAGTGACAGAGCAGGGCAGGCAGACAAACTGGAGCTGTCTTTTTGGAGGGCAGCATGGAAATATCTATTAAGTCGCAACATTTGGATCCCCTTTCATCCAGGAGTTCCATGTTCAAAACTGTACCAGAAACTTGTGCAAATATGTATGTAAAAGGCTGTCTATGATTATAATATAGAGATGAATAAGAAGTGACCAATGCTCATTAATGGAAAAAAAATTTTTCACAAAAAGAGTGAGGTACTGGGGCTGACGCTGTAGTGCAGCAGGTAAAGCCACAGCCTGCAGTGCCGGCATCCCATATGGGAACCGGTTTGAGTCCCAGCTGCTCCACTTCCAATCCAGCTCTCTGCTGTGGCCTGGGAAAGCAGTAGATGATGGCCCAAGTCCGTGGGCCCCTGTACCCTCGTGGGAGACCTGGAAGAAGCTTCTGGCTCCTAGCTTCGGATCAGCGCAGCTCCGGCCGTTGCGGTTATTTGAGGAGTGAATCAGCGAATGGAAGAACTCTCTCTCTCTCTAACTCTGACTTTCAAATAAATAAATAAATCTTTAAAAAAAAGAGTGAGGTATCAACGTGGAATATTACAAAAATGAGAAAAGGAGATTGCAGGAGAGGATTTAAGTTAAAACATATTTTACATATTATTTAAAAATAAATAGATACTTCATATGATTGCACACATTTCTTTAAGTCGGAGAGAATATCCTAACTGCCAGCAGTGTCATCTTGGGGTGAGGACGGGGTAAGGAGCAGCAGGTGTCATTCATTGTCTATTCCTTTTCTGTTATATTTTTGTTTTTTCATCTTAATACGTTCATTTTTGAAATCAGGAAACAGAGCGTGAAAAAAGGCCCCTTTGCGAAAGGTCGCAGAGCTCAGCAGTGCTGCTCCTGGCCCACGTGCTCCATGCCCTGGCCCCTGTGGCCCTCACACGACTGTCCTGGACGAGGGTGGCCAGCGGGGCCTGTGTGTCGGGCCCGTGAGGCTTGGGAAATGCTTCCATGGGCCCTGGCAGAGAAGGTGCAGTCAGGCCTTGGTCACCTGAAACCCTCTCCTGATCCACAGAGGGCGGCTGTTGGGCTTTGTGAGAAAACAGGACCAAACTGCCCGCAGCCTGCAGTGGGAAGGGCTAGGCAGACCCTCAGGGTGCGGGGAGGGGATCACAACTGTCGCCCCCAATCTGGGATTTCATCAATAGTCGCCATTTCACTTACTTGTGCTCAGACTCAGCCCACAAATGTTAAATGGAAAACTTGAGAAACAGTTCAAACATTTTAAATATAATTTTATTGGGAGGAGGCAAGATGGCGGAATAGGAAGGGAGCACACTGATAGTCCGGGGAGAGATAGTTTAATAAAAGTGGAGATACTGCAGGTTCAAGGAAGAGTAGGGGAGGAAACAGCAGAAGAAACTCTTCCGGAACGCGTGATTCACAGCGGACCTCCGTGGAGAGCGTGGGAGCCCACAGTTCGGGACACCAGCGGCAGACTCAACACACCAGTGCTGGAACGCAAGGTGAGCCGAACCTCAATAGCCCGAGACACCAGCAGGCAAGCGGAGAGAGGAGACTAGAGGGAACGACCCCCCGGGGGGGGGGGGGGAGTTCACCAGGCTAATTGGAAGAGAGAGAGAGAAAAAAAAAAGGTGACTGGTACGGACACGGGTTTCTCTCTCTCCGCTCACCTCTCAAGGGCGAGCAAGACAAAGAGCAGGCACCATCTTGGACATACGTCATAAGCAGAGCGACCTCAGGTCTGCACCGGCCCTGAGCCTAGCAGAAAAACCTGACTCTGAGCGGGGTGAATTAATAGGAGATTAGGACCTAGTGAATTTGTGGTGCTACTGAACTGAGACTGTGAAAAAAGAGACGGTGGGGGAGAGAACTCACGGAATTCACGTGAGCACTCTCCAGAGACGCTACAATTCCGTAACTTTGGCAACCCAGTGGGAGACTGAAGGAGAATTTGAGCCCACTCTGAGGGCAGAACAGATTCCCTGTGTGGTCCTTGGGAAAGAGCTTCTGATCTCTGGCTCCTGTGGGTATATCATTTGCCTGCTAACTACCTCCAATTTTGTTCAGCTGTGCAGAATTACTTCCCTTTTGAATCAAAAAAAAAAAAAAAAGAGAGAGAGAGAGAGGTTTACCACGCCTAACCTGGGAGTGTCACCTTTGGCACACCAAACAGAGCTCTCAGGCCACACCCATCTCAAGCCCTAAGGCTCCATCAAAAACAGATAGTCCACTTAATCTAGAGCCATAGTATAACAAGAAAAAGCACCACAGTGAAGAAACCAAATATCTCCAATATGCCAAATAACAAACGCAAAAACCGAGGTAATAAAAACAAGGAAGTCACCATGACGCCCTCAAATGAAAAAGACACCCCAATTCAAGATTATGAAGATGATGACATAGAAGAAATGCAAGAAGCAGATCTCAAAAAATTGATAAGAACATTAAGAAGTTCTCAAAAACAAATTCTTGAACTACAGAAATCCTTAATGGACAAGATAGAAAATCTCTCTCGTGAAAATGAAATATTAAGGAGGAATCAAAATGAAACGAAACAACTAGTACAACAGGAAACTGGGATAGTGACTGAAGTGAAGAATTCAATAGATCAAATGAAAAACACAATAGAGAGAGAGCCTTACAAACAGAATGGGTGAAGCAGAAGAGAGAATATCGGACTTAGAAGACAGAGAACAGGAAAGGATACAGTCAAACCAAAGAAAAGAAGAGGAAATTAGAAATCTAAAACATATTGTCGGGAATCTTCAGGATACTATTAAAAAAACCAACATTCGGGTTCTAGGAGTTCCTGAAGGCATGGAGAGGGAGAAAGGATTAGAAGGCCTTTTTAGTGAGATATTAGCAGAAAATTTCCCAGGTTTGGAGAAGGACAGAGAAATACTAGTACAGGAAGCTCACAGAACCCCTAATAAACACGACCAAAAGAGATCCTCACCACGACACGTTGTAATTAAACTCTCCACAGTGAAACATAAAGAAAAGATCCTAAAATGTGCAAGAGAGAAACGTCAGATTACTCTCAGAGGATCTCCAATCAGACTCACAGCTGACTTCTCATCAGAAACTCTACAAGCTAGGAGGGAATGGTGAGATATAGCCCAGGTACTAAGAGAGAAAAACTGCCAGCCCAGAATATTATATCCTGCAAAGCTATCACTTGTGAATGAAGGTGAAATAAAGACTTTTCATAGCAAACAGAAATTGAAAGAATTTGTTGCCACTCGTCCAGCCCTGCAAAAGATGCTTAAAGATGTGTTACACACAGAAACAAAGAAACACGGTCATCAATATGAAAGAAGGTAAAGGAAGGAAACCAAGGAAGGAAAGCTCACAGCAAAAGATCACAGGGAATTCAAAGCATATATTAGAACTTATCTTTGGCAAATGGCAGGGCAAAGTTACCACTTATCATTAGTCACATTGAACGTGAATGGCCTGAACTGTCCAGTTAAAAGACACCAATTGGCTGATTGGGTTACGGAACAAAACCCATCTATTTGCTGCTTACAAGAAACACATCTTTCCAACAAAGATCCATACAGACTGAAAGTGAAAGGCTGGAAAAAGATATACCATGCCAACAGAAATGAAAAAAGAGCAGGCGTAGCCATCTTAATATTGGACAACATAAACTTTACCACAAAAACCGTTAAGAGAGACAAGGAGGGACACTACATAATGATTAAGGGATCAATTCAACAGGAAGATATAATAATTATCAATGTATATGCACCTAACTACAGGGCACCGGTTTATCTAAAAGATTTGTTAACGGACTTAAAGGGAGACTTAGACCCCAATACAATAGTACTGGGGGACTTCAATACTCCACTCTCAGAAATAGACAGATCAATAGGACAGAAGATCAACAAGGATACAGTAGATTTAAACGACACTATAGCCCAAATGGATCTAACAGATATATACAGAACTTTCAATCCTACAGCTAAAGATTTTATATTCTTCTCAGCAGTACATGGAACCTTCTCTAGGATTGACCACATACTAGGCCATAAAGCAAGTCTCAGCAAATTCAAAAGAATTAGAATTATACCATGCAGCTTCTCAGACCATAAAGGAATGAAGTTGGAAATTAGCAACTCAGGAATCCCTAGAGCATATGCAAACACATGGAGATTGAACAACATGCTCCTGAATGAACAATGGGTCATAGAAGAAATCAAAAGAGAAATCAAAAACTTTCTGGAAGTGAATGAGGATAACAGCACAACATACCAAAACTTATGGGATGCAGCAAAAGCAGTGTTAAGAGGAAAGTTTATATCAATAGGTGCCTACATCAAGAAATTGGAAAGGCACCAAATAGATGAGCTTTCAATTCACCTCAAGGATCTAGAAAACCTACAGCAAACCAGACCCAAATCTAGTAGGAGAAGAGAAATAATTAAAATCAGAGAAGAAATCAACAGGATTGAATCAAGAAAAACATTCCAAAAAATCAGCCAAACGAGGAGCTGGTTTTTTGAAAAAATAAACAAAATTGACACCCCATTGGCCCAACTAACTAAAAAAAGAAGAGAAAAGACCCAAATCAATAAAATCAGAGATGAAAAAGGAAATGTAACAACAGACACCACAGAAATAAAAAGAATCATCAGAAATTACTACAAGGACTTGTATGCCAGCAAACAGGGAAACCTATCAGAAATGGATAGATTCCTGGACACATGCAACCTACCTAAATTGAACCAGGAAGACATCGAAAACCTAAACAGACCCATAACTGAGACAGAAATTGAAACAGTAATAAAGGCCCTCCCAACAAAGAAAAGCCCAGGACCAGATGGATTCACTGCTGAATTCTACCAGACATTTAAAGAAGAACTAACTCCAATTCTTCTCAAACTATTCAGAACAATCGAAGAAGAGGGAATCCTCCCAAATTCTTTCTATGAAGCCAGCATCACCTTAATTCCTAAGCCGGAAAAAGATGCAGCACTGAAAGAGAATTACAGACCAATATCCCTGATGAACATAGATGCAAAAATCCTCAATAAAATTCTGGCCAATAGAATGCAACAACACATCAGAAAGATCATCCAACCAGACCAAGTGGGATTTATCCCTGGTATGCAGGGATGGTTTAATGTGTGCAAGACAATCAATGTGATACACCACATTAACAGACTGCAGAAGAAAAACCATATGATTATCTCAATAGATGCCGAGAAAGCATTTGATAAAATACAACACCCGTTCATGATGAAAACTCTAAGCAAACTGGGTTTGGAAGGAACATTCCTCAATACAATCAAAGCAATCTATGAAAAACCCACAGCCAACATCCTATTGAATGGGGAAAAGTTGGAAGCATTTCCACTGAGATCTGGTACCAGACAGGGATGTCCACTCTCACCACTGCTATTCAATATAGTTCTGGAGGTTCTAGCCAGAGCTATTAGGCAAGAAAAAGAAATTAAAGGGATACAAATTGGGAAGGAAGAACTCAAACTATCCCTCTTTGCAGATGACATGATTCTTTATTTAGGGGATCCAAAGAACTCTACTAAGAGACTATTGGAACTCATAGAAGATTTTGGCAAAGTAGCAGGGTATAAAATCAATGCACAAAAATCAACAGCCTTTGTATACACAGACAATGCCATGGCTGAGGAAGAACTTCTAAGATCAATCCCATTCACAATAGCTACAAAAACAATCAAATACCTTGGAATAAACTTAACCAAGGACGTTAAAGATCTCTACGATGAAAATTACAAAACCTTAAAGAAAGAAATAGAAGAGGATACCAAGAAATGGAAAAATCTTCCATGCTCATGGATTGGAAGAATCAATGTCATCAAAATGTCCATTCTCCCAAAAGCAATTTATAAATTCAATGCAATACCAATCAAGATACCGAAGACCTTCTTCTCAGATCTGGAAAAAATGGTGCTGAAATTCATATGGAGGCACAAGAGACCTCGAATAGCTAAAGCAATCTTGTACAACAAAAGCAAAGCCGAAGGCATCACAATACCAGATTTCAGTGCATGCTACAGGGCAGTTGTAATCAAAACAGCATGGTACTGGTACAGAAACAGATGGATAGACCAATGGAACAGAATTGAAACACCAGAAATCAACCCAAACATCTACAGCCAACTTATATTTGATCAAGGATCTAAAACTAATTCCTGGAGCAAGCACAGTCTATTCAATAAATGGTGCTGGGAAAATTGGATTTCCACGTGCAGAATCATGAAGCAAGACTCCTACCTTACACCTTACACAAAAATCCACTCAATATGGATTAAAGACCTAAATCTACGACCTGACACCATCAAGTTACTAGAGAACATTGGAGAAACCCTTCAAGATATTGGCACAGGCAAAGAATTTCTGGAAAAGACCCGGGAGGCACAGGCAGTCAAAGCCAAAATCAACTATTGGGATTGCATCAAATTGAGAAGTTTCTGTACTGCAAAAGAAACAGTCAGGAGAGTGAAGAGACAACCGACAGAATGGGAAAAAATATTCGCAAACTACGCAACAGATAAAGGGTTAATAACCAGAATCTACAAAGAGATCAAGAAACTCCACAAAAACAAAACCAACAACCCACTTAAGAGACAGGCACATGAAAAAATGTTCAAGGTCATTAGCAATCAGGGAAATGCAAATCAAAACCACAATGAGGTTTCACCTCACCCCAGTTAGAATGGCTCACATGCAGAAATCTACCAACAACAGATGCTGGCGAGGATGTGGGGAAAAAGGGACACTAACCCACTGTTGGTGGGAATGCAAACTGGTCAAGCCACTATGGAAGTCAGTCTGGAGATTCCTCAGAAACCTGAAGATAACCCTACCGTTCGACCCAGCCATCCCACTCCTTGGAATTTACCCAAAGGAATTTAAATTGGCAAACAAAAAAGCGGTCTGCACCCTCATGTTTATTGCAGCTCAATTCACAATAGCTAAGACCTGGAACCAACCTAAATGCCCATCAACGGTAGACTGGATAAAGAAATTATGGGATATGTACTCTTTAGAATACTATACCGCAGTAAGAAACAACGAAATCCAGTCATTTGCAACAAAATGGAGGAATCTGGAACACATCATGCTGAGTGAAATAAGCCAGTCCCAAAGGGACAAATACCATATGTTCACCCTGATCGGTGACAACTGACTGAACACCAAAAAGGAAACCTGTTGAAGTGAAATGGACACTATGGGAAACGGTGACTTGATCAGCATAGCCCTGACTGTTAATGAACAACTTAATACATTATCCCTCTTAGTAGTTTTTTTGTCTGTTCTACTTAATATGACTGGTTTAATTCTGTAATTAATACACAGTTATTCTTAAGTGTTGAAAATTAACTGAAATGTGATCCCTGTTAAACATAAGAGTGGGAATAAGAGAGGGAAGAGATGTATAATTTGGGACATGCTCAAGCTGACTTGCCCCAAATGGTAGAGTTAGAAACATACCAGGGGAATCCAATTCAATCCCATCAAGGTGGCATGTACCAATGCCATCTCACTATTCCAAGTGATCAATTTCAGTTCACAATTGATCATAATGAAAGGACTAAGAGTCAAAGGGAGCACATAAACACGTCTAGTACCTGCTAACACTAACCGATAGAATAAATAAAGGGGAGAGTGATCCAACATGGGAAGTGAGATACTCAGCAGACTCATAGAATGGCAGATGTCCTAAATAGCACTCTGGCCTCAGAATCAGCCCTAAAGGCATTCGGATCTGGCTGAAAAGCCCATGAGAGTATTTCAGGCATGGAAAGCCAAGACACTCTGGCAAAAGATCTCTGTGAGTGAGATCCCAGTGGAAAGAACAGGTCTTCAAAGAGGAGGTACCTTTCTCTGAAGGGAGGAGAGAACCTCCACTTTGACAATGACCTTGTCTAAACAAGATAAGAATCGGAGAACTCAGAGGGCTTCCATAGCCTTGGAAACTCATGACTGGAGCATAGGGAGATTACTGATGCCATAGACAGGAGTGTCAATTGGTAAAGTCAACAACAGGAGTCACTGTGCACTTACTCCTCATGTAGGATCTCTGTCCTTAATGTGCTGTGCATTGAGATTTAATGCTATAACGAGTACTAAACCAATATATTTCACTTTGTGTTTCTATGGGGGTGCAAACTGTTGAAATCTTTACTTAATGCATACTAAACTGATCCTCTGTAAAAAAAAAAAAGAAATTATCAACTCCCAACTTGACTCTCACTGGGATTAAACATGACAATAGGTCTGATCTGATTTCAACATCATTTAAAAAAAATCATCTATTATTTTTCACTTTATGTTTCTGTGTGGGAGCAAACTGTTGAAATCCTTACTTAATGTATACTAAGCTGATCTTCTGTATATTAAGATAATCGAAAATGAATCTTGATGTGAATGGAAGGGGAGAGGGAGTGGGAAAGGGGAGGGTTGTGGGTGGGAGGGACGGTATGGGGGGGAAGCCATTGTAATCCATAAATCGTACTTTGGAAATTTATATTCATTAAATAAAAGTTAAAAAAAGAAATAAAACACACACACAAAAATAAATATAATTTTATTATAGTACATTGTTACAGTTCTATTTTCTGAGTTATTGTTAATTTCTTGCTGTGCCCAATTTAGGAACTAAACTTTATAATTATTTATTTATTTGGAAGAGTTACAGGGAGAGAGAGAGAACAAGGGAGAGAGAGAGAAAGAGAGAGAGAGAGCTTTCTTCCACTGGTTCACTCACCAAATAACCATAATAGCCAGGTCTGGGCCAGGCTGAAGCCAGGAGCCTGGAAGTCCATCCTGGTCTCCCACATGAGTGGCAGGGACTTGGGCCATCCTCCACTGCCTTCCCAAGCATGTTAGCAAGAAGCTGGACTGCAAATGGAATAGCCAGGACTCAAACCAGATCTCTGATATGTGATGCTGGCATCACCAGTGTTGGCTTAACCCACTGCACCACAACACAGGGCCCCCTGAAATTCCCTCTTATGTATAGGGGAAAAAACAGCATATGCAGGGTTTGTTCATATTCATGGTTTCAGGCATCTGCTGGGAGTCTGGGACTGCATCCCAGCAGATAAGGGGTGACTGCGGTACACACACACAGCAGTGTCGGAGAACTGGGAGCTGGGGTGGGGCAGGTCCCCTTCTCCACCGTTTTGACAAAAGGAAGGGATGGGTTTGTTGTTTCTCTCCAGAATGGGCCAAAGGGGTGGAGGTGAGAGCAGTCCCCGATGAGTCTACGTCCCCACGTTGCTGTGGATCTGGGATGGCTCCATGCAGTGTTGCGCAGCTCCGCCTGTTGTCCTTATGCAGCTAACACAACTGCACAAAGAATCTGTAGTAAATCCCCTCCAAGCCCAGGCTGCTTTCCCAGAGGAATGCTGTCACCATCCCCATCACCAAAACCATGCATGTGGCGGTGCCAGAAGTCACCCTCCCTTGAATGCTCACTGTGCCCCCTGCTGTGCCCTGGGACGTGTCATCCAGGGAGTCCTCATGGTTATCCTGACCTCTGGAGGCTGCTGCTCTTGCTGTCACATAGGTAGGGGAAAAGGTTTGGGAAAGTCTTGAGGTCCTACAGTGAGAGGATAAGAGCTGGATTTCAAGGCCGTCTGATTGCAGAAGCAGTTCTGCTGAACAGTGTGTAGCTTGTGGAGACAGGGTGCACTTACATCCTGAGTTGGTTACCTGGGTGAGTGTTTCTTTTTTTTTTTTTTTTTTTTTTTTTTTTTTTTTTTTTTTTTTGACAGGCAGAGTGGACAGTGAGAGAGAGAGAGACAGGGAGAAAGGTCTTCCTTTTGCCGTTGGTTCACCCTCTAATGGCCGCTGCAGCCGGCGCACTGCGGCCGGCGCACCGCAACAATCCAATGGCAGGAGCCAGGTACTTATCCTGGTCTCCCATGGGGTGCAGGGCCCAAGTACTTGGGCCATCCTCCACTGCACTCCCGGGCCACAGCAGAGAGCTGGCCTGGAAGAGGGCAACTGGGACAGAATCCGGCGCCCCGACTGGTGTGCCGGCACCACAAGGCGGAGGATTAGCCTAGTGAGCCACGGCGCTGGCTGTGTTTCTGTTGCCTCCCACCTGGTGTGTGTGGGTGCTGAGGCTGGCCCTAGGTCAGGCGCTTGACAAAGCAGTCTGAGTCTAGTTCATCGATCTGAACATATCCTCCACGGACTGCTTCATGCAATGCAGTGTTTTGGAAAGGTCTTGCTCCGAATAACACCTCACAAAGGGGTGCAGGGGGAAGAGGATTTGGTTTTTATTGTGGTCTTTCTGTGAGCTTCACGTGGAGTATAGGAAGTTGATAGAATAGGAAGAACACTTGGATTTGCCTGGTGTCTGGGCAAGTGATTTAATCTGTGGAGCAGGAATGGCTCAAGTGAGCAATTGGTATGAAAAGGCCTGGCACAGTGTATACACAGGAGTAATGTCATATGTTCATGAGCCTGGAAGTTGAACAGCTGCAAAGACGTGGTGCCAATCAATCAATCAATCAATCGCGTGGGCTTGGAAGCAGGTCTATGCTTGCTCCAAAGCTGCTTGTACTGTCTGTGTGACTCCCGGTGCTCTCTTAGGTCTCTGTTCCTTGCTTTCTACATCTGTAAAGTGGAAACTAGTGCAGGCTTAGAGTTTGCCTCTCAGATGTAGGCATCCACGCAGTGTCAGGGCAGAAGAGACAGAGGCAGAAGCCACAACCAGAGCGGGTTTATTCAGAAAAAGGAAGCCTGGGAGGGGCTCACGCCCAGGTGAACGCGCGGCAGAGATGCCAACCAACACACAGCAGCGACGAGCCCCTTCCCTACAGACTAGTGGTTTGTATAGTTAGTACAAAGTGACAGGAAGGGGCTTGGGGGTCTGAGCTAAAGCTGGGCTGTGAGATAGAGGGAGTGCTTGGGCTCCTTCTAAAGGTCTTGGGAGGGTTCAGTGTGAGCTGGGAGGGGTTTGGGCTGAGGCTAAGGCTGGGCTCTGGGGCTGAGCTGCTGAGCTGGGGGGAGAGGGCTTGGGAGGAGCGGGGAGAGCTCAGGCTGATGGCTGATAGTGGTGTGTCCAGCGGTCCAGGCAGGGTGGACCTGCATCAGCAGGGCAGAGGAATGGGGACCTGCTTGCTGTTATGTCGGTAAGGGGTCCATATGGATTGAAGGCTTTTTGTCCTTGCTCTATCACGCAGGGTCTTGAAAAACATTTATGGAAAATGTGTGTTATGAAAACTATGAATGGACTTCAAGGTTTTTGCACCCAACTTATGTTTCTTTGCATTTTCCGTGAAGTTTCTGCGGATCCTTTGTGCATCCGTGAACCACCTTCCTTCTGTGCTGTGAATAGGAGTATCTTGCAGGTCATTACTTAGAATGCTTCCTTGCTCATTGTCGCTTTAAAAAGTAGTGACCGCTGTGCCCAGGCTCTAGCTTTTCCTCCTGCCTCTTCCTCTGGGGCCACTGCTGGCATTCATCTGATTCAGCAGAGCCGCAAATGCAAAACCGCCAGAGGTCGGTCACGCTGACAGCGCGCTGAGGTGTGCATGGCCACAGGACAAGCTCCTGCACTGAGGACCAGAGTTCTCATCTCCTTCCTTAGAAGCTTGGAGACACCGGAAAAATAATCTTTGTTTTGTATGTGTTACACTTTCCCTTTGTTAATATTGAAATGTATTTGCTTCCTTTCTGCTTCTCGGGTCATGTGTGGCTGGAGATGAGGGCGGCAGTTGGACAAAAGTCCTAAACCCTGCAGCCGGCCCTGTGGGCCAAATTACAAGTGGACAGGTGACCCGCGTTGCTAAGATTCAAAGGACGAGAAACCCATCTAACAAAGCGCACATGTTTTCCCAAGCCTTCCTCAGGGCCAGTGTTTTTCAAATCAAGGACAAGGTTATGGAAGATCATCTTTAATTAAACCTGCCGCCGGCTCCTCGGGGGCTTTGTGCTGCCCTCACCTCTTAAATAAATTCTCCAATTAGCAGAATCCTTCCTCCTGGCCTTGGGGCTTCATTTGCGGCGTGCACCACTCCCTGGGAGCTGCAGCGTTTGATTCTGGAAGCATCCACTCTGCAGTTTCTTCCCCTGCGGTCTGAGGTTGCACTCTTGCTTTTCCCAGTGTGTTCTTGTTATGGAGAGCCAGAGCCTGGTCTCTCTTCAGCCATCACCACCCCATGGGCTGGCCCTCCCTCTCCCTCCCCCGACACCGACCCTGTCTGCACCTGCCCACAGTATTTTAATAACGCTATATACCAGCATTTCCTGGAAGTGATGTCTGCTCCTTTGGCCATAAGCACTGAAAAATGAAAGGACTTCTGGGAAAAGAGGTGGAGGAGGCTCCTAGAGCAAGCATGTCCCTGCTGACCTTTGCCCCTAAGGCAATTAGAGAAATCATTTTTTAAAAAAAGCTCTTCATTGCTCCATAAAGTCATCATTTTAAAAGGTGCCAGCAAATGTGGAGCTTCTGTCCAATGATCCATATATTATCCCTGAAAGAGTTCAGCCCCTTGGAATTAATTAAGAGCTGGAAATCGCTCAGGAAGTCTCAAAATTATTACAACAAAACCTTTCTGGTATACAGGAAAATCATAGCCATAATGTTCTAGGATCTTCTCTATATCTACTTGACATCACACTTCAGAGATGAGCCCTGGTCAGCCTGACACAGTTCTCTCTGTGCTCCCTCCCGGAGGTCACCACGTCTGTGTCCGTTTGCTCTTAACTCCTTTTGTGCAGTGAGCACTTTCTTTTCTTTTTTTTTTTTTTTAAAGAATCATTTTATTTATTTGAAAGACAGAGAGAGGTCGAGCCAGAGAGAGAGGTCATCCATTCTGCTGGTTCACTCCCCAAATGACCGCAACGGCCAGAGCTGAGCTGATCCGAAGCCAGGAGTCATGTGCTTCCTCCAGTTCTCCCACACAGGTGCAGGGGCCCAAGGACTTGGGCCATTTTCTACTGCTATACCAGGCCATAGTAGAGAGATGGATTGGAAGAGGAGCAACTGGGACTTGAACCGGTGCCCATATGGGATGCCTGTGCTGCAGGCTGGGACTTTAACCCGCCGCACCCCAGTGCCGGCTGGAGCACTTTCCATCTTAGCATCATGCTGTGTATCTATCCGCAGCTTGCTTTTCACATGTAAGGACTTTTCTGTGTTAATAACTGTGGCCACTTGATTTATTCTAAGGGAGGCGGCTCACTTCCAGCAGCTGCAAACAATGCCATGAAGGTAGCAGGTAAAGCCTGCAGCGCTGGCATCCCATACGGACTCCAGTTTGAGTTCCGGCTGCTCCACTTCCAATCCAGCGCTCTGCTATGGCTTGGAAAAGCAGTAGAAGATGGCCCAAGTCCTTGGGCCCCCATATGGGAGACCCGGAAGAAGCTCCTGGCTCCTGGCTTCGGATTGGCGCAGCTCTGGTTGATGCAGCCAGTTGGGGAGTGAACCAGCAGATGGAAGAACTCTCTCTCTCTCTCTCTCTCTCTCTCTCTGCCTCTCCTTCTCTCTGTGTGTAACTCTGACTTTCAAATAAATAAATAAATAAATCTTAAAAAAAAGGACTAGATATTGCCATGTGCTCCCAGGGGTTTTAGGGAGCCTCAAAAATCTGCCAACCACTCTGTTCTCCCCAGTAATTCATGGCTCTCTGTCTTCCCCTCCCCCCGTTTTCCCTGCCCTCCTCTGCCCTTTGATATGTAGCCTGTGCACCGTGTTGTTTCTTTGTAGTTCAAGTCCTTCTTACATGAACTCGTGCTGTTTGAGAATCAGCATGCCTCAGTCACACACCCCATACCGAATTCTGCGAGAATGGTGTTCAACCCCACAGTGCAGGAACTGTCTGCTGCCTCCAGAAATTTCTGCTCCCAGAGATACCTTTATGGGGAGATGAGTGATAGGCCATTCCCACTGAAGCCACAGCCAGAGCCTGTTTGAATCACCTGACGTACTTATGGTAGAAGTGAATTATGGCTTCTGATTTTTATGAGTATCCAGGGGGACATAGCTGGGCAATGGAGACAATTCTGGAAAACCAAGCAAATGCCAGCTCAGGACAGTTTTGAATCTATGAAAGAAAAGTGTGCCAAGTCACCAGAAGGTGAGCCCGACTCAACCCTCTTACGGGAAAGTGTGTGGGGAGGAGGTCTAACAAAATGAGGCAATCCCAGGCCAGGCTCAGCAGGGCTTCTAACAAGTTCAGGCCAGTTACACCGGCTGTTTTAGAAGGGGTTGGGTCCATCCAGGCAAGAGAAGAAGCACCTTGAACAAAGCCCAGTGTCTCGGAAGACCCGGGAAAGGCCACCTGGCCCTTTGGCCCCGTCGTGTGCATCACTGGCTTCCTTGGAGATGGGGGAAGGAGTGCACTGGAGGCTGCTGCCCAGAGAACTCCTGAGAAGTGATGGCTGCGGAACTCCCTGGACTGCAGGGTGAGGAGGAAAATGTGAAAGTCACTACCACCAGGTGGCCAGAGGAACTTGGCACAATCCGTAGTGTTGGCCTCTGGGTGGTGAAGACAGGGAGCCATGCAGAGCGCATCCCAGGCACAGTGAGAGGATGCTGTTTGACAGTTTTGTGGCTGGTTTATGCACACTTGCCCCTTCCAGCCTGCACTGCTACATGCATGCACAGGGTATGCCTGCACAAGGGTGCACCTGCAGAGGGTGCCTCCTGTATAGGGTGCCCACCTGCACAGGTGAGCCTGCGCGGGGTGCACCTGCCCAGGATGCTGCCTGTGCACACTGCCCCCTGCGCAGGGTGCCACCCTCACACCACCCTGTGATCACAGGCTCACCTTCTGGGGTGGGAACCCAGCATTCAGGGTTCCGGTTTCCCTGCCTTTTGTCGGCTAACCCACAGAGAGGCAGCAGCTCGGCGCCTCTCCTCTGAGGTGAGTGCAGCGTCTACCTCAGCAATCTCTGAAGGTCTGTTTTGGGACCTGCTCAGCTGCTGTTTAGAAAGCCCCAGACACAAGCTCTGTGCAGCCACCATTACCCAACACAGTTCACCCAGAGCTGGGGCGTGAGCAGACACATCTGCCCCGGGTCACTCACCTCTGAAGGAGGTTGCAGGGGTGGGTGACGATTCCTTGTCTCCCTCTATCCTCACACCAACCGAGAGTGGGCAGGAACATGTCCCCAGGTGCTCAGGCCCTGGTGGACAGCGTCTCGCTCACCTCCGTGAACTGACTCTGGTGATCTGCCACCTTGGTCTGGACCCCATTGGAGGCCAATTTTATAAACTCTGAAGGACAAATCAGATGACTGGCTGTCACCCGTGAGAAATTTACCCCTGTCATTTTACAACTGATGTCAGTGTGGCATTTTATGTGTTTTCACGTCTGTCATTTGATATCCACATTGACAATGTAAAGTAGGTGAGGCAGGCATTGTTATTTGAGAATATGTTTATAGTTACTTGAGAGGTGAGGAAGTGAAAGCTTGAAGAGAATCTCTGAACAGAATGTTAGGACTTTCAGAAACTTCTGCGAGTCCCAGAGCTGGTACATGTGGAGGTGGGACTCAGACTCAAATCTTCCACACTTACTCCTGTAATTCTTTGGCTAGACTATTGATAGTGTAAGTCAGAATTCTCCTTGGAGCCAGCACTGTGGCACCACTGCAGGGTAAGCTGCCCCCTGTGAGGCCGGCATTCCATGTGAGTGTTGATTCACGTCCCGGCTGCTCCACTTCCCATCCAGCTCCCTGCTAATGTGCCTGGGAAAGCAGTGCAAGATGGCTTGAGTGCTTGGACCCCTGCTACCCATGTGGGAGACCTGGATGAAGCTGCTGGCTCCTGGTTTTGGCCTGGTACAGCCCCAGCCATTGTAATCATTTGAGGAGTGAACCAGTGGATGGAAGATCTCTCTCATTCTCTTTCCATCTCACTCTGTAACTCTACCTTTCAAATAAATAAATAAGTACATCCTAAAAAAAAGTCAGGGTTCTCCCCAGTAACAGAATCAATAGGACACACACACACACACATACACACACACAAATGTGTATGCATCTTTTATTAAATTTTGAAATTATTAATTAGGCAGAGAAACAGAGAGACAGAAACAGACACAGAGGGAATTAGTTTACTCTCCAACAGTCAGGGACTGGGCCAGGGCCAGGGACTGGAAACTCAGTCCAGGTCTCCTATGTGGGCTACAGGAACTCACTTATGGGAGCCTCCCTGGGTCTGTTGTGGCAGGAAGCTGGACTCAGGAGTTGGAACCAGGAATCAAACGCAGTTACTCCTGTATGGGATGTGAGCATCTTAACCGCTAGGTGGGTGGAGTTAAGAATTAGCACATGGCGGCAAGAAAGTGAAGCCAGAGGTTGATTCCATCAACAATGTGCTCCTCAAAGACCGTTTGCATCTGTTTGACTTTGCATCTCCCACACCAGCACAACTCTTGGCCATGGTGACCCAGCAGTAAGTACTGGATGGAGGAAAATGTGTTAACTGGTCTTGTTATCCTGTGGATGCTTGTCACATAACCAATCATAGTCTAAAAAACTGGTGGTTCTCAGACTCTTCCAGCCGTAGGAAAGACGTGTGCTCTAGAACTTGTCTAGGATCACAGCATAAAATCCCCGCTTTCCAGCTGTGCCATCTTACGTAAGTGACTAAACTCTGAGCCTTGTTTGTCTCTTTTGAAAAATGCAGATGATCACTGTAGTTACTATAGGATTGTTTTGGAGATTCAATGAGATACTGCATACAAAGAGCTTAACTCTGTGCCTGGCACCTGGAGATGCCCAACCAATGTTAACTAGTCTTTCTATTGTTACTTCCCATGTACCCCAGATTCTTTTGCTTTGAGCTCACATTTTTCACTTGTTGGAAACCCCAACTTCTACAGCGTCTTCCTCCCCAAACATTTCCAAGATGCCTACATTCCCACTGCTCATTGTGCTCACTGCAAGCAGAATGACTGATAAGCTATTACCTCATGGAAGAGACTCCCTCTCAACCAAAGCAATCAAGAACAGTGTTGTAGAGCAGTTTGGGGGCTTCCCTAACAAAGTAGCAAGAGATGGGCAGCTTGGGCAACAAATGTTTACTGTCTCAGCATTCAGGATGCCAGAAGCCCAGGTCAAGGTGTCAGCAGGGCTTGCTCCTTCTGACGGCTGTCAGGTAGGAAGTACCCCAGGCCTCTCCCGAGTTTCTGGTAGCCTCAGTGTCCCTTGGTGTGTACAGGGTCTTCCCCTGCCTGCTAACACAATTTTCCCTCTATGTGTGGCTGTCTCTGTGTTCAAATTTCCCTGTTTTGTAAGCCTGTATTGGATTAGGGCTCACCCTATTGGCTGCATTTCAACTTGACCATCGATGAAGAGAGTATTTCCAACTACTGTCACATGCGCAGGTGCTGGGGGTTTGAACTTCTCCATCCTTTTGGAAGGCACAATTTAATCTGCAGCCCAGTGAACTGGAAACCATGCTTGTTCACTGGCCCCAAGACAATGTCCTTTAGCTAAGGAACAAATAACCAACTGGAAACCACACTGTGGTTCCTTGCTAAGAACTCCAGCTGGAGTTACAGTGGGGGCCATGTGCTTTTATTTTGACACCATTATTGTTATGCTTCAACTTCTACCTTTGTATCTTATTATAAACACTTATTTAGGTAGTGGTACTATTGCTAAGATATGGATTGGGATTGAAATGGGAAATTAAAAAGTCAATGATGAAGGCCAAAGACTGTGATACACCATGCATGCCATTAATCAGAGCGTAGCAAGCTCAGTAGCATACAGGAGGTAATGCCACAGTAATTTTTAAAATGCATTCCTACATGATTGCTGATTTATATGACTGGAGGAGTTATTTCCTCACTTTACATTTATTTCCATGTGAAAATGAGCTTTGGTTGTGCAAGGCTTCGGGCTGAATCCCTCCCACGCTGGTTACCACTCTGTATTTGTGCAGTGCTGCAGGCTCCTCCATGCGTTCCCACAGCATCACCTGTCTGATACAGACATAATTCACAAAATAGCAGCTGAGGTGCACAGAGAGGTGACCGTCCCTAAGGAATGTAGGTGCAGGTAACACGAAGGTGAGGGAGAGGCGGGGCCTGGAGGGAGCTCCCATTCTAGGGTTGGTTCTACAGCTCTGATAGACAGGAGGCAGCTGAGGTCTGTGGTAGCTATTCGGGAACACACAGGGCCCAAGAGGTAGGAAACTCAAATCTGACTTGCAGAGGGATGTGTCTGGAAAAAAACAAACAAACAAAAACAAAACAAAACAAAACAAAAAAACTCCCGCTACTCAAAAACCAGATAGAGAAACTGAAAACAAAGCAGGATTTGGTTACAGCTGGACCTGTCCAGCTCCAGATACTGACTCCCCAGCAGCGAGAAGGTCACTGGTAACCCTGTTCAAACCTCCTCACAACCCAGAGGATATAAACTCCTAGACAACCTCCTGTCAGCCAAACTCCCCGAGAGCCCCCCACTGGGGGGCTTTTCTTTGCTGCAGTAGAATCTTGCATCTCTACTTGTTTTTCTCTGTCCATGTTCCTCATTCTGGGTGGCAATGGGACATGAACCTGACCAGCCAGAACTGCAGACTTCTGCAGCAACTTTGGGTGGAAGCCCAGGGTAGGAGAATCACACAACCCTTTCAGGTCTGTGTACCGCTGAGTTCAGACCGCACAGGATTCCTAGCTCATTGGAAAGATGATGAGAGAAGAGGAAATCGCCCACTGTTGATTGGTTCTGCGGGGTGCTGATTCTCCTGGAAATAGGGCTCATGATGAGTTGTTCTTGGGGTGCTTTCTTTCAAAAGTGCTTGGTCAGCAATCAATGCCTGACTGCTGTCAGCCTTGCCATTATCTAACAGCCGGAGAGATGGTGAAGGTCACTACAGTTCCGTGCTTGCTGCAAATGGCCCCTTGGCGGCTGCTGTAGCCCCAACTGCCTCCTGGTCATCGTTGTCCTCCTGCTGTGATCAGACACTCTCCCCTCCCGCTGAGCCTGCCGAGGGCAGTGTGCAGGCACAGCAGGGTTTTTGAAGAGTGGAGTCCTGAGTGGCTGTTGGTCACCAACCCTTCTGTTACTGGCAAGACAGGAGACAGAGTGAGGAGTACAGGACTGTGTCTGGGGCTGGCATTCAACGGTGCCTGTTTTCTGAGGACCTACAATGTGCCAGTGTAGCACTGAGTGGCTGCATTTAGCCCTCATAGCATTTGTGTGAGGTTGGTAGGGAGGATTGCTCTCCCTTTTAACAGATAAGAAGATGGAGGCTCGGAGCCATTAAGGAAGTCGCTCAAGGATCCAGCCATGAGCGGGAGAGCCAGGTTGTTAACCTAGTTGGTCTAACTCCAGAGCAACGTCTTAAATGCCCTGTGAGGATATCAACGAGCTGACAGAGATAAGCAAGCTGACAGGAAGTATGGTGTGATGTGACATGACATAGAATCTGTGCCGTGGGAATAGAGAATTACACGAATGGATGGAGTCTTGCCCAGGCAGGGGTTCCCCACAGAATTTGCAGAGTGGAGGTCTATCCGTGTGTCACCAAGGCATCATGGGGGTTAGTTGTGTGCATCAACTTGACCAGGCAATGAACGTGGTGGCTGGACATTTGCAGAGATTATTCTGGGTTGTGGAAGGGTGCTTTTGCCTGAGACTTCTGCTTACTGAATAGACTGTGTAGAGGATTTCTCCTCTGATGTTGGCGGGGACGCCTCATATAAACCACTGGAAGCCTGCAGGGAGCAAGAAGGCTGACCCTCCTGGGAGTAGGGGAGAATTCCTCCTGCCTGACTGCCCTGGCCAAGGGCATCAGCTTTTTCCTGCCTTTGGAATGGAATGGGAACAGCAGCTCCTCCTACGTCTCCAGCTGTGCCGACTTGTCCTACAGATCTGGAACTGGGCCACCTCCACAATCACAGAACCAATTCCTGACGATAGAGCTCTTCACACACACACAATACACACATGTAGACACACATACAGACATACACATAGACACAGACACACATGGAGACACACATAGAGGCATACACAGATACATGCACACAGACCAAGACACACACACAGGCACACACAGAGACATACACAGACACACATAGAAACATGTAGACACACACAGACACACATACAGACATACACATAGACACAGACACACATGGAGACACACACAGAGACATACACACACAGAAACATCCATACACATATGTAGACACACACCTGTAGAAACACATACACATAGACATACACATAGACACAGACACACATGGAGACACACACACTTATACACAGATACACGCACACAGACCCAGATACACACACAGACATACCCAGAGTCATACACAGACACACACAGACACATACAGACACACATGTAGACACACACATACACACACACAGGTGAGTACGTAGGTACAGATACACAGAGACACACACACTATTGTTCCTGAGGCTCTGGGGAAGCCTGGCGTCATCAGGAGCCGACACACCCTGCCCCTGTTCTGTCATCTCGCCTGCCACACACAGCCCCTCATGCCTGCCTCTTTGATTCTGTCACTCTGTGGAGCCCCGACCTCTGGGCAGGCAGGCACCAGGCCTGCTCGTTGGCTCTCTCTCCAGGGCACACAGAGCAAGTCAGGCAGAATGCCTGGGCTTGGCTGAGCCATGGAAGGAGAGTCAGCCAGGCAGAGGGGTAGGAGGCGGTGGAGGCGGAGGCAGAGGTGAGGGTGTGAGTCAGTCCGGCTGAGAGTGGGCAAGGTGAGGCTCCGACACAGTGAACCCCGGGGGTGAAGCCTGCACGGGGGGCCGGGAGTGAGAGCCAGCAGTGAGGGTCACCAAGTGTGCCATCCGCACAGTGAGCCCTTAGGATTTTGTCCCTAGGGGAGCGAAGACTCGGAAAGACTTGGGATCTTAACTCTGCCTTGCAGTGTGCCTCTGCTGGGGCGTGCAGCTCGGTCTGGGCTTGGGTTTTCTTGTTTCTTTCTTTTTGTCTTTAGGGTAGCTCTGAGAGTGGCTCTGGAAGTGTTCATTGCTGTGCAGGGGGCACCTGTTGGAAATCCAAGGGGGGGCTGGTGGGTGGTGCACCTGCGGGGATGGGTCCCACCTTGCCCCTGGCACGTGGGTGATGCCACAGCACCTTCTACACTCAGGACAGTCAGCAGAATGTGATGAGTGCGGGTCCAGTGGTGTCGGAGAGTGAGGATGCCTTCCCTGAGGGCCTGACTTGAAGGGAGTGATTTCTGCCTTGGGAGCACCCAGACGGATAAACGATGCCTAGGAAGAGTTCCTGGAGGGCCTCTCAGGTGCAGGAGAGGAGAATCTGTTTTAAAAGCAAGAACTGGGGATGCCTGCATCCCGTGTCGGATTCCCTAGGTTCAAGTCCTGGCTCTGCTTCCTGAAGCACACCCTGGGAGACAGCAGATGATGGTTCAAGTACTGGAGCCCCTGCCATCCACATGAGAAACCTGGATCGAAATCCAGACTCCTGGCTTTGGCCTGGCCCAACCCTGACTGTTGGCGGGGGTTTTGGGGAGTGAACTTGTGTGTGAGAGATCTTTCATTTCTCTCTGTCTGCTGCCTTTCAAATAAATAACAAAGTAAGTAATTTTTTTTTTTTTTTTTGACAGGCAGAGTGGACAGTGAGAGAGAGAGACAGAGAGAAAGGTCTTCCTTTGCCGTTGGTTCACCCTCCAATGGCCGCTGCGGCTGGCGCACTGCACTGATTCGAAGGCAGGAGCCAGTTGCTTCTCCTGGTCACCCAGGGCCCAAGCACTTGGGCCATCCTCCACTGCACTCCCTGGCCACAGCAGAGAGCTGGCCTGGAAGAGGGGCAACCGGGACAGAATCCGGCGCCCTGACTGGGACTAGAACCCGGTGTGCCGGCGCCGCAAGGCGGAGGATTAACCTAGTGAGCCGTGGCGCTGGCCATGAGTAAGTAAATTTTTAAAAGTACATTTTTTTTGAAAGCTAGACCCATTGTCTACAGGTTTAAAAGTCTCCATCTGTTTAAGAGCCATGTGATTCTAGCTTGGTATTTATCCAAGTTCATAGTATGTTCAGGTCAGCAGGCAATAGGATGTTTTCATCAATCAAATACACCACTCGAAGTGTGGAGGTTTGTAATATTTATTTAATCTATGAGTAGATTCAATTTCTGTGTTAGAAGCATCCAGAAGTCAATTAACTAAACATCACAAAGCAGATAAGATACATTGAATAAATACGTTTGCTGCACTCAGCAGAGGAGGAGGGGCACACTGTCTTCCCAGCTGTGTGATAGACAGGACGATGAGGAATCAGAAGTAGGGAGCCCCGTACCAGGGCCGGACTCCAGGATCGGCCTTTGTGGTGATCTGAGAATCCGGAAGCAGCCGTTGCAAGTGGTGGCCCTGCTGCGATCTTGGCACCCAAGGCTGCTGCCAAGTCCATGGCCTACAAACCTCCTGGCAAGCCCTGCCTCCTTCCCCACTTAACTCAATTCCTGTTCGAGACTACATGAGCACATTTCAGTGGCAATTCTGAATCTACGGGAAATCCCATTTACCAGAGAGCCTGAGATACACATTTGCCATATAAGAAAGCCCTTGGAGGAAGGTTGGAACGGATACAGAGATAAATAGCTATTGGAATACTTGCTGACCATCTCAGAGTCTGCATTTTCCTCTGTCCAGCACAAGCTCTGACAGCTGAGTGCTGGAAGCTGGCAGGAGGGCCACTTCTCATTAGCTTCCTACATAGGCACAAATGATTTCCTGTACTTCTCCAGGAAGGTCTGGATGCACGCCCTCTCCTCCACCCCCAGACTGTGCTCAGGGCAACCACGGTTGTGAGGAATGGTCTAACCCAGACTGGGGCAAGTTCCAAGGGCATTGCTGCCCCCGGCCTCCTTTCTGGGCCCCAGACACAGAATCAGACAGAAGGAGCCCATGTGTCTCCAACACTGGATGGCACTGTCACTTTCCACTGCAAAATGCATCACTCTGTCAGAACATATTTTTAAAATTTATTTTTATTTATCTATTATTTGAAAGGAAGAGTGACAAAGAGAAAGAGGTGGGGGCAGATTCTCCATCTGCTGGTTCACTCCTCATATGCCAGCAACAGCCAGGGCTGGGCCAGGCTAAAGCCAGGAGCTCCACCCAGGTCTCCCATCTGGGTGGCAGGGGCCCAAGCACTTGGCTCATCGTCCACTGTTTTCCCAGGCATAATAGCAGGGAGCTGGATTGCAAGTGGAACACACTGGTGCTCTAGTATTGGATGCCAGCATTGCAAACGGCTTAACCCACTGCACCACAAAGGCCCCAGAACATTCTTTTTTAATAGCTAATCTAAAACAGGTGTAGTGGGTGTAGCCAGAGCCCTTTTGGCCTCCATGTCTGGAAGATGTGCAGAAAGGCCCACGACCTTCTTCAGAGAACAAAGAAGCTGTTGGGCAAAATCATCAAAGGGCTGACTGGCATCTGGGGGTGTGGCGGGGGTGCATGGAATCAACAAGGGCTTTTTGTTCTTCAGAAGGCCCTGGATGGAGGCTGTGCTCCAGGGCAGCCTCTCTGTAGCTCTGTCGACACAGGTCCCCACTCGGCTCCCGAAGCACCCAGAATCAAGCGTACAGCTGCCTGCCTCGTTCCACGGAAAACAACCAGCCGGGCACGTCCGCCTAACCTGCTGCTCTTGCCCAGGAAGGAGAAGGACTTGAGGTGTTGCGGCCAGTAACCGTCCTTTGCTGGGCTCCCAGCAGGTCTGGCCTGGTGTGACCCCGTCATGGGGACAGCAGGAGGCAGACGGGTCTGTTGCTCGGCTCAGCGACCCAACTGCACAGCAGCGGAGATGCGAGCTTGGGTTTGAGGTTAAACACAGCCCACAAATCTCCCAGTCACACCTGCGCTGCTTCAAAGGGCAGGCAGGTCTGAAAATGATGCTCTCTGGGGACAATCCACGTGCGTTCTCTGTCCTGCAGCTGTCACATCTGACAGGACAGAAAGGTGTGCAGGGAGCGCCCTTCCTGGACCTTTTGTCGGCCACCTCTCCACGAGCCTGGCTCCTGCACCCCCTTACTCTCCACTCGCGCCCCCTCTGTGCCCTCTGGGAGTTTCCTTTTTCTTGCTGACAAGCCAGAGGCATCCAAAAAATAGCCAGGGCCTGGAGAAGTTAAGTCTGAAAGAAAGGATTCAGGTGGAGAGGGGAGGAGCCTGAGATTGGAGATCCTGGAGCAGATGAGGGCGGTGGGCTCCAGCTGCCTGGAACACAACCTGCCTCGGAGGGGCAGTGACGGAGCGGCCCTCAGCTTCCCACCTGTTCCTGGGGTAGCTGTCAATCCGTCTTGTACAGATTGTTTGAGAAATACCACACCTCTGTAACAACAGCGGGTGAATTGAAAGCACTTACCCAGAATCAACCAGGGCAAGGAAGGCTGGCAAGTGTGTTTACGAAATCATTTCCGTGCTTCCCAACTTTATTGTGATCTACAACCCAGCGTGCATGGAGAGATATCTGAAGGTGCACCTGGGTGAACACACAGGCCAAGGCCACGGAGAGATCAGACCCGGAGCAGAGAGGCTGGCAATGGGGTGAGGGTGGATGGATCTAGACTGTGTGAACTCAGCTTCATGTATCCCCTAGGGAGGAGAGGGGCGAAGCCGGTTCCATCCGGAGCAGTTTGGAATGATCTAGGGAACCCCCCTAGATCACCTGATTGTTTCTGCCTCCCTCATTCCCCTTTGCCCTCCTTGCTTGATTCTTTCGTTAATCAATATCTGTCCTCATCGACTGCTTCCAGGGAGAAGGCCTGTTACCCAACCACACAGTAGTGGGAAAGGTACAAAGAGAGAGGAGTGGTCAGAGTGTGCTTATTGAAATGTTTCTAGAGGCGTCTCTCAAATGCATGGTGAGTATGGCGGATGGTCTGGGGTTCTTCCGATGGATGCAGCCTGTGAGACCACCTGCTCTCAGGGGCCAATCAGGAATCTGCCTTTGACCCCGCCTTCCCTGCTGCAGGTGGTCCTCAGGCCTGCACGCAGCATCCATACCCCTCCCGTCTTTTACCAGCTCAATCTCAGGATGCTCAGAGCCATCCCAGAGGGTGCAGAGCAGAGCTGCTGGGGTTCTCAACACCAAGGACACCTCTCTGTTTCCTAAATAGCAACCCATTTCTCAGGCAGAAATGGTTTTCTGGAGCATTGGTGTTGCTGCTCTTGCTGGATTGTGCCTGGGCCTGCGGCTGTTCCCAGGGACAGGGTCAGAGGTGCTGAAGGCAGGCGCACTTGCCCTCTGCTGCTCCAGGGCTGGAAACCAGCTCCGAGCCCTTCCATGCACGGGGAAATCGCTGCAGAGTGGAAGGGACAGGAACGACGCGTTGAGCCTCAGGGAGAGCTCAGTGTGTGCTCACGGCGTTCAAGCCGTTCAACATAGGCCAGTTTTTTTCCTTTTTTAAATGGTTGGGGGTAAGAATCAAGAAAAGAATGATATTCCACAATGTGTAAAAGCTACATGAAATACTCTCATGGGCTTTTCAGTAAGATCCGCATGATTTAAGGGCTGATTCTGAGGCCAGAGTGCTGTTTAGGACATCTGCCATTCTATGAATCTGCTGTGTATCTCGCTTCCCATGTTGGATCGTTTTCTCCTTTTTTATTCTATCAGTTAGTATTTGCAGACACTAGTCTAGTTTATGTGATCCTTTTGGCTCTTAGTCCTATCATTATGATCAATTGTGAATAGAAATTGATCACTTGGACTAGTGAGATGGCATTGGTACATGCCACTTTGATAGGATTGAATTGGAATCCCCTGGTATAGCCTTGGCAACTCATGACAAGAGCCTAGGGTGATTACTGATGCCATAAACAAGAGTGTCAATTTGTTAAGTCAACAACAGGAGTCACTGTGCACTTGCTCCTCATGCAGGATCTCTGTCCTTAATGTGCTGTACATTGTGATTTAATGCTATAACTAGTACTCAAACAGTATTCTTCACTTTGTGTTTCTATGTGGGTGCAAACTGTTGAAATCTTTACTTAATATATGTTAAACTGATCTTCTGTATATAAAGAGAATTGAAAATGAAAAAAAAGCTACATGAAATTCACATTTCTGTGTCCACAAATTGGTAGTGGCAGAGAACTCCCGGCCCTTTGTTTACTTGTTATCCATGACTGCTTCCTACCGCAATGGCAGAGGAGGCCTTGATTTTGCCTCTGGGTTCGCAAAACCTGAAATACTTGTATGAGTGCATTTCACATTTACTTTTTCACCCTTTCCAGAAAAAATCTCCCTGCCATGACTTCAGATGTTACTGTTTTCCCCAGACAGAGTAAGAGCCCTGGCACTCATTGGCTTTCCCAAGTCCATCTCTGCTGCTCCAGGCTAATCTCCGATCTTCCCAAGTGTGCCTTGAGCTACAGAACCATAGCTTCCAAGACCACCGGCCACTTCTGCTTCCTTCCCCTGCCGGGGCTGCTTCTAGGACTCCTGGGGTCCTTTCCCAGGCTGACTGCTGGGTAAGGGAGGGGTACTCTTTACCCAGCTTTATGTATTCAATTTTTAATTTATTTACTTATTTATTTATTTTTGTTTTTTTTTTTAAATTTTTTTTATTTAGTAAATATAAATTTCCAAAGTACAGTTTATGGATTACAATGGCTCCCCCCCCATAATTTCCCTCCCACTCACAACCCTCCCCTCTCCCACTCCCTCTCCCCTTCCATTCACATCAAGATTCATTTTCAATTATCTTTCTATACAGAAGATCGATTTAGAATATATTAAGTAAAGATTTCATCAGTTTGCACCCACACAGAAACACAAAGTGTAAAATACTGTTTCAGTACTAGTTATAGCATTACTTCACATTGGACAACACATTAGGGACAGATCCCACATGTGAAGTCAGTGCACAGTGACTCCTGTTGTTGACTTAACAATTTGACACTCTTGTTTATGGCGTCAGTAATCTCCCTAGGCTCTAGTCATGAGTTGCCAAGGCTATGGAAGGCTTTTGAGTTCGCTGACTTCGATCTTATTCTGACAGGGTCATAGTCAAAGGGGAAGTTATCTCCTCCCTTCAGAGAAAGGTACCTCCTTCTTTGATGACCTGTTCTTTCCACTGGGATCTCACTCGCAGAGATCTTTCATTTAGGTTTTGTTTTTTTTTTTCCAGGGTGTCTTGGCTTTCCATGCCTAAAATACTCTCATGGGCTCTTCAGCCAGATCCGAATGCCTTAAGGGCTGATTCTGAGGCCAGAGTGCTATTTAGGACATCTGCCATTCTATGAGTCTGCTGTGTATCCCGCTTCCCATGATGGATTGTTCTCTCCCTTTTTGATTCTATCAGCTAGTATTAGCAGACACTAGTCTTGTTTGTGTAATCCCTTTGACTCTTAGACCTATCAGTGTGATCAACTGTGAACTGAAATTGATCACTTGGACTAGTGAGATGGCATTGGTACATGCCACCTTGATGGGATTGTATTGGAATCCCCTGGCACGTTTCTAACTCCACCCTTTGGGGCAAGCCCAATTGAGCATGTCCCAAATTGTACATCTCCTCCCTCTCTTATTCCCACTCTTATATTTAACAGGGATCACTTTTCAGTTAAAATTTAAACACCTAAGAATAATTGTGTGTTAATTACAGAGTTCAACCAATAGTACTAGAACAAAACAAAACAAAAAATACTAAAATGGATAAAGTATCACATTGTACATCAACAGTCAGGACAAGAGCTGATCAAGTCACTGTTTCTCATAGTGTCCATTTCACTTCAACAGGTTTTCCCTTTGGTGCTCAGTTAGTTGTCACTGATCAGGGAGAACATATGATATTTGTCCCTTTGAGACTGGCTTAATTCACTCAGCATGATGTTTTCCAGATTCCTCCATCTTGTTGCAAATGACCAGATTTCGTTGTTTTTGACTGCTGTATAGTATTCTATAGAGTACATGTCCCATAATTTCTTTATCCAGTCTACTGTTGATGTGGGCATTTGGGTTGGTTCCAGGTCTTAGCTATTGTGAATTGAGCTGCAATAAACATTAAGGTGCAGACTGCTTTTTTGTTTGCCAATTTCATTTCCTTTGGGTAATTTCCAAGGAGTGGTATGGCTGGGTTGAATGGTAGGGTTATATTCAGGTTTCTGAGGAATCTCCAGACTGACTTCCATAGTGGCTTAACCAGTTTGCATTCCCACCAACAGTGGGTTAGTGTCCCTTTTTCCCCACATCCTCGCCAGCATCTATTGTTGGTAGATTTCTGAATGTGAGCCATTCTAACTGGGGTGAGGTGAAACCTCATTGTGGTTTTGATTTGCCTTTCCCTGATTGCTAGTGATCTTGAACATTTTTTCATGTGTCTGTTGGCCCTTTGGATGTCCTCTTTTGAAAAATGTCTATTGAGGTCCTTGGCCCATCTCTTAAGTGGGTTGCTTGTTTTGATGTTGTGGAGTTTCTTGATTTCTTTGTAGATTCTGGTTATCAACCCTTTATCTGTTGCGTAGTTTGTAAATATTTTTTCCCATTCTGTCGGTTGCCTCTTCACTCTCCTGACTGTTTCTTTTGCAGTACAGAAACTTCTCAATGTGATACAATCCCAATAGTTAATTTTGGCTTTGACTGCCTGCGCCTCCAGGGTCTTTTCGAAGAAGTCTTCGCTGGTACTTATATCTTGCAGGGTTTCTCCAATGTTCTCTAATAATTTGATGGTGTCAGGTCATAAATTTAACTCTTTAATCCATGTTGAGTGAATTTTTGTGTAAGGTGAAATGTAGGGGTCTTGCTTCATGATTCTGCACGTGGAAATCCAATTTTCTCAGCACCATTTATTGAATAGACTGTCCTTATTCCAGGGATTGGTTTTTAGATCCTTGATCAAATATAAGTTGGCTGTAGATGTTTGGATTGATTTCTGGTGTTTCTATTCTGTTCCATTGGTCTATCCATCTGTTTCTATACCAGTACCATGCTGTTTTGATTACAACTGCCCTGTAATATGTCCTGAAATCTGGTATTGTGATGCCTCTGGCTTTGTTTTTGTCATACAAGATTGCTTTAGCTATTCGAGGACTTCTGTGTCTCTATATGAATTTCAGCATCATTTTTTCCAGATCTGAGAAGAATGTCTTCAGTATTTTGATTGGTATTGCATTGAATCTGTAAATTGCTTTTGGGAGAATGGACATTTTGATGATATTGGTCCACTCTCCAAAGGGCCACAAAAGCCAGAGCTAGGCCTTGAAGTTTAAACACTGTCAAGGATCCGTCTGCTAAGGGCACCAGGATGCCTGCGGGGCAAACTCCTAAAGCAGTGTTGCAACACAGGCTTCTACACCATCTTCTGAATGATTTGTAGATGTATGAAATCCTCCCCTTCTGCGACCCTGAGTGGAACACACCTTGCTTTTGCAAGGTGCAGCCGGCTTGTCTGCCAGAGTCTAGAATCCTGGTCAAGTTCTTCCTTCCTGCGTGGAGCTTCTTTCTCCCTTCTTCAGCCTCATGACTCCTTCTCAGTCCAGGGAGCATTGCATGCTTTGCCAGCCTTCACGGCCAAATAAGACTTAGGACTCTATCAGTGTTTATTGCTACGGAATTAGCCGAGCAGGAGGAAAGGAACTTACATGGTTGTTGTGTTTCTTTTTAGTTGAATCTTTTTTGTTTGTTTATTTTGAAAGATTTATTTATTTGAAAGGTAGAGTTAGGGGGAGAGAGAGAGAGGGAGAGAGGTAGAGAGGGAGACAGGGAGAGAGAGAGCAAGATATCTTCCATCCTCTACTTCACTCCCCAAATAACCACAATGGCTGGGGCAAGGTCAGGCTAAAGCCAGGAGCCTGGAGCTCCATCCTGGTTCTCTAGCAGGGTGACAAAGGCCCACACACGTGGGCCATCTTCCAATGATCTCCCAGGTGCATTAACAGGGAGCCGGATCAGAAGTAGAGCAGCCAGGACCCGATTCGATGGAACTCATATGGGATGTTACAGGCAGTAGCTTAATCCACTGAGCTAAAATGCAGGCCCCATTGTTGGTCGAATCTTGAGTGCAGTTTTAGAAATTGACAGTAATCACAATAACTATCATTTATGAGCTAGATTGTAAGCACTGTGCAAGGTGTCTCATACATTTAATCATTACAACTCCAAGGCAGATTATTACCTTGATCCTACCTGAAGTTCACACAGAGGCCTAACGAGGTAACAGAGATATGAGCAGTAAAGACCCGTATTGAAGTGGGTTTAATTCAAAAATTCATTCTATTTCTTTCCATTTGTTTAAATATCTATTTATTTATTTGAAAGGCAGAGTTACAGAAAGACAGAGGCAGAGAGAGAGAGAGAGAGAGAGAGAGAGAGAGAGATCTTCATCAGATGGTTCACTCCGCAATGGCCACAACAGCTGGAGCTGCGCCAATCTGAAACCACGAGCGAGGATCTTCTTCTTGGGCTCCTACATGGGTGCATGAGCCCAAGGACTCGGGCCATCTTCTGCTGCTTTCCCAGGCCATAGCAGAGAGCTGGATTGGAAGTCGAGCAGCCAGGACTCGAACCAGCACCCATATGGGATGCTGGCACTGCAGGCGGCAGCTTTACCCGCTACACCACTCCCAAGCCAAAAATTCATTCTATTTCTACCAGTTCTACACCAGTTCCCTTCATGAGCTGTCTACTTTCACTTTGTCTATATTCTGCATCTTAATTAGCTGAATCTAGGAAACCAACGTGAGAAAAGACAGTGTTGGCTGACAGAGCCCAGCAGATGGATCAAGATTCTGTTCTTTTCGCACAAATAGGATTCCATTTTCATCGTCTGCGCTGAGGAATGCTGACTTGAAATTATTTCTGTACATTTTCTGCACGTCTTCACTGATACAACTGATGAAGTATGCCTGCTTTTAACATGCACATTTCCCCACATTTTACCATCCTCTCGAATTGAATGTGTCTCACCATTGTGTTCAGCTTGGATTGAAATAGGGCTTTTCAAGACGGGATTTGCAGATAGTTCTGCTTCAAGTTGCCTCCGTTGATGTCTTATCTGCTTGAACTCACACTGCTCAGGGAATATTTCGTTCCTACCTTCACCTGTGGCTGGTGAGAAGAAGCCTCCTGCTGCTTCAGTCTTTGGAGTAGATGCATTGCTAATTTGAGCCTCATCTGAAGGTTAGGCCTTTGGTAACCCAGCTTTGTTTGGAGAGTCTCCCAATTTTTCTTTCTTATTGTGTTACGAAATAAGGATGACTCCTAGTCCATGATATTTTAGGTCCAATAATAGAGTATAGCACTATTGAGGTCCAGTATTAGTTTCAAACAGTGTGACAGCCAGCCTCTATGGTGTCCCCAGTGACTCCTGCCTTCTGATAGTCACACTTTTGTGAATCTCCTCCCACACAGAATAAGACCAACCCATGCAATGGATAGGACACAGTGGAAATGACCATGCAACTTCCAATACTGAGTCATAAAAAATATTACTGCCTCTATCTTGGTCTCTTTTGGCTCATTCACTTTGAAAGAAGCCAAGTGCCATGCCATGAGGTTACTCAAGCAGTCCCTAAGAGAGTCCCATTCAACAAGGGCTAAGAACTTCTGCCACCAGCCAGCACAGGACAGACTTGTCAGCCATGTTAGTGAATCATCTGGAAGCAGATCCCCGGGAGGGCGTTTGGCACAGCGGCTGAAGATGGCATTTGGGAATCATGCGTCCTGTAGCGTAGTTCAAGTCTTGGCTTCTCTGCCTCCCATCCAGCTTCCTGCTAATGTACTCCCTGGGTGGCAGTGTTGTGGGCCAGGAGGGCTCTAAAATCCTGCTCCACTTCCCCAGGTGAGGGGAGATCCATACTGGGAAAGAGGTTATTTGACTGACAGGTAAGCAAATAGGATGACATAGGACAGGGGAGATGTGGCTTTCAGCGCACAGCCCTAATGTAGCCACCTGCCTTATCCCTTAGCAGCAACAGATGATGGTTCAAGTACTCGGGTCCCTACCCTCCATATGGGAGATCTGGATTGAGTTCTGGGCTCCTGGATTTGGCCTGGCCCAACCCTGGCTGTTGTGAGCATTTTGGCAGTGAACCAGCAGATGGAAGATCTTTCTCTGTCTCTGTACTTCAAAGAAAATGAAATATCATTTCTTTTGTAAAAAATTTAAAAAAAAGAAAAAAGAAAAAGGGGATCCTTTGGCCCCAGTGAAGGCTTCAGATGACTGTTTCCCTGGCCAACATCTCATTAGGAACCTTGAGCCAGACCCCCTGGCTAAGCTGCTCCCAGATACAATTCAGAGAAACTGTGAGATGAATGCATATTGCAAGTCACCCAATGTCAGTGTCATTCATCAGATAGCAATGGCAACTAGTATGAAAGCCAGAAAAATTTATTTATTTATTTATTTTTAAGATTTATTTTATTTATTTGAAAGCGTTACAGAGAGAGGTAGAACAAGAGAGAGAAAGGTCTTCCATCTGCTAAGTCACTCCCCAAATGGCCACAATGGCCAGAGTTGAGCCCTCTGAAGCCAGGAGCCAAGAGCTTCTTCCAGGTCTCCCACATGGGTGCTGTCTTCTACTTGGGCTGTCTTCTACTGCTTTCCCAGGCCATAGAAAGGAGCTGGATCAGAAGTGGAGCAGCCTGGGCTCGAACTGGTGCCCATATGGGATGCTGGTGCTGCAGGCCAGGGCTTTAACTCACTGTGCCACAGTGTCGGCCCCAGAAAAATTTATTTTGAAGCAGAAAGTTTTACTTGTCTTTTCAAAATCAGCTTTTAGTTTTTTTTTTTTTAAGTCATCTCTTTTTCACATTAATGAGAGAACTTTGGTTATTTTCAAGATAACTGAGATCTAAAGAAACTGAGTGTTTTTCTCATCTCATATAAGGTGAAAGACTTGCAAGTGACTTCATGTGTTATCTGCAATGCTTTGTGCGTGCTTTAGATTTGATAGTTTCACTGAAGGTGTTGCTCTGACAATGATGTAAGCAGGAATACAAGGCAAGCACGCACCACTCTCTTCGTGTTTTAGAAGGGAAAGTATAGGTTGGGTTGTTAAGATGTCTTCAATTACCCCAAAATGTCTTAATTTGGGACATTAGGCTAAAGGCTATGTTGGGCTCCTCCTAAGTGTCGAAGAGACCCTGCTAAACCCTGGGCGCTACTCAAAGCTGTGTATTTGGAGGCACCGTGCTCTGTCCCTGGGGCTTGCTCATACTATTCTATTTTAATGAATATTTAATGAGCACACCCTTGGGAAAGCCTTTTAGTTTTGTAGGTCAAAACCAAGGCAGCTTGTGCTGTCCTATGTGCAAAGATAGCCACTGAATCTATTCAAACAGATTGCTATAGATTCATGGAATTTTTTTCTCTTTGTTAGTTGAATTGTTTTAAACTGCATGTGGGTTATTGTCATTGATGCTCATAAAATGCCAGTGGTTTCTAAACTCCATCGTTTATCAAAATCTTCTGTGAAGGTGTTCTTAAATTCTTTCTTAAATATGGATATGAGATCTCTTGCCTGACTTCCTAAATTAGAAATTCCAGGGGTGGGACTTGGGAACCTATTTTTAACTAATGAACTCTCCAATTGATCTTTTTTTTTTAGTTTATATTTTTATTTATTTATTTTTTTGACAGGCAGAGTGGACAGTGAGAGAGAGAGAGACAGAGAGAAAGGTCTTCCTTTGCTGTTGGTTCACCCTCCAATGGCCGCCGCGGCCGGAGCACTGCGGCCAGCGCATTGTGCTGATCCGATGGCAGGAGCCAGGTGCTTATCCTGGTCTCCCATGGGGTGCAGGGCCCAAGGACTTGGGCCATCCTCCACTGCACTCACTGGCCACAGCAGAGAGCTGGCCTGGAAGAGGGGCAACCGGGACAGAATCTGGCGCCCCGACCGGGACTAGAACCCGGTGTGTCAGCACCGCTAGGTGGAGGATTAGCCTAGTGAGCTGTGGCGCCGGCCCTCCAATTGATCTTTTAGAGCCATTCTAGCTTGTTGCCCCCATTTGTGTCTCAGAAACCACTGGGTTCACTCCCTATTTGAACATCAAAGCTACTTTTTTCTTTGAAAAACAGAGAGACAGACAGACAGAAGGATCTTCTATCTGCTGTTTCATTCCTCAAATGTCTGTAACACCCAGGGCCGGGGCCAGGCTGAAGCCAGGAGCCCAAGAACTCAGTCTGGGTCTCTCACGTGGGTGGCGGGACCCTAGTACTTGAGCTGTTACCTGCGGCCTCTGAGAATGTGCATTTGCTGGAATCAGGACCCGACGGTGGGCATCACACCCAGGCATTTGGGAAGCCCAGATGACATCAGTCAACACTGCGCCGAACACCCAACCCAGCGCCCTCTGCACAGAGAAAGGGGAAGTCTTCCAACCTCGCAAGTGATTTCATGAGAGTGTTTTTGAGCTTATTTAAAGATGAGTATCCGTAGGAACGAAAATATACCTCATTTTTAGATTGAGTAAAGAATCGGTTAGGTTATCTGTAATTCAGAGGAAATATTTTATTTGCTGAGATGCAAGAGGCTTCAACAAGGGGCTGACTCTGCATTACAAGGAGCAAGATTTCTGGGTTAGGGACTCAGTCCAGAGAGGAGAGAGGCTAACTGGTAAGAACTTGAAGGCAAGCAGAAGCGCCCTGAAAGCAAGGCCTGTGCCTGAGGAAGCCAGGGGACCCCAGGCTGTAGGAGCTCCTCCTGTGATCCTGTGACTGGTAATAAGTGCACACCTTGGGTCCCCTTTCCTGGTACTCAGCTCCTGGAAACCCTGGACTCTCTGAAGTGATCAGGGTCTTCTCATATGCTGATGAGACGGCGGAGGGCTTGGGGCCCAGGAATGACCTCCCTGGTGGGGGCTGGTTGCCAGGGGAACCAACCTTGTGACTGGAGGGTTGGAACATTCAGCTCCCCCCCCTCCCATCACCTTCAGGGAGGGGACAGAGGCTGCAGGTTGAGCTGACTGCCAATGGCCAGTGACTCAATGAATCACCTTGAGAAAAACCCAAAGGGCACTTCAGACAGTGGCCAGGTTGGTGGCTGTGTGTGTGAGTCAGCTCTTCATTACTTTTTTTTTAAAAAAAGATTTATTTATTTAATTGAAAGTCAGAGAGAGAGAGAGAGAGAGAGAAAGACTCTTTCAACCACTGATACACTCCCCTAATGCATGCAACGGTCAGGGCTGGGCCAAGTCAAAGTTAGGAGCTTGGAACTCCATCTGGGTCTCCCATGTGGGTGCAGCATCCCAAGCATGTGGGCCATCTTCTGCTGTTTTCCCAAACACATTAGCAGGGAGTTGGATAGGAAGTGGAGCACCTGGGACCCCAACCAGTGCCCCTGTGGGATGCTGGTGTCATAGGCCGCAGTTGAACCTGCTGCTCTACAATGCTGGTCCCCAGTTTTTCATTACTTTAACAAAAATAACCAACAGATATGGTTGTGGGTGAGGTGGGTCTAAATGATATTGGAGAATGACCCCTAAAATTTATATACTGGAATTTGGGGTGCCATATGATATCACCATATGCTTTATTAATAAATCCCCAATATTAATAAGCTCGAGAGGGTTCTCGCCTAATATTTAGAGAAGAATTCTAAATACCGGCATAAATAAGCGAGGCAGCATGGTACAGCTTAAGCTTTTATTTAGTGAGAAAGATTCGTAGGAGAGTGAGAGCTTTATCTAAGAGAGAGAGGTGAATCTGGGTTCATACCGAGCACCAGGAACCAGCCACATGGAGGAGCATCTAGACCAGGAAGCCTAGGGCGGTGCCCCGAAGGCCACGCGCCCTGGAGGCACAGGGCTACAGCAAGCCCCCTCCTGGCAAGAGGCCAGGGAAAAGAAAAGAGCAGACACACCGTGTCCTAGGCTTTTAACCCACTTCCAAAGGGGCGTGGTTAATTAACCTGATTGGCTGGTGGGCACCCAGGTGCGGCCAGGTAGGGCATGAGGTCACACAGGGTGAAGGTGGTGAAGGTATCAGGTAGGGCGTGAGGTCACACAGGGGCGTGGCGAAGGCATGGTCTTCCAGCTCACAAACCTGATCCATTTTAACCTGTATGACTGTCTACTTCCTAAATCCCCATTCCAGGTCCTCTCATTTTATCTAGAGAAGCATTCTAAGTACAGGCACAAGTGTGGTGCACAAAGTGATAAAGTTTGTTAGCAAAGTGAGGAGATCACACACACAGGTGGGCATAGAGTGGGCCAGAGAGAGAAGGAGGTGGGGGAAGAGACATAGCGAGTGGGGGACACCCCCAGCACCTTCTCTCATCCTTGTCTCTGGTGGAAGAGGTGGTGTGGTCACATGGGAGATTTATGACTCCTGCACCAAGTTCCACATGGAGCTTAATATACACACTGACATGGCGACCCTCCCCCATGTCCCGGATGCAAATAAGGTGTCCTGGAAAGGGGCTGTTCTGACAGATGGGATAGAGTGACAAGGGGCAGGGGCTTGTGACCTCCAGCTCAGCAAGCTATCCGACCACTTTCAGGATAACCTAGGAGGACCAAAGGTCTATTTAGGCTTATAATTTGAAAGCTCATAGTTCAGATCAGATTGCCCTATTTAATAGTCTGGCACCTGGTGGAGGCAGTCAGAGAGAGAGGGAGAAAGAGAGAGAGGCTCTTTCTACTCCCAAGTACGGTCTCCTTAGAAAGCCATCATGATTTCATCACGGGGCTCCATCCCGGCAACCTAATCACCCAATCACTTTGCAAAGACCTCACTTGGGTCAAGTGTCCACCAGCATCCATCACCCACTAGCATGAACCCATTCACCATTAATGTTAAGATTCTGGAATTTAAACGTCTGCATCAGTTCTGAGAGCCAAATCCTCTCCCATTCATGACACTCCGTTTCTTGCCTGAGCATCTTTTCACAGCAGTTCCTGAGTTGTGTCCTTTTCATGATAAATGTAACGGTGAGTAAAGAACTTTCCCGAGTTCCGTGAGCCACTCTAGCAAACGATTAAACCCAACAAGAGGCGTAGGAACCCCCAACTTACAGCCAGCCTGTCCGAATTACAGGGGGCCAGGAATTTTGATTCACTTCCTGAGTGAGGGAAGTCTTGGAGCGTGGAGCCCTTACCCTGTGGAATCTGATTCTAGCTCCAAATAGGTAGTGCTAGGACTTGAGTGAGTGTAAGACATCCCACTGGTGTTGGAGAATTGGTCAGCGTGGGGAAAACCCTGCACATTTGACCACAGAGGTGTTCTATGTTGAGAAGATAGATAACAGACAACTTGGTTTTTCCTTTGATACACCTGCTCCAGTTTTCTTTATTGTCTGAATTGGGCTATCATCTTTCCTCCATTCCCCCAACTTGCACCAAAATGCTTCTGTCCACACTAATTTTATGCTGATGATGCCTTGGCAATGATGGCAGGGGCAACGTGGGGTCAAGTGATGAGGCGTGAGGATAGAGACGATCAGAGGACCCTGGGCTTCGTGGAGAATGTGGAATGGGCTCCAGTTATTTATCGATGTTCCTGGAAGAGGTGGCCCCAGGGAAAGAGCCTGGAGAACTTGCATTCCAATAGCAGACACGTGGACACTCGGATTACACCACACGTTTTCTATCACCCATTCCTCCAGCACTGAGGCAGCCCCCATCTCCAGCACATCCAGCTGTTCTTCCCACCTTTTCTCAGTGCTCCCCAGAGAGTAAGACCACAAGCACTCCATCATGGGGGAGACAGGCTTACAATGGACGGGGCAAAGGCTTTAATTTAACCCGCAGCAGAGGGCCGGGGTTGTCAAGGGAGAAGTGGGAGATCCCCTAGCTTTCCCCTGTCTTTGTAATGGGTGATTCTTGGGAAGAGAGAGGCCAAATCCTGGTTTGGTACAGCGATGAATTCAACGGTCTGGCTGTGTGCCAGTCGGCCTTGCAGCTGCCAGGGAAGAAGCAGAGAGTGTCCTAGGAACTGGCTCAGTCTGCATATGCGCTGTGTTTATATCTGCTGCTTGCATATGGGTTATATACATCCACGATGTGTAGAGAATGGCTGCGTGTTCTTGGGAAAGAAAAAGAAGCTCCGAAATAGACCATCTCTAGGGTAACACAAATCGGGATACGGATTCCGGACACTCAGCAGCCAGGGAGGCACACTGAGGACAAAGGAAATCATGGCAACGCTCAGGGCCCCAGTGGAAGCTCAGGGTGAGGTGTTGCCTGGCAACAGCATCTTCTGGTTTTTCCATTCAGCCCCAGCGAAAGGATGACCTCCTCCTTTTTCCGTCTTCTCCGGGTCTTCGTTTTTACCTAATGTCACCTGAAATTTGCTGGGAACCGGGTGTGATTTTTTTGAAGTCTCATAGGGATGTGCACTGGAGATTGAAGATTATCTTCACCAGAAACTGAGACCCAAGGGACTGAATTCCAAGCCTTCGCAGCCTTGGGTTTGCAGCCTCAGGTTTGCCCACTGCTGCTATGCGTACAACGTGATGATGAAGTTCACAGCTAGGAGAAGGGAGGTGACATGGTGCTGAGTGGCTGCAGAACAGAGATGGACTGACCTGTGGGTTTGTAGAAGTGTTCCTGTGCAGGCCATGTTTAGAGTCGAACATTGCCTTCCTGTCCAAGATTCACCCTTGACTGTCAGCAGTCGCTCAGCCTCTTGAGGCCTTGCACTCCCAGACCCTACAGGAAATCAACTTCCACCTGCCCCCAGTGTGGCACCCTTTGAGATTTGTAAGAGGGGAAGGGGAAAGAAAATCTACTAGATTATAAAGGCTTGTGGGTTTGGGATCCTTACATTTTTATTTCCTTTTTAAAAAAATATTCATTTAGTTATTTGAGAGGCAGAGAGTGCAGGGAGCTAGAGAGGGAGAAGCAGAGAGAGAGAGAGAGAGCGAGAGAGAGAGCTTCCATCTGCTGGTTTACTTCCCACATGGCCACAATGGTCAGGGCTGGGCCAGGCTGAAGCCAGGAGCCAGGAGCCAGGAGCAAGGAGCTTCTTCTGGGCCTCCACGTGAGTGGTAGGAGCCCAAGTGCTTAGTCATCTTCTGCTGCTTTCCCAGGCACATTAGCAGGGAGCTGGATAGGAAGTGGAGCAACTGGGATTTGAACTGGCACCCATATGAGATGCTGGCATCGCAGGTGGCAGCTTTACCCTCTATGCCACAATGCTGACTCCTACTTTTTTATTTCTTTGTACTTGATAGATGCCTAGCAATGACATTTTTAAATACGTTAGCTCAAGGTGTGCTCATTTTTTTGAGTAATCAGAAGCTCTTGGCAGAGGGCAGATGTTTGTCCCAGCAATTAACAAGGACGGAACCCCCATGTCCCATATCAGGTGACCTGGGTTCAAGTTCCAGCTCTGATCCTGATTCCAGCTTCCTGCTAATGCACACCCTAGGGGGCAGTGGTGATTCAAGTAGTTGGGTTGCTGCCACTCGAATGGGAGACCCGGACAGAATTCTAGCGCCTGGCTTGGGCCCCAGCTGGAGCTGTTTTAGGCATTAGGGGAGTGGGTTCATGACTGAGAGTTCTCCATATCTCTGTGTCTCAAATAAAATTTAAAGAAAAGAAGTAGGGGCTGGTGCTGTGGCATAGCAAGCAAAGCCATCGTCTGTAGCACCAGCATCCCATGTAAGTGCTGGTTCAAGTCCCCGCTGGTCCACTTCCTATCCAGCTCCCTGCTAATGCACCTGGAAAAGCAGTGGAAGATGGCAGAAGTCCTTGGGCCCCTGCATGCATGTGGGAGACCTGCAAGAAGCTCTTGGCTCTGGCTGTTGTGGCCATTTGGGGAATGAACCAGTGGGTGGAAGATTCTCTCTCTCTCCCTCTCCCTCTCCCTCCCCCCCCCCGTGTGTGTGTGTGTGTGTGTGTGTGGTGTGTGCCTCTGCCTCTCTGTAACTCTGCCTTTCAAATAAATAAATACATCTTTAAAAAAATAGAGGCACCTGCATTTTTGCTGGGCTTCATTGTCCTGGTCTTTCCATTGCACCATTTCACTTGGATGTTAAAGGAAAAGGTGTCCCCCTGAAAAACGATTTGGAAAGTGATAAGAGCACACAGAAGGTTTACATTACAACGTGTTTCCTGTGAAAGGGGAGGGTAGGGATCATAGCACGTGTGTCTTTGTGCACACTGGAGAGTCCAGCTTTGTGCTTACCTGGTGCGTTGCTGCTGTGCAGAATACTGAAAGCATCAAACGGGACAATGTTCCCCAGATTCAAGTGTTATAGAAAAGGAAACGCACTGTGCCTTTGTGTGTCACCTTGGCTCACTTCAGAGGGTGGGGGTGCATGTTCTTCATTACCTGGAAGCGTTGAGCTTTTGGGATGGGGAGAAGGGCAGAACCCCACGGGAAGGAAGCATTGCTGCCGGCAGACATTACTTCTAGGACAGGTGCAAACAAGGGAAAGAGGCCATAGGAAGCACCCGACGTGGAGCTGAGCAAGCCTGTAAGGTTGGATGGGAGACCTGACGCTTTTGCTGAGGGCTCTTCCGTCACAACTCCTGGTTTGCTCTACCTTAATCTTTGAGGTTGAGTTGTCTAAGCTGCAGCCATTGAGATGTCTATGGTACCAACTATTGTTTCTGAGCTAGTTGCTGGCACTATTCAGTTAGGGCACAAATAAGATTTTTCCCTGTTGCACTTTGATGGGGGATGGTATGCTGCTATGGGCTTCATCGTCAGCATTGTCTCACCCCTTCTTAAGATGATTGGCTTGGGGCCAGCAATGTGGGACAGGGGTTTAAGCCATCATTTGTGACACCAGCACCTCATATCAGAGTGCCAGTTCAAGTCCTGGCTGTTTTGCTTCCAATCCAGCTCCCTGATAATGTGCTTGGGAAAGCACCCAAGGATAGTGACCCAACTGTTTGGGCCACTGCCACCCACGTGGGAAACCAAGATAGAGTTCCACAGGCTTCTGGCTTCAGCCCCGGGGGTTGTGGCCATTTGGGGAGTGAACCAGTGGAGTCTCTTTCTCTCTGTGTCACTCTACCTTTCAAATAAAGAAACGTTTTTTTAAAAAGATGATTGATCCATTTGTAAATTTCTGGTTTCTTTGGAACATTGTCTCGATCAACATTCTGTGAGAATTCAAGGATTTCACCATTCTCTCATCCAAACTGCATCAGAAATTTGATGCTTGTTCTTGCTTTAGTTTTAGCGAGGAACGCATGTGGTTCTGATCAGGTCCCTTCAAACTGATATCTTTTTTTTAAAGATTTATTTCATTTATTCAAAAGGCAGAGTTACAGAGAGGCAGAGGTAGAGAGAGAGAGAGAGAGAGAGAGAGAGAGATCCATCTTCCATACACTGGTTCACTCCCCAATTGGCCCCAATTGAGCCAATCTGAAGCCAGGAGTCAGGAGCTTCTTCCAGGTCTCCGCATGGATGCAGGGGCCCAAGGACTTGGTCCATCTTCTACTGCTTTCCCAGGCCATAGCAGAGAGCTGGATTGGAAGAGGAGCACCCAGGACTAGAACTGGTGCCCATATGGGATGCTGGCACTGCAGGCCAGGGCTTTAACCCACTGCACCACAGCGCCAGCCCCGTTTTATCCTTAAAGCCTCAAAATAGACCCTGTTCAGCCATGTAATAACAAGTTTATTTTGGTGCAAAAATGTTTGAAATTCATGGATAGTTTTTCATAGTATGCACTTTTGGCCAGCACCGTGGCTCACTAGGCTAATCCTCCACCTGCGGCGCCGGCACCCCAGGTTCTAGTCCCGGTTGCTCCTCTTCCAGTCTAGCTCTCTGCTGTGGCCCGGGAGTGCAGTGGAGGATGGCCTGAGTCCTTGGACCCTGCACCCCATGGGAGACCAGGAGGAAGCACCTGGCTCCTGACTTCAGATCAGCTCAGCATGCTGGCTGCAACGTGCTGGCTGTAGCGGCCACTTGGGGGGTGAACCAACAGAAAAAGGAAGACCTTTCTCTCTCTCTCTCTCTCTCTCTCTCTCTCTCTCTCTCTCTCACACACACACACACACACACACACACACTGTCTAACTCTGCCTGTCAAAAAAATAAATAATATACACTTTTCATGAAGACCCTTCAAATATCAAAACCTCTTACTGTACATCAAAACTATATGGTTCCTCCTTAAGTGAGTATAACTTTTGTCATGTGACCTGCTTGATCAATGGGACAACAGCAAACATGTAGAGAGTTGAAGTGTTTGCACGTTGGGTCCTGCCCTGTCTTGTTACTAGACACTTACACCACCATGGGAACTACACTGGGTTGACCCTTGGAGGATGAGAGAGAGTTCCCAGTTATCCCAGTCACTTGAGCCCTCCACCTCAAGTCCCAGGAATGTGACAGAGGCCATCGGAGACCACCCAGTGCCAGCCAAGCTGGCCCAGACCAGAAAAACCTCTCCAAGGAGCGTAAGGAAGAGTCCTTGATCTGGACAGGAACAGACATGCGAGCTGTCCGTAGCAGGGAGCAGAGCAGGAGGCCAGAAATGTGGCCTGCAGGGACAGGAAGGACAGACAGGGGAGGTCCCATAGGAGCTGGAACCTGGAGGAATAGATGTGGGCCAAGTGGAGTGCAGGAGGAGGGCACGCCAGGCCAGTGGAAGAGCCCAAGCACAGGTGGAGTTGGGGCAAAGGTGGATTAAACACTGTGGCAACCCTGGGCTGCCGGGGGTCACCTGGGCAGGGTGGGCTTGTCCTGACGTCCGAGATGCTCTCACAGCCCAGCAGGACACTCAGGTCACCGACAGGCCAGTTGACCGTTTTCCTGAAGGTTTGCTTATACTGTTCAGTTTGTGTTACTTCTGCTTCTTGGCTTTGGTATGAGGGCCCCTGTTGAGAGACCCTGTAGGTGGAGCCTTTAGGAGCACCTCTGGGGCTCTGCAAAACATTCCCAGGGGACTGGCAAGGGCACATTTGCGTGATGGAGACCACCCAGGTGTCCTCCAGGCTCCTGGGTTCTTTGCTGCCACCCTCCCCGTTCCCCTTGGCCCTGCTGGGCAATGTAAAGTGACTGGGGAGCAGAGTTCGCTTCATGCTGCCAGTTAGTAAGCTGCTGTCTGTGTTCGCCGTTCCCAGGACACCCTGGAAAGCAGTTTGTAGGGCAGTGTCTTTTCCTGCAGCCTCTCTCGATGCCAACAGCAACAAAGAAGGCACAAGGCAGGCTCTATGCTTTTTGGAGCAGAGCCCAGGGTCCAGTGGCCAACAGGGATGGGATAACCGCAGCCCAGTGGAACTTCAGCCGTTGGATCCAGGACATCTCACGCCATGTCTGGATAGAAAGAGCTCACTCATGCTAAACACTGCTTTCACCGTCGCCTCTCTTGACCTCCTTCCATTGCAGCGCAATACAATTTGTGGTTTATTGTGAGAAGGCAAACCTTTTTTCTTCGTGAAGATCCTGAGGAAAGTAATTTCTTTTTAAAAAGCTTTTTTTACTTGAAAGGGGGAGGGAAAGGGAGGAAGGGAAGGGGAAAAAGAGAGAGAGAGAGGCAGAGATCGACCTTCTAGCCATTGATTCACTCCCCAAATGCCCACAACAGCTAGGGCTGGGCCAGGCCAAAGCCAAGAGCCTGGAACGCCCTCTGTATCGCCCATGTGGGTAGCAGGTGCCAAGGACTTGAGCCATTACCTGCTGCCTCCCAGTGTGTGTATGAGCAGGAAGCTGGATCCAAAGCAGAGCACAGACTTGAACCCAGGCACTCTGATATTGGATGCGGGCACCCCCAGCAGTGTCTTTTTTTATAAAGATTTATTTATTTATTTGAGAGGTAGAGATACATACAGAAAAAGGGAGGGATCAAGAGAAACATCGTCCATTCAAAGCCAGGAGCCAAGAGATTCTTCTGGGTGTCCCACACAGGTACAGAGGCCCAAGGACTTGGGGCCATCTTCCACTGCTTTCCCAGGCCATAGCAGAGAGCTGGATCTGAAGAGAAGCAGTTGGGACTTGAACTGGTACCCATATGGGATACCGGCGCTTCAGGCCAGGGCGTTAACCCACTGCGCCACAGCGCCGGCCCCCATGCAGTGTCTTAACAACTACACCACAACACCTGCTCCCAAGAGCATGGTCTCTGAGCATGCTCCTTGAAATGCTGTCAGAAGAATCGGCAGATTGAGCTTTTCTTCTCCATTATGATTGTCTTAGCGGGGCAGCAGGTGGGCGGTGAGGAAGGTACTCAGCCATCTTCACAGAGGTTTCGAAGAACCGGAGCTGCTATGTGAGCCAAGTTTGCCCATCAAGTGCGGTGTCCGGGACAGGTATTTTCATCTGTTGATGAAACAACGTGAAACAAACCACACAGCACAATCAAATCGACTAAGAATCATCTGTGGGCGGGGGTGCTATCCTCATCAGGGCTGGAAATTCATTAACCATATAAGACACAAGCAGGCTCATTTCTAAAATTTAAAATAAATGCCAAAAAAAAAAAAAAAAAACCCACCTATAGGGCAAAATACAGCAGCGAGTCAGCCAGCAGGACACTTGGGGAAAACAATACATAATGCCGAGAACGGAGATACTCTGTTTCTGTGATGAGCTCTCATAGTCGGCCCAGAGGCCAGTGTGGATGCTTGGAGCACTTGTGAACCCACCTGAAACCTAGTCACTCCAGATCCTACTCTGACCTGGCGTTCTCACGCCAGGCGTCTGGCCCATCCACATTAGGGTGTCGGCTGGGAAGGGCGCATCTGCAGAGGGATTTGTTGAGCTTTATTCTAGGTGGGAGAGCCAGGCAGGAGCCTGGGAAGCATTTTCTAGGCACACCCTGCATAGCAGCAAGTGCGTTAGACCCTCGTTTACCGGCTTCAAGAGCACCTTGGGGCAGGCACCACGCTTCCCCCCGATCTGAGATGAGAAACCCAAGACTCAGAAATGGAGCAGTCCGCTCAGGATCACACAGCTCGCAAAAGATGCAACAGGAGATGGAAGAGGTTAAAGCTGTAAAAACGACATCAAGAGTTGAAAAAGACAAGTAAAAGTTGAAGATAAAAGTAAAAACAAAATAGAAAGATAAAAAGCAAAGAACCAAAAGTTTTGAAAAAAGAAAAATGATATTTTGAAATTAAGAAGAAACAAAAAGGTAAAAAGGACATAAATTTCGCCGGCGCCACGGCTCAATAGGCTAATCCTCCGCCTAGTGGCGCCAGCACACCGGGTTCTAGTCCCGGTCGGGGCACCAGATTCTGTCCCGGTTGCCCCTCTTCCAGGCCAGCTCTCTGCTGTGACCCGGGAGTGCAGTGGAGGATGGCCCAAGTGCTAGGGCCCTGAATCCCATGGGAGACCAGGAGAAGCACCTGGCTCCTGGCTCCTGCCTCCGGATAGGCGCGGTGCGCCGGCCGTGGCGGTCATTGGAGGGTGAACCAACGGCAAAAGGAAGACCTTTCTCTATCTCTCTCTCACTGTCCACTCTGCCTGTAAAAAAAAAAAGGACATAAATTGAGAGTGATAATATTTTTTAAAGAGATAAAGTAGTTTCAGAAACTAAGAACTTCAAAGCATGGCACTAAGGAACATTAAAAGGTTTAGCCAAAGGCTACAATTTAAAAGGTGACGCACCAGGGCAGGCAGCTGGTACAGCACTTAACACACCACTTTGGAGTCCATGCCCCATATTGAAGCGCCTGGGTCTGAGCCCAAGTTCTGCTTCTGAGTCCAGCTTCCTGCTACTGCACACCCTGGGAGGTAGCAGGTGATGGCTCAACTACTTGAGTCCCTGCTACCCACATGGGACACCTGGATTGAGTTCTGGGCTCCTGGCTTCTGGCCCAACCCCTGCTGCTTCGTGCACTTGCAAAGTGAGCTGGCAGGTGGGAGATCTCTGTCTGTTTCTTTCTTTCAAAAAAATTAAATAAATAAATATTAACTGAAAAAATAAAGCGGACACACCTGGAGGCTGAAGTTCATCCATTTCTTGGGCAAGCAGTCCTGGGTGGGGAGAGAGAGAGACTTTTTTTATTTCTATTTATTTATTTGAAAGGTAGAGAGGCAGAAAGAGAGTCAGAGAGAGAGCGAGAAAGTGATATTTCTCATCTGTTAGTTCACTCCCCAAGTATGCACAACAGCCAAAACCGAGCCAGGCTGCAGCCAGGAGCCCAGAACTCAATCCCTGTCTCCCACATGGATGGCAGAGATCCAGGTACTTGCTACTTCCTGAGGCTCAAACCCATACACCCCAAAATGAGATGTGAGCACCCCAAGTGCTGTCAACGCACATTCAGAGAAGCTGTGTCCTGACGTCAGGTCCTGAAGATCTGGGCTGGCTGTAGCTCCTCTCACCAAGGTGAGCTCTGGGCTTGACTCTCCCTTCCCAGCTCTGGTGCTCCCTCTAACAGACCAGCCCCTGATGGTCTTAGCTCCTGCCACTGGACCTGGGACAACCTTGCCTCGTGCACTGTGGTCCCGCCTGTGCACATTTCCTAGGCAGCCTCTCCTTGTGCCAAACTCCTTGCAGTGCCTGGATCTTCAGCTCTGTCGCATGATCTGATGAGGGTCACTGCACCTCAGACACTCTGGGGGCTGCTCCGTCGTCTCAGCCGTGGCATGGACACCAGTCCTGAGCACTCTGGTAGAACTGCCTGCCGCTTCCTAAGATTAGGTTGCAATATTGTGGCAGAGGGGAAGGAGGATGTCGGGCAATGTTCCCCATCAGAGATTGGGTTGAAGAGTAAAGAAAGAGACATTTCTCCAGGAGAGCTGGTGGCCGTGGCTGTGAGATCAGGACCCTGAAGTCTTCCACGGGGCCTTCATACTGCAAAGAAAGGCCTTCTGAGCCAAGGCGGCCATCCAGGGTGAGGCACGCTGAGAGGAAGGAGGCCAGCAGACAGGCCCACGGAGGGAGCAGAGGAAACCCACGCAGCCTGCCAGGGAAGACAACAGTCGAGTCAGAAAGTCCCTAAGAGCAGGGTCGGTCATGGAGTCCCTGTCTTCCTGGGGACAGCGAGGTCTCACTCAGGAGAAGCAGCACAGCTGTGGTTTGATGGAGAGGATGGCGCAGTTGGCTGCGAGGCCTTGGGCTCCACTGGTGAGAACTTGAGGATGCCGTGCGTCTCCTAGCACTCATGGGTAATTAGGGGCCAGTGTCCACTGAACCAGGCTAAGGCAATGGCAGAAACAGAGCAGTGAGAGCCGCTGGCGCACGTGGGCTCCAGGTCTGCATTCGGCACCTCCCAGCTTTACCCGGGAGTGACATTAACACGCAAGCAGCAGTCCCAAGATGTAAGCAGAGTTTTTTCTGCTAAGGAATTTAGGGATTGTTCTATCCAGTGACACCATCTTCTAAGGAAGAAACCAAGGTATTAGCAGGTTCACTGATGTCCCCAAAGACCCTGTTTCTGACTCCAAGGCTAGTTCTCATTCCAGTACACCACTGGAGATATTCAGGCAAGGTTTTGCAAAACAACGGGCAGTCCTTGTAGCTATAGACCCTGCAAGGGTAAAGCATTTATCCACTTAAAGCAACATAGCTAGAAGCACTCTTCTGTCAATCCACTCAGGGCAGGAGATGGGAACAGATAGGGATTAGGCTGCTAATGGATTCTCCAGGCATGTGCCCGGAGCTGTCCCCAGTGCTGCTTCACATTGTGACACTGGACACAGCAGAAACCAGCTAACAGTGACAAACCTCTCTGAAAGAGTAAACAGAAAGCCTTGGGCACAGGGCATCTGGTGGTTTTGTGTGGCTGTGCTGGGTTCTGGAAAGTCTGCCTTCCCAAGACAGAGCCTGTTTACCTTCTCCCACTCTCGCAACACAGGGGGCTGTGGGCAACCCCAGCTCCCCACCCCCAGCTGCACTTGTGCTGCCTGGCTCATGCCTGTTTTTGCCTCCCCAAGTCCTTGAGGCCATTCTAGGGGCTGCTGATCAGGGACTGCAGGCTCTGCTCTGATGAGGGTGACCCGACAGACATCACCCACACAGGAGTGCCTGCTTCCCACTGACTGGCTCTGTGCAGGCTGGGCTGGGAAGATGGAGGTGACAGGGAGGTGGGCACTTAGAACAAGGAGTCACTCACAGGTAGTACCTGGCTTTCTCTACTGTTCACTTGTCAGGGCCCTAGGGAGTACGACAAGGAGGGACACGCAGCCCCAGACTGAGGGGTCCCTCGGGTGTGTCTGCAGGGTGGAAATGCCTTTTTGGTGTTTGGCCCTAGATTCTGGCCATGAGTCACTTCTCATCCTCAAGCTGGCATCCCCTGCAAGACAACCATTGAGATCGTGTTTAAACATGTGGTCTTGATTCGGTCTTCCATCCAGCTGTCTGTGAGAGGACAGCCACCAGCATTTATTGTCCAGGAGCCCACCAATTCACTCTACTCTTCCTATGCAGTGGTGGTGAGTGTAGCGTGGAGGCCTGCTCGGGGCAGTGGGGGGCTGGCTGACTCTCACCAATGACTTCATCCACTTTGAGAACAAAGATCAAACGCGGATGGCTACAGGTTTATTGCCAGTGAGAGTCTGAGTTTCATTGACACAGGAAAAGCCAGCAGGGATCAAGAAGCTAGGAAGCGCTGTGGCCTGCAATTACTGGGTGACAGCTCTGTCTGATTCCGCAGGCAGGGGTGTGCTGAATTTAGCACGTTGCTTTATTGGTGTTGACCAGTTGTCCCAACGATGCAAGCTGCTAAGCACAGTTGCCAGCAATACAGCCTTGGTGTTGATGCTGGAAGATAAACTATGAAACTCATTTGGCCCAGGGAATAAGCAGCACTGGGAGTTGCTCATAAGTAAGGTCTTGGAGTTGTTGGTGCTGGACTGATGGTGGCAGATCAGCGGGGTCCCTGCGGGAGCCACGCCTCCCTTTCACAGCGCCACCTGTAGGATGCATTTCTTTCTTTTTTTTTTTTTTTTAACTTTTATTTAATTAATATAAATTTCCAAAGGACAGCTTATGGATTACAATGCTTCCCCCCCCATAACGTCCCTCCCACCCTCAACCCTCCCCTTTCCCGCTCCCTCTCCCCTTCCATTCACATCAAGATTCATTTTCAATTCTCTTTACATACAGAAGATCAGTTTAGCATATATTAAGTAAAAATTTCAACAGCTTGCACCCACATAGAAACACAAAGTGAACAATACTGTTTGAGTACTAGTTATAGCATTAAATCACAATGTACAGCACATTAAGGACAGAGATCCTACATGAGGAGTAAGTGCACAGTGACTCCTGTTGTTGACTTAACAAATTGACACTCTTGTTTATGGCATCAGTAATCACCCTAGGCTCTTGTCATGAGTTGCCAAGGATGCATTTCAACAACACAGCAAACAGGGAGACAGGCGAAAGATTCATAGCACAATGAACTTCAGCTTAAACAATTTAAAGTAGATTTCTCTTCTGAAAATGAGATCGACCAGACTTAGGAACTAAATGTCAAAGATTTCCAGAACAAGACACAATAGAGAAAGAGTTGACAAACTGCTGTCCACCGGGGCTGGCAGCCTGTTCTCATAAAGCATTACAGAAAGGCACTCCTTAGTTTAGACTCACCCGTGGCTGCTTTCAGGCCACAACAGAAGTGGCTGAGTAGCTGCAAGGGAGACTGAACGGCTGGGACTCCCCAGCCCTTTGACAAGGTCATCAGCTCCTGCACTGGAGCAGTGGTCCCTGGGTGAGCTGTGGTCAGCAATTCCAGCAGGATACGGCGTCAGAGAGGGATGGCAGCAGGGGTGTCAGACTGGTGGCCCCCTATGGACATGCATTCTTGGGTCAGCACAGTCGTGTATTTGAATTACTAGCAGCATTTTTAAATCAGGAGATTTCACACACACACACACACACACACACAACCCTGATTTTTGGCTACTCTTGGAAAATGGAGCAATCTGGCTGCTCCTTCTGCCTGGTTGACTCCGCCCCCCCCCCCCCCGAGATTTCTCTGCAGGAGCTCTCCCTAGTGTGGGTCTCTGGAGTCACCTGGAAAGCTTGCTAAAGATGCACAGTCCTGGCCGGCACCGCGGCTCACTAGGCTAATCCTCCTTCTGCGGTGCCGGCACACCGGGTTCTAGTCCCATTCGGGGCGCTGGATTCTGTCCCGGTTGCCCCTCTTCCAGGCCAGCTCTCTGCTGTGGCCAGGGAGTGCAGTGGAGGATGGCCCAAGTGCTAGGGCCCTGCACCCCATGGGAGACCAGGATAAGCACCTGGCTTCTGCCTTCGGATCAGCGCGGTGCGCCGGCTACAGCGGCCATTGGGGAGTGAACCAATGGCAAAGGAAGACCTTTCTCTCTCTCTCTCTCTCACTGTCCATTCTGCCTGTCAAAAAAAAAAAAAAAAAGATGCACAGTCCTGGGCCCACCTGAGGCCAGCAGAACCAGAAACTGTCGAGGTCTTGGAATCTCCATCATCCATGTACCAGGGACATCGTCACCCTTGTGGCAATTTTCATGATTTCATTGTTTTCTGAACCCCAATGACACAGGTACATTTTACTCATTTTATAAGACAGAAGTCCTTCCTTGCCATCACTGGGATGGGTCTGACTTGGGTGGAGTGGCTCCCTGAGGCTCTCTCTCTTTCTCTCTGTGTCACACACACACACACACACACACACATGCACACACACGCACACACATATGCACACACACGCACACGCGCATGCACACACACACGGTTGCTCCATGTGTGGTCCTGCACCACGTCAAGACTCTATCAGCAAGGCCCTCATCAGCTGTGGCCCCTTGACCTTGGACCTCAACAACTGGGAGTCGAACTTGTCCTTGAAGCTCTCCCAGTCTGTGGTATTGGGTTGTGGGTACAGGTCGCGGAGGGGGAGGGCGGGTGCTGGGCGAGTCTCTGGGTTCTTTTCCTCAGCTCAGTGTAGAAATAAAAAGCTGGGAAACAATTTTCAGAGGAGCAGAAACTTTTACATGATTGGCAAGCGGCAGAAAAGCATCTGGTCCGAGAGGAGAGCAGGCAGAGTGCCCGGGCGGGACACTGGCTTTGAGCAAGTGCCCAGGGCTTTTAAGGCGTTACTATCTGTTCATTGGGTTATCCTACTGGGGTGCCCTTTGGACCGGGGTTTCACATATGCTGATTGGCTTGGGGCTCATGGAGATAGTGGAGGTGTCCAGGAGACAGCCGATTCTTCTTCGGGGCTCAGCCCCCTCCCCTGCCAGCTTTGGGTGGAAGACTGTAACCAACTTGAAGGTGTGATTTAAAACCGCAAGTCAAACATGCAGTACAAGACGCTGTTAGTGGGGGAGATGCTGGGTGGTCTGGAGACAGGCTTTCCAGCCACAGCTGGCAGCCTGCATGTGGAGCACATTCTACCTTTGTCCGAGGGGCCCACAGACCCCCAGCCCCCTGGATGGCAACAGAAAAAAGACTAATGTGAGGATTCACTAGCTTTGTATTCTGAGAGTGCTGGGGTGGGAAGTAGGGGTGTTCATTGCATCTCCCTTCGATCCTCTTGCTTACACAATTAACACGGAAGGGGTTTAATTCCTTATTTGGAACATGCTGGAAGTTTGAGGTGCAAAACTCCCAATTCATGAGGCTGGTGTTGTGGCGTGTTAGGCTAAGCCTCAGCCTGCAGCACCAGCATCCCATCTGAGTACCTGGCTACTCCACTTCCAATCCAGCTCCCTGCTGATGGCCTGGAGAGGCAGTGGAGACGACCCAAGTGCTTGGGCCCCTGCACCTGCATGGGAGACCCAGAAGAAGCTCTTGGCTCCTGGTTCCGGATCTGTCCAGCTCCGGCTGTTGCAGCAATTTTGAGAGTGAACTAGCAGATAGAAGACCTTTCTCTCTCTCTCTCTCTCTCCATCTCTAACTCTACCTCTCAAATAAATGAATAAAAATATTTAAAAATAAAAGAAAAACCTCCCAATTCTGTGAATAACAGGAAAAAAAAAGATGTTTAAGGTTCTGTAGCCAGTTTCCATCACAAGTCCCTGCTGCTCCTCTTCTGATCCTGCTGCCTGCTGGTGGCCTGAGTGCTTGGGCCCTGCACCCCCATGGAGGAGCTGGAGGAAGCTCCTGCCTCCTGGCTTTAGCCTGGCCCAGCCCTGGCTGTTGTGGCCATCTGGGGAGTGAACCAGCTGATGGATGAATCTCTCTCTCTCTCTCAAATAAATAAATAAATAAATAGCACTTGGGCAGAGTTTTCATTTTCTTCATCACAATAGCCAATGCTGGAACCAGAAACAAAGGCTGCTCCTGTGGGGATCTTGGCTGGATCCGGCTGGCAGCTCGGAGGGGAGAATCCCAGCCAGCTCAGCTCTCCATATCTGCACAGATGGTAAGCTACGCCTGCAGCATCGTCTTTAAATGCAAAGTGACATCGAGCATTAGAAGTGGGACTGCCCCGGAAGGCTTGGCCCTTTCTGCTGGACCCCGTGAGTAACGGTACAGCTCCACTTTATTTTTAGGAAGCTTCGCAGATCCCTGGGCTCTCGTCCTGAGCGCATCATTCCAGATGCGTGGTTCAGATTCTACACCAGCTCGCACGGGCGCCTGGGGACGCATCTCAGATGTTTCACGGCCTCTGCCTTTCATTCCAAGATCACAGGGGTGAGAGGGGGCACCTGGGGATCTGAGTCGCTGCAGGGCTGGGCTGCTGGCTCTTATGAGCTCTCTTATTTTATTACCCACATTAATTTTCCTTTAAAAGCCCTCTTGATTTGTTAAATTAAAGCATTTTCTTTAGCCAGAAGGTAGGAACACTTTTTACTGGGGAGAAGGGTGTGTGTTTCTTCCAGCCTTGATCTCCTTCCTCGAGGCTGTCCATATACATTCTCGCTTTCCCTAATCTTACATATAAATTGGCCTTTTCTTTTTTTCTGGTCTCTTTTCTTGATCTTTCCACTTCTCTTCCTTGTCATTCTCATCCTGTCCCCAGCGATGTAGAAGGCACTCATCCTTGGGTTTGTCTCCTCCATCTTTGTGTTACAAAAGCGCACTCAGCAGATCCCCGTGAGTGCTGCCTGGGGACTGACGAGGGACGGTTTTCTGGGGGCTCCCCTTCTCCCTCTGCTTCTCCTCCCCCTCTGCTTCTCCTCCCCCTCTGCTTCTCCTCATTCAAGAACACAGAAGAATTTTCCAGGGCCTCATATTCACTCCCCTTCCCATCTGACTGGCACTGCCTTTTCTCCATTGAATTAGTGGACCAGATTGGATCATCTTTCTGTTTATAGCCTCAAGCCTGGTTGAGAGCCTGCATGCAACTACTTGGGAGGCTTGAGCTGACCTCCGCCTTTCCCAACATAAGCACTCTTTCACCCGGACCTCCTGTTGCAAGTTCAAGTCTCGTGTGCCTGGAGCTCTGCAACCAAGGCTGCACTTTACACAAGACATCTGCAGGCCTCTTCATCTGTGCATTCTCAAGGTAAGAGACAGCTCGATCTAGGGCTTAACAAAAGTGGAGAATAATAACAAATTTTAAAATGATAGCTACTTTTCAAAAAATTTATAGGAAGCACTTTTTAAAAAATATTTATTTATTAATTTGAAAGTTGAGTTACAGAGAGAGAAGGAGAGGCAGAGAGCGAGAGAGAGAGTGAGAGAGAGAAAGAGTGAGAGAGAAAGAGAGGTCTTCCGTCCACTGGTTCATTTCCCAATTGGCTGCAACGGCCACAGCTGTGCTGATCTGAAGCCAGGAGCCAGGAGCTTCTTCCAGGTCTCCCACATGGGTGTAGGGGCCCAAGGACTTGGGCCATCTTCCACTGTTTTCCCAGGCGATAGCAGAGAGCTGGATGGGAAATGGAGCAGCAGGGACTAGAACTGGTGTCCATATGGGATGCCGGCACTGCAGGTGGTGGCTTTATCTGCTACCCCACAGCACTGGCCCCTAGGTAGCACTTTTAAAAGTCCTGTTGGGCTAAAATGAAGAAAGTCATTTATAAAATGAGATCCCTCCTCTGGCTCTACCCTTATCATTAACTCTGTGATATTGGGCAACTTGTACGCTTTCTGGCTCAGAGCTTTTTTTGGGTGCAAAATGGCAGCCAAATGGCTCCAAGGAGGCTTGGAAGCCAAGAAAGACATTTGAGCTGGGCTATCGTATCCTGGTGACTCCTCATTCTCACCTCCCCTCTGAGTCAGAGTGGGTCTCTTCCTCCACTTGGTTTTTGCTTCGGGATTATTGCACCTGTCACATCGTATTAGAGCCAGCTTTTGTCTGCCAGTTTCCTCAGCCATACACCAGTCAGATTCTGTTATTGTGCGGCCAGTACAGGAAAAATCCAAATCAAGCAGGCTTAGGAAAAGAAGACAATTTACTGGTCCGTGTAGCTGCAAGGCCCAGCTGTAGGCTGGTCCGCTTGGAGTCAGGGCTCACGTTCCGTGACTCGGCCTCGACTTCTTCCTTTGGCTCTGCTTCCTCGATTACTGGCCCCATCCTCGGGCCAACATGAGATGGCTGCTGTTAGCTCACCATGGAAATAAGGGATAAGCCTGAGTTGGAGTGAGAGTATTGTATCAGGCAAGTGAGAGAATGAAAGAAAGCGGGATAAAGACACCACGGGGAGGGGGCCCCGGAGCCACATGTCCTGTAGGGAAGTGCGACCCCTGGTGTTCAATAGGGAGCCTGACTTCCTCTTCCATGTAGATCAGCTGGTGTGGCCACCTCCACAACCCTGCACTGAGGCCTTTGTTGGGCTGGGGGAAGTTGGGGTTGGAGAGGGTCTAGCTGTTCCTGAGCACTCTCCAGTACGGAAGGGGCATGAGTGGTTGGGTCCTGGAGGGCGCAAAATGGGAAATGCACAAAATGAGGGAGAAGAATGGGGGAATTCGCCAGGTTCCTGGGGCACACGTGTTCCTGCCTGCATCCCCTATCCCTACAATTACATCCCTCCTAGGTCATGTCCAAAAAGAATGAGAGCATTTCTTCTAGTGGGTCTATGAGGGTTAATTCTGGGTGTCAGCTTTCTGGGGTTAAGGAAGACTTAGAAACGCAGGCAAGTCAGTTTAGTGTGTTGGTGAGGATGTTTCCTAATCAAATTAGTATATGGATGAGGTGGGAAGACCTGGTTTTGATATGAGCTGTGCTACTGGGTGCCTGGGGGTCTACCAAGACTCAATACAGAAGGAATTCGTCTCTGGTTCTGAGAGTTGGGACTGGCTTGACTCCTGTCTGCGACAGAAGTCTCTGGCCTTTGGACTCCAAGACGGTCACTTGCAGCCCCGTTGCTGGCATACAGGATTTCCGGCTCAGACTGGGAGCTACAACCTCAGTCTCCCTGGTTCAGGGGCCCTGGGACCTGGGCTGAGCCACAATGCCAGCATCTCCGGCTTGCCACCTGCAGACACCTGCTGTGGAACTTCACACCTGCCATAGTCACGTGGACCAATTCCCCTGATAAATCCTCCTGCCTGTATCTGTGTCCATAGTCTCTTGATTGTGCCTCTGTATAGAACCCTAATACAGTTCCAATAGAAAGAAGATGTTTTTCCCTTCTAGAAGCCCCTGCAAATCTCCTGTTGCCATCTTGATGGTTGGGGTCACAGGTGAATCACAATGGCTAAAATCAAGAAGATGAGCTTAGCTAATTGGCAAAAGCTACCCAGACTGCCTGTCTCCTGGGGGCTAGGAGCAGAGTCAGCTCCATTCCCTTCATGGCTGGGACCAGAGGAGGTGTGAGTTCCCAACAAGAAGTCAGAGTGACAGAGGAGGGCCAGGGGCAGACGCTGCGGGGGCAACCGGCACTGCCACCTTCAACACTCTTCACACAGAGGTGACGTGGCTACTGGAGCATTCACAATGACTTGCTCTGGACGCCACCACTTCTGTCTCCTCCTTGGGTGGCAAAAACCTGGGCGCGGTGAGATTTACTGCTGCTCTCCACGTGCCCGGAATACAGCGTGTGTTCAGAGAGGTTTCTAGTGGTCAGGGTTTGCTTGCAGACAATGCCCCTTGGCTGTTCCAAGGGGACTCTGGAGTCCACCTCCAGATGGAGGTCAGTAGCATTCAGATGGTGCAAGGGTGGTGGTCAGTGGTTCTCTGGGACTCAGGAGCTGTCATCATCCGTCTGGCCACTCTGAGAAGTGTGGAGACTCCATCCATTTATCCCCAAGCAACACATGAGGACTAATGAAGACACACACACTGACTCTGGCTTTGGAAATGACCTTTATCGCAAAGGCACACAGATGGGTACAAAAATTTTTAAAAAAGAAACAAAAAACAACCAACCCACAGCCTGCAGCCTAAATTCCTACTAGCAGTGGTAACAGATAACATTGCCTGGGCAAGGGCTGGCGTTGTGGCATAGCAGGTTATGCTGTGGCCAGTAAGGCCAGCATCCCATGTGCTGGTTCAAGTCCCAGCTGCTCCACTTCCCACCCAACTCTCTGCTAAAGTGCTGGGAAGACAGCAGAGAAAGGTCTGGGTGCTTGAATCCCTGTTACCCATGTAGGAAGCCCAGGAGTTTCAGGCTCCTGGTTTCAACCTGGCTGAGTCACAGCTGATGTGGTCATTCGAGGAGAGAACCAGAAGATGGAAGATCTCTCTCTGTCTCTGTCTCTTCCTCTAACTCTGCCTTTCAAACAAATAAATAAATCTTTTTTAAAAATTGCCCAGGCAGAGCTGCTCACAGAAAGAGACAGGGGAAGGCAGGTGTGGAAATGAGCTTTGCCCCCTGCTGGAGGAGCAATGTGGCTTTTAGCTGGAGGCAGCTACTGTAGTAAGTGTGTGGCGGTGACTGCGCAAGAGAAATGAAATGTCAGGGCTTCCTCCCTCAGCGGCAGTGTCAGGTCAGTGCAGACGGCGTCTCCAGCCAGGTAGCCTGCTGAAAATGTATTTTAAAGGCTATTTTGTTGACTTGGCAAACTATGACACCAGAACATAATGGAATAAGATGCTGTGTGAAACTGTTGATTAATATGGGTGCTGTATTTCAAATAATGTAGGTTAAAATAAGAAAAAAAGAAAGACACACCCTGGGACTCAAAATAGCATAAGATTGATTATAGCTCCATCAGACATGCTCATTTTCAAATATTGGAAGAGTGTTTGGATCAAAGACTTTTTTGGGTTGGATTATTTCGTATGGTGCCTCGGTTCATAATTAATTTTTGAGGATTTTTACAGAATGGTTTTCTCTGGGTGAATGAGTATTGCATTTTCAAGAACTGAATTCTGCTCATTCTAGGCCAACTGGGGATGGGTAGAGGTAGGAAGAAAGGAAGAAAGGAAAAAAGGAGGGAGAGAGGGAAAGGATGGAGGGAAAGGAAAAAGGGAGGTCAGAAGGAGGGAGAGAGGGAGGGAGGGAGGAGGGGGCTGGATGGATTGGGCAGTCTGAGTCCCCACTGCCAGTCTAGGGATTCAAAGCTCAGCGTTCCCACCCTGCAGCTGTGCTAGCCTGGAAACTTCTTCTGAGCTTGTAAGAGGGACTCAGTGACTTCAGACAGTGCCCAGGGACAGGGAAGCCCCATCATCAGACAACAACCGCACACTCATTAGAAACCTACTGCTGGTCCTCCCGTTTGCCCTGGGATAGAGACTCTAGAGGGGCCCCCAGAAGTGAGTGGGACCCCGTCTGTCACTAGCACAGTTTCATCTCACTAGGAAGACGCCAATAACACATATTAAGCAGCTGGGAAAAAGACTGGGAAGCACACACAGAAAAATATATAAAAAGCAAAAACACTATTACACTTGAAAAGAGAAAAAAAATGCATGCTGGAGCACACAAGGAAGGCTCCTGGGAGGAGGTGGCAATAAGGCTGAGTCTTAAAGAATGGCTTTTATTTGGATTATTACATTTAATAAGAAAGTCACAGACAGTGAGCAAAGGGATCCAGGGCAGCGAATCCCACCTGCCTGTTGTCAGGGGTGGGGTTCAGCACTGGGGATACAAAACCGTCCTGGTGGGCAGGAAGTAGACCCTGGAGGGCCCAAGAGCTCAGATTTGATTACAGGGGGACAGGGAGCCTTTGGAAGCTGAGTAAGACAAAAGGTATTATTTGGGGGAAGGTTGATTTGGCAGGGCTGGGTTTGGGAGGTAGGGGTGCTGGCCACAGTGAGGGGAGCAGCAGGAGACACAGAACTTTGGGCCTGGTGCAGAGGACAGGGGAGGCAGCATTTAGAGCCCTCCAGAGAATGGAGAGGAGGGGGCAGAGATGGGAAGCTGCATAGAGAGCAAGTCTCCTGGCTCCACCATGTACTCCTCCCATGGCCTTGAATGAGCCAGCTCTCTGTCATTTTCTTTACATGCAAAAGCAGGACGATGCTTGTTGTGTGATGACTATGACAAAATGATGCTGGCAGGCCACTTTCTGTAGAAGAGAGGATTATTTCGGCTCACAGTTCTGGAGATTCACGATTGAGTGGGCCCCATCTTGGTCTCTGACAACGGGAAGGCATCCTGAGTGGCAGGGTTCAGAGTAACACAGGGCATCACATGGCAAGAAGCAGGGAGCGGTTGTGTCTGCTTGTCTGCCTGGTCCCCCTCTCTCCTTATAAAGCCTCCAGGATCCAATCCCAGGGCCTCCGCCCTCACGATGTGACAGAATCACATCACTTCCCAAAGGCCTTGCCTCTAAGCACCATGGCCGGACGAGGTTTCCACCCTCTTAGCACCTCTAGCACACGACGCTGGCGACCGAACTCTTGCATGAGTGTGGGGGACAAACACCACAACCTCAGCACCGGCCTCATTTCCTTCAAATGTGCCGGAGGGAGGCCGAGAGATCTGGATGACGTTTTCGAAAATGAAAAGCATCAGGCATATATTTGCTGTCGTAGCTGTGTGCACGGATGCCTGTGTTGCAGGCAGGCTCCAACTGCCACTCCTTTGGGCGCTGCTCCGACTTTGCTCTCCTCTCCTCCCTCCGAGTCTTGCATTTGGTGCTAAACCCTGTGCATCTCCTTCTCCCCTGTCCCTTTGTGGCTTCTGCCTTGGAGTTGTAAACCAGCTTAGTAAGTTCATCAGGACTAAATGTGAGTAAAACTAGACTGTGAGGGAGACCTTGGAAAGCCTCTCCTATGAGCAAAGATACAAACTTAATGTCCTAAATGTCTCTTGGCATCACTGTGGCTTCTCTTTGCATTTAATGAGGACAACGACGTCCTGGCTCTTTGGGCTCACTTCTCAGGGGCCTCCCAGGTGACAGAGGTGGTTGGGCCAGCAAGGGCTGAGCAGGTGACAGGCTGCAGACATTTAAGCTACTGGGACTGTGATCACACTTGGTGGAATCTGATTACATGAAATCAGATGCATTGCATTGGAATTAGATTTCATGGATCATGTGTGTTTTTGTGAATGGGTTGTGTGGTTGAGTGAACTGTAAGGTATTTAGTAAAGGTGCCTTGTTGATTGTAAGAGCTGGTTTGCCGTGAGTTGAGATCGCTCTTTTTGGGGGTGTATCATACTGGAGGCAGTGACAAGGCACAGCTGTGGACTGACCTCAAGGACAAATGGAGATTCCCAAGTGGAACTTGGGGGCTGGCACTGTGGTGTAGCTGGTAAAGCTGCCACCCACAGTGCCAGCATCCCATATGGGTACCGGTTTGAGTGCCTGCTCCTCCACTTCCGATTCAGCTCTCTGCCATGGCCTGGGAAAGCAATGTAAGATGGCTTAAGTCCTTGGGCCCCTGCACCCACATAGGAGTCCCAGAAGAAGCTCCTGGATCCTGACTTTAGATCAGCCATTTGAGGAATGAACAAGCAGATGGAAGACCTCTCTCTCTGCCTCGCCTTCTCTCTCTGTGTAACTCTTTTAAATAAATAATTAAATAAATCTTAAAAAATAGTGGAACTTGGGTGAGAGGGAAGTACTAGGGACTGGAGAGGTTTAAGAATAATCTACAAGGGGTTGACACTGTAGCATACTGGGTAAAGCTGCCAGCTGCAGTGCCAGCATCCCATGTGGACACTAGTTCGAGTCTCGGTTGCTCCACTTCCAATCCAGCTCTCTGCTATGGCTTGGGAAAGCAGTAGAAGATGGCCCAAACCCTTGGGCCCCTGCACCCATGTCAGAGACCCAGAAGAAGCTCCTGGCTCCTGGCTTCAGAATGGCACAACTCTGGCCATTGCAGCCATCTGGGGAGTAAACAGCAGATAGAAGACCTCTCTCTGCCTCTCTGTAACTCTGCTTTTCAAACAAATAAATAGATAAATAAATCTTTTTTAAAAAAAGAATCATCTACAAATCAATGGTAGATACAAATGAGACTGGAAGGAACAGGCGTGTGGTGCAGTGGTTAAATTGGTGTTCGGGAAGCCTGCATCCCATTTCAGAGTGCCTGGTTTGGGTCTTGACTGCTCTACTTCTGATCCTTCTTCCTGCTGATGTGCTTTCTGGAAAGCAGTGGTGATGGCTCAAGTACTTGTGTCCCTGCTACCCACTGGGGAGACCAGGATTGAGTTCCAGGCGCTTGGCTTTGAACCGGCCCAGGTCTGGCTGTTGTGAGCATTTGGGGCCTGAACCAGTGGATGGAACATCTCTCTTGGTCTTCATGCCTTTCATATACAATGAAAATTAATTTTTAAAAATGGGACTGGCAGACACATCAATGGTTAAGTTATACATCATTTGCCTGGAAAGAGGGTTCTGAGCACCAGAGACAGCACATAGAAGGTGCTAGCATGGATGGGGACAAGGTAAGAGCTGGTACTTTGTCCATGCATTACAATGCCCTTGAGAGGTGTGGCCACATCTGACGCCCTGTGCACCCCCACTTGTGGCAGGCACATGGCAAACGCACGAGGATGTGACAGTAGATCTCTCTACGTTCAGTGGCCTGCTTCTGCACCCCCTCTGCCTGGGACAGCAAGATTTTGTCTAACATCAAGGACTGTAAGGGATCACAGCTGGGAAGTCTTAAGAAGATATTTACAGGGCCAGCACTGTGGCATAGCAGGTAAAGCCACTGCCTGCAGTACCTCCATCCCATATGGGCACCAGTTCGAGTCCCGACTGCTCCACTTCTGATCCAGCTCTCTACTATGGCCTGGGAAATCAATAGAAGATGGCCCAAGTCCTTGGGTCCCTGAACCCACTTGGGAGACCCAGAAGAAGCTCCTGGTTCCTGGCTTCAGATAGGCCCAGCTCTGGCAGTGTGGCCATCTGGGGAGTAAACCAACAGATGGAAGACACTCTCTCTCTCTCTCTCTCTCTCTCTCTCTGCCTCTCTGTAACCCTGTCTTTCCAATAAATAAATAAATTTTTTAAAAACAAAAGGAGATATTTACCTGTCTGATTTTTCCAATGACTGGGGAACAGCCGATCCTTGTTTCTGGATGAACAGCAAGTCACAAGTGGATAATTAATGCTGATAGCAGACACACCTCAGAGAACTCAGATGTGGGGGACTTACTGGCTCAGGAGAACACACACAGAGCCGCAAACCCCTGGCCGTCCCTGGACACTGGATGCATTAACGGAGCGTGCGATGCTGTGAGTTCCCGGGTGCACTGCATTTCAGAGCACCTGCAGGATGGGGTGGGGGAAGGGCAGAGAAGGAGGAGAGGGGCCCAGTTTACTTTTCCCAAGGGACAGGTAGGAGGCTCAGCTTGCATGATTCCCATGTTATCATGTTTTGAACCAGCCGTTTAGAGTCCGAAGTGGTTGTCAGATCACCCTTGTGTCTCGATGCTGGCAGGGAGACAGGAGCTGCAACGTCTGTGCCCCGGGGAGTGTTCAGGTTTCCTCTTCATGGTTCTCATCCGGGCTTGGCTGCTGGAACCTTGCTGGGAGGCGTGCACAACCAGCCCTGAGAATTGCTGGCCACATGTTTGTGCACTCTGACCTGCAGACTTTGGCTAATTCTGAAAAAAAAAAAAAATAGGCCTCTCTAGAATCAGAACCAAAAAGCCTGCCTTTTTGATGCTTCTGAGGATTGCACACTCCTGATGAGTGTGTAGAGACTGGGAAGGGAGGCTGAGCTGCCTGGTCTCCAGCCTGCCACCCCCAAGCAGTCTGGGTCCATCTCCAGCTCAGACGGACCCAGCCCCCAGTAAAAGTTGACTAGGGTGGTTTGCCCACAGAACCCATTATCTTTTTCTGGCAATACCTTTCCACCATCCTGGCATCCCCCACACCAGATCTGTTGGCCTCAGCATGCCAGCCCAGCCCCGACTCCTCCAAGGAAACCAGTGACTTGCCCTGTGATCCTCAGCTGGGCCCCACAGAAACCTCCTGTCCTCTTTGCTCAATCCCCTCCCCACCCCTGAGAAGACTGAACCTGGGAGGTGGCGGGGAGCTAAAGCCTTGCCCGAGAGGGCACAGCCATTAGCATCGGAGCCATGCCTTGGAGAAGTGGGCAGTAGACACACCGCTCCTGGTGGATTCTGGGAAAAGACCTGCAGACAGACATAAAGCGGGAGCACTGGGAGGGAGCGGAAGGGGGCAGGGGGCAGAGGCAGGGAGGCCCAGGACACAGGCGAGGGCCAGGTGGTTATTCTGCTGGGAGGCCATGGAGAGCTGGCCCAGCATAGGGCGGGGGTCTCCCTGCTCTGGCCACCCTGTCACGACAGCGACCTCCAATCTGAAGCTCCTGCCAGCTCCCACACTATCCAGCTCCCACACTATCCAGCTCCACTCCCCCTGGGCCTGATGTTCCATGGTGCCTGTGCTTACTTGGGGCCAGGTGTCTTGAAGTTCCAGCTTTTCCCAAGTTCCCACAGGGTCCAGACAAGAGTGCTGCATCCCTTATCCCCTAATGGGAGGGGCATGGGGTCTGCGTTAGTGTTTGTGTCACTAACAAATCACCAGAAGTTGGGTACCGCAGGAAAGAAGTGGTTTATTTAGCTCACAGTTTTGGAGGCTGCAAGTGCAGACAGCGTGGTGGTGCCTGTCCGGATGGAACCTCATGGTGGAACAGTGGGGGCGTGTGCAGGAGCAAGGGGACACTTCTCAGACAGGGAGCCAAAGAGGCTGGGGCATGGCCATGCTCCTGCTTCTACAACAACCCTTGCAAGAACAAACTCGGGGGTCCCCTACCTGAGCCAGCACCTGGAATGACCCAAGGACCTCCCACTAGACTCCCTCTTAAAGGTTCTGCCACCTCCAGCACCCAACACCTGAACACAGAGGACCAGGCCTCCCCCAGGCAGGCACCCAGGTGTCAAACTGCATCCAAACCACAGCAGGGTCCCAGTGCTCAGCCAGCATTGAGCTCCGAGTGGGTTATGGCTGGTGTGACATGTGCTGATCTGTTAGTTCATTATTTATTCATTCAGCAAGGACCATTGAGTCCCCAAGATGTGCTAGGCAAGATTCCTAATTCATATAATTTATCATATAAATAATAATAAGGTATGTAGGCTGATGTCAGTGCCTGGAAGGAAGGTTAAATCTTTACCGAGGGAATGGTTCTGTGTGCGTGTGTGTGTGTGTGTGTGTGTGTGTGATTTTAGGTAGCTGACATTTTGAGGACGATCCTGTTAAAAATAGAAACTTAGATGATTTCATAAGATCATTGCAGGAAGTTGCTGCTGGGGTAGTGCTTTGCTGCTTTAAAAATCAGGACACTTAGGGCCGATGCTGTGGGGAGGCGGGTAAAGCCACTGCCTGCAGTGCCAGCATCCCATATGGGCGCCAGTTCAAGTCCTGGCTACTCCTCTTCCAATCTGGCTCTCTGCTATGGCCTGGGAAACCAGTAGAAGATGGCCCAAGTCCTTAGGCTCCTGCACCCATGTGGGAGACCTAGAGGAGGCTCCTGGCTCCTGGCTCCTGGCTTCAGATTGGCGCAGCTCCGGCTGTTGCAGCCGTTAGGGGAGTGGGCTAGCGGATGGAAGATCTCTCTCTCTCTCTCCCTCTCTCTCTCCTTCTCATTCTCTTTCTGTGTAACTCTGACTTTCAAATAAATAAATAAATCTTTTTAAAAAAAATCAGGACAATGAGTCGGGTATTATGGTGCAGTGGGTTAAGCTGCCACTTCGGACGCTTGTATCCCGTATCAGAGTGCTGATTTGAGTCTACCTGCTCCATTTCAAATCTAGTTTCCTGCTGATGCACCTGGGGAGGCAGCAGATGATGGCCTAAGAATTTGAGTACTTGCTGCCCACGTGAGAGATTCGCATGGAGCTCCTGGCTCCTAGCTTCAACCTGGCCAGTGCTTGCTGTTGTGGGCATTTGGGGAGTGAACCAGCAGATGGAAAATCTACTCTCTCTCTTAAATAAGTAAATAAATTAAAAAGAAAAAAAGAGGCCTGCGATTTTCAGTCCACCAGGAGTGCAGGTGATGTCTCTTGCACAGATTGGTTGGGTTCTATCACTGTCATTCGGGGACTAATGCTTGGACAACCTGATTATGTGCAGTCTGAAAGGTGATTCGCTGCTTGTGGAAGGGGCTCCCAGGGCTGAGTTGAGTGTCTCTAGGACAAGTGGCCTTAGGAGACCCCTGAAGTGGTAGCTGCTCCCCGCTCACCTACACACACCAGTCACACCCTAGGCCCTCGCTAAATGAGCAAAGAGACATGGACTGGGCCTATTTTGAGCTTGGACAGAATTTTTACATTTTTATGTATGTATTTTATTTATTTGAAAGGCAGAGAAACCCAGGCATGCTGGGGGTGGGGGAGGAGAGATGTCCCATTTGCTAGTTCACCCCCTCTTCTAAATACCCATAATAGCCAGGACTGGCCTAGGCTGATGCCAGGAGGCAGGAACTCCACCCAGGTCTCTCTCGTGAGGATGGAAGGGATCCGACTACTTAAGCCATCACCTGCTGCCTCCTAGGGTGCATATTGGTGGAAGCTGAAATCAGGAGCGAAGTGAGGACCCAAACCCAGGTATTCCTACATGGGACGCTGTGTCCCAAGCTACATCTCTACGGCTAGGCCAGAGGCCCACTCCGGGACAGGGACATAGGGTTCTTGCTAGGACCCTTCTGGAGCGTTCTTTGCATGTCGTTAGAGAGTTACGTGGAGGGGCAGGACTCACAGTTTGATGAATGTGGTGGTAATAAAAGCAAACTCAAAAACAGCCTCCCGTGTCAATCAAATCAAACTCAAAATGACCCCGCTGCTGTGGGTCCTGTTACAGCAGCAGAGGAGCTGAATGGAGCCGAGCACGCAGGCAGCGAGCCAGACCCGTCCCAACGGACGGACACTGACAAATCCATCAGCTGAGGCTGTCTAGATACAGTTTCAGCCCAGTCAGCGGCGGCTCCTGGTGTCCTCCCAGCTAATCATGGCACAGCACGAGGAGCCTGGATGTTTCACACAGAGCAAGGAGAGACCCACACGCCTGGCGTGTTTTGTTACCGCCCCCACCGGGTTTGGGATACCTGCAAAGGTGCTGATTGTCTAGGACGAGGAGCCACAGGGGGGCTCTTTCTGCAATGCAAAGTTGCACTGCTGCAAAATTACAAGCAACTAGGTTTGGGGAATTGGCGCCTTGTTGTGCTACATAGCGTGATCGAAGTCAGTAAATATGCAAGAGTCAGCCGACATCAATGTCTCCCGTTTCACAGAATTTCTGAGCTCTTCCATTGCGTCCAGGTTTTTACAGATGGCAAACAGTCTCCAAGGTAACGAAGGGACTCATCCAGGAGCTGAGAATTTCTAGCAAAACCATGATCACCGTGCAGATTTTCTACCTTCCATTCAACTCTGGCCTCAAATCTATTTTCCTTGTCCCAGGTATTACTAATGATATGTGTTTCCCAAATGTTTATTTAAGCTTGTTATTTTGAAATGACATCCAATTTGAACTTTTTCTCCAAGATTTTCTTTCTTTTTCCAGAACAAAGACTCTGTGTTGTCACTACTACCCACACAGTTGCTTAAGCCAAAAACTTCTGTTATCCAAGGTCAGCATTGTGGCACACCAGGTTATGCCGCCCCTTGCAACAATTCAGAGTAGCTCTCTCTAGATTGATTTATTTGAAAGGCAGAGCTAGAGAGAGAGAGAGAGTGAGAGAGATTGATCTTCCATATTCTGTTTTATTTCCAAAATCGTTGTAACCCACCCAGAAACGGGCCAGGCTGAACCCAGGAACTTGGAACTCCATCTGCGTTTCCCAGGTGAGTGCATGGGCCCAAGGACCTGGACTATCTTCTGTTGCTTTCCTAGGTGCATTAGTAGGGAGCTGGATTGGAAGTGGAGCAGCTGGGACTTGAACTGGAGCCATAAGGGATGCTGGCGATGCAGGTGGTGGTTTAACCACAATGGGTTAGCCACAATGCTAGGCCCTTATCAGGTTTCTTGTGTGTGTGTGTGTGTGTGTGTGTCTCCCAGAGGTTCACGTGTTGGAAGCTTGGTCCCCAGTGTGCCGTGGGAGAGGCCATCGAACTTCTAAGAGGTGGGGCCTAGCGGAGGGTCAATGGAGCGCTGCCTTTGGAAGGGATCAGTGTGGATCTCGGGGGACCCCGGCTGGTTTAGCAAGAGGGCTGTCACACAAGGAGCGTCTCATGTGTCACAGCAAATGCTCAAACCCCAGCCCACACCCCTTCTTGGCGTCCTCGCACACCGCAGCTCTCTCCCAGCTCACAGCCGGAGTGCCCGAGCCCCTGAGACTCTGAACCTGCTGAGCCCCTGATCTGCTGGGGTCTTGGCTCCTCTCCGGCTGGATCATTCCTGTGCTCAGGTCCCACCTTTCTTGAGCACAGTGTGCAAGTAGCCTCCCCACTCCCTTCCCGCTCCTCCCCATGGTGTCATCCCCACCACCGGCCCTGCTGTACCAATGGGCACCTCGTCGGCCAGAGTGTGGAAGGAGGAGGATCTGTCTCGATACCGAGCATCAGCGAGGTCTACTCAGGGGCCGAATTTCCGTGAGGGGTAAAGAGCGGTGTAGTGAGATAAGTAGAGAAACCCTCATAATTTTTTTCAAGATTTATTTATTTATTTGAAAGTCAGAGTTACACAGAGAGAGAAGAGGAAGAGAGAGACAGGTCTTCCATCTGATGGTTCACTATCCAATTGGCCGCAATGGCTGGAGCTGTGCCAATCCGGAGCCAGGAGCCAGGAGCCTCCTCTGGGTCTCCCATGTGGATGCAGGGGCCCAAGGACTTGGGTCATCCTCTACTGCTTTCCCAGGCCATAGCAGAGAGCTGGATGGGAAGTGGAGCATCTGGGACTCAAACCGGTGTCCATATGGGATGCCGGTGCTTCAGGCCAGGGCGTTAACCCGATGCGCCACAGCACCGGCCCCGAAACCCTCATGTTTGTAAAAGAAGAAGTGCCTTAAGCTGCATACAATGATGCTTTTAGACTATAAAGGCATTGGGGTGACCATCGGCTTGGCAGTTAAGATGCCAGCACCCCGTGTAGGAATGCAGGGTTTGATTCCTGGTTCCACTCTGGCCTCCAGCCTCCTGAATACAGACCCGGGGGGGGGGGGCACTGGTGATGGCTCAAGTAGTTGGGTTCCTGCTACCCACGGGGGAGGCCTGGATTGAGTTCCCAGCTTCAGTCCTGCCCAGTGCTGGCTGCTGTAGGCATTTGGGGAGTGAACCAGCAGATGGGAGCTCTGTCCGTCTCTCTGCCTCTTGAGTAATAATAATACTAACAAGAATACAAAGGCATAAACATGTGGGCTGTCTCTGTTTGTTAGCAGACAGGGCTGGAATAGAGGTCCTGGTCTTCCCATAAGGAAAGAATTTCAGAGATGAGATGGAGTAGAGGAGAGCAAGGTAGCCAAGCTTAACGGGGCGGTGCCTCTGGCAGGACACACGGACACAGTGCCTGGTCACTGGGCCTGGAGCTTGTAAGGGAATGAGGTTCCCATCTCCCTGCCCTGTCTCCATCCCCTGCTCGCAAGCCTCTTCTTCTAGACAAAGGGTTTGCTGGGTCTGAAATTCTGAGAGAGAGAGAGAAGGAGAGAGAGAGAGAGGAGTGTGAGAGAGAGAGAGAGAGAGAGCACATGAAAGCTGCGGGAGGAGCAGTGTCTTGGTGCATTCTGAGCTGCTCTATCAGAATACCCCAGACGGGCTGACTTGTCAAGGCCAAGGTCGCAGTCCGGAGGCTGTGACGTCCAGGGTTGAGGCGCCTGCCTCTGGCGAGGGCCTTCCTGTGCTGTCAGCCCGTGGAGGCGGAGCAGGTGCAGCAAGCTGCACTGTCTTCCTCTTCTTACAAAGACATGAGGGCCAGTGTGGGAACTCCACGCTCATCCAACGCTAATCCCCTCCAAACATGGGCATTTCCAGTACATGAACTCTGGGGAGCCTCAGGGAAGCCATGGCAAGCGTGTCTGGGGGAAAAGCAGGAGTTTAGGGTGATCCTGGACACCCCCAGGAGACATGCAGCAGGCCCTGCCTAGACAAGTCTGGAATTCTGGGCAGATCCTGAGAGGGGCTAGTGAGTAGTGGCAGCGGACACTATCGGGTTTATGATTGTCCGATCCCCATTTTAAATGGCCCGGAGGATAATGTTTTAAAACAGAGGGACAAGTGTTCGGTGCAGTTGCTAAGACGCCAGATTCAATATGAGTCCTGGATTTGCTTCCCATTCTAGCTTCCTGCCAATGCATACCCTGGGAGGCACCAGATCATGGCCCAAACACGTGGGTTCCTGCCGCCCATGTGGGAGACCCAGAAGGCGTTCCCCACTGGCCTGGTCCTGGCTATTGTGGGCATTTGGGGAGTGAACCAGTAGACAGAAGATCTCTATTTCTGTGTCTCTGCCTTTCAAATCAAAATAAATAAATAAAAATGTAAGAAAACATGGCAGAAAGAAAATCATGAAGTAAAACCCAAGAGCTAGGGGAGCCCCTTCTCCCAGTGCGATTTTCTGTTTTTTTTTGTTTTGTTTTTTTTTTTTTTCTCTTCTCAGACACTTCCATCCAGTTTTCTAGGCCTGCTGTGCGTCACTGCAGTGTTTTGGAGTTTTCTTCCTTTCGTTCCACCAGGAACTGGGGGAGAGACTTGCAAAACAATCAGAAGGACGTGGAGCTGGATTCCATATCTCTCTGCACAGGTGGTCTACGTCTTCCACCTGCATTTTTCTGCAGCAGTCCAAGAGGAAACAGAAAAACTGGTCTTAGCCACTTATTCTTGCTTACTGTAGCCACCACAGAATGCATTCAGATGACCCCCAAGTTCTGCTGGGAGCTCGATCAGGGGCTCAAGCAGCCACAGTGCAGGTGATTCGAGCTGAACAGCTTCAGGGAGAGTGAGGTGGCTGTTGGCGACAACCTACCTTGGGCGAGGAGAGCCAGCCCTCGCCTTGCCAGTCACGTAGAGCATGACCTTGGCCAACTCACTTCACGGGTTACTACAGGTTCCGTATTTATGAGCTCATCTACTTGCAAAGAGGTATTTGCCACCCTCAAATGAATACTCCAGGTATTTTCACAGCCCTTCACTGGTGGGAGAAAGTGCATGTTCCCAGCTGGGCTGGGATTCAGCGGCCGTCTGCCACTACCTTCTGCCTGCTCTCAGGGTGAACACAATGGGCTTTTCACAGTATTATTCAGTGCCACGGATTTCAAGTGTGTGTGTGTGTGTGTGTGTGTGTGTGTGTGTGATTTTGCTTGAATGGGCTCCCAAGCCTAGTGCCGCGGTGCCATCTGGTGTTTCTGAACCTGAGAAGGCTGTGATGTGCCTTAGGGAGTAAATTCATCCATGAGATGAGCCTTGTCCAGGTGTGACTTCCAGTGCAGTGAGACATGCAGCAGGCCCTGCCTAGACAAGTCTGGAATTCTGGGCAGATCCTGAGAGGGGCTAGTGAGTAGTGGCAGCGGACACTATCGGGTTTATGATTGTCCGATCCCCATTTTAAATGTCATTGAGTCAGAGCTAGGCCCGGAATAAAGGGTCTCTAAGTGAGAACACACACAGCATAAGGCCGTGTTTGATCACTTGGTGCCGACAGTGTGGCCGGATGCTCACGGAGGTCTAACCTTAGAGGAACCTGGGAGCGAGGACTCAGTTTTTGCTAATTCAGTGACTTTGTAGATCCCAACTTCCAAGATTAGTGAGAATCAGCTGTGTGTGTTCAATCCAACCCAAAAGATGAGACCGTCGATGGGAAATGGCTTTCTGAACTAAGGCTTGAGAGGGACTCACTTCTGCTTGATGTTCAAGGTCCCAGGTGAACCCCATCACAGCCCTGGGTATGGGGCTGAGTGTCCTTGCTATTGTCTGTGCTCCACATACTAAACCATGGGAGACATCATGAGCTTCTCACTGTGTGGGTCCCTGGGCTAACACACCACGCCATGGCTGCTGGTCTCTGACCGCCTGGACGCCCGACGCCTTGTCTTCCTGAGGTGGCCACCTGCCAGCGGCCGTGAGGATTAGAAATGGGTGGAGAGAAAGTCGAGGGCTGGCCTCCCGCCTGGTGTCTCCTGCTGTTCCCTCTCTGGAGTTACATGGAAGTCACTGATCCCGCCCTCGGACCAATCCAGGAGCCTGGGAAGGCTGATGGACAGGCTGGGGGAAGCCAGTGCTGAGACAGGCAGGGCCGCTCCGGGAGACAGAGCTCTCAGGAACGCTTCTACCAAGCGGCCTGAGGTCCTCAAGTGGCTTAGGCAGGACACAGAAGTAGCTGAGAGTCAGGCCGTGGGCCCTGCTGGAGGAGGGCTCTGTGCTGGGGCTACAAGGCCTGGGGTACAGCTGTTACGGGGCCACAGAGTAGGCCACTAGGAATCTCACCAGTGCTCTGTGGGGCCTATCACAGGGACTTGCGGTGGGGGCTGAGTAGGCCAGGGAGGAATCCTGGACAGACTTCAGTCCTGAAGGTCATGGCCAGAGTGCCCCAGGACAAAGCAGAGGTAGGCAGGGGCACCTTACTTGAGACTCCGAGTTGGCCTTCATTGCCAATAGACTGGTCACCAGGCAGTGGCCAAGGCAGGGACAGCCTTGGTGAGTGGAAGTCCACGTTGCTGGGCCCATGCATAATCTCCAGCTCTGCCACCATGGCTGCTTTGTTCAGAAACCCTAGGGTGCAATGACTGGGGCTGAGGTGGCACGGTGGGGAGAGACTGACAGGTGTCGATAGAGCAGGTCATGCAATCTACCTGACTGTTACACGCCTCTGCTGAGAAGGACTTTGGTGGACACTCACACGGGACACAAAGGGGGGCTCAAGGCATGAAGACACATCCGGGATGGCAGCTACAATGGTGGCCACCAGCTATTCAGCTAACTGTGATCCTCATTGTCCCTCGCCCTTACTATCCTTTTCTGCACACACTGAAAAACTAAAGTAGCTCTTTTGCAGTGCAGTGTGCCTCCTTGTGAATCACTCTGAGACCCTCACCTCCAGGGGCCTGCTGGGAGCTGAGTCTAGTGTTAGGTCCGGAAGCCTTGAGGGCGAGGGGGTGGGTGCTGAGGAGGCTCAGCAGCTAGGCTAGGAGAGGCCATTAACGTGCGTTCAGGCAGTGCAGGCCAATCTGCACCTGCGAAGCAGGTGCATGGGCTTCAAACACTGGCAGCGCAGAAGTTGCTTCTCTTGGGAGTGGGGAGGACTCTTCCACTGGCCACAGAGACTCGTCAACGGGGACTCGGTGTCCCCAGCCTTGCCAGGATCTTCCCATACAGCCCTATCCACTCACGGCTTCCTGTTCTTTCTGTATCTTTGCATTCCCTGTAACCTTGAGGCCTTACTTGTAATTCCAGCAACCCCAGGATATCATCTGGTGTGTATGTTCTGTGTTTCTGCCTGCAGGAGGGGTTTCACACTGAAAGCCAAAGAGGCAAAGGCACAGTTTCTAACACCCAGCTAGGGGCCCACAGAGCAGGACCTGAATCCAGGTCCTCTTGATGTGGGAGAAGTGGGGTCTAATTTTCATCCAGGTCCTTGCCTTCTACTTAAAAAGCATTTCAAGCACAGCCACATATATGATGCACAAAGTGATAAAGTTTATTTAAAAGGGGAGAACAAAACCTACACACACACACACACACACACACACACACACATGTGGGCACCATTGAAAAGTGGAGGGGGCAGGGGCTGGGAAGTAGGGGGAATGGCACCTCGGCACCTCCTTAGTCTCGGTCTCGGGTGGAAGAGAGAGCGAGCGCCTCCCAGCACTTCTTTTATGAGCCAGTGTGGTGAGCTAGGAGGCTTATGACACCTGCGTCAGATTCCACGATGAGCTCAATATGCATATATACACGGATCCTTTCCCCCAGGTCCCGGATGCAAATAAGGCATCCTGGAAAATGGGATGTTCTGACATAGGAGAGAGCGACATGGGGCAGGGCCTTGTGGTTTGTGACCTTATCCCACATCGCTCCGACTGTCAAGTTCATATTGTCTTCACTCCAAGGCTTGGGGGAGTGTCTGACCCTGGCCAGTCCAGAAAGGCTGGGAAGGACCCAGGAAAGAAGTCCGATGGGCAGGCTGTGCTGGAATCGGGACTCCATGGCTACGGTGTGACTCCTCTCTCTCTCTCTCTCTCTCTCTCTCTCTCTCTCTCTGCGACAGAAGCTTCAAGCATTTGCTGAGCATGTTTCAGGGCAGGCGCATCCTTGTAGTGCATCAATCCAATCCAACAAACCGGGGACATGAGGGTGAGAGGAGGTGGCCGGCTGGGCCCCATTGTTCTGCCAGGAAAACAGATGCACAGTTAAGCACGGGTTCCAAGGTTCACGCTGACTTCCTTTGTGTGAGCCCTTGCTATAAGAAGTGGCTTTGTTTAGACTGTGTAGCTGGCTAATGGAGAACTCTATAGTGGAAAAGTAAAATGTACATTTCAACCTTCAGGCACGCTTAGTTGCAGCCTCCATTTGGTCCTGATTGTACATGTGCCCCACCTTGTGGCCATCTATTTGAATGGCCGTGTCGGTCCTTTGGCAGAGCCTGGTGGAAAATGAATCTGAAATCTAAATGCATCTTGAAAAGTTGGGAAATGCTCCTACCGCTGGATTATCTCCTCACTGCCAATGGGACGTCTTTCCAGCCCTCACAATAAGTCTCTGGCATTTGCTCGGCTGCTTTTGAAATATTGAAAACTATTACCTGTTGGCTTCAGAAGTTTTAGAGAGTTGATTTCTAAGAGGAGAGGAGAGTCTTTCACATTTTTTTCCCAACCACATTTTGGGGGGATCAGAGCAGCCCAAGAAGAAAGGGAGGAGAGGGAAAGATGTGGGAGGAGAGCGAGAGAAAGAGAGAGAGAGAGAGAGAGAATAAAATGTAAACATAGAAAGCACAAAGCAAACAGAAGTGCACAGATATTTCTGAAACTGCTGAATCTTCCCTAGAATGAAAAGTACAATGCCTAGTTTAGCCTGCATGAGAGGGCTGAGTATGGATGCCTTGCTTATGACACACCCTGTAGGACTGTGCATGCTGATAATAAACATGCACTTAAGGAGTACCTTACCAGGGGCTCGTGCTGTGGTGTAGTGGGCTAAGTCTCCACCTGACAGGGCGCCATCGCGTATAGCACTGGTTCTAGTCCCAGCTGCTCCTCTTCCCATCCAGCTCTCTGCTATGGCCTGGGAAAGTAGTGGAAGATGGCCCAAGTGCTTGAGCCCCTGCATCCACATGGGAGACCCATGGAAGTGATTCCTGGCTTCAGATGGGCCCAGCTCCCATTTGCAACCATTGGGGAGTGAACCAGCTGGTAGAAGACCTTTCTCTCTCTCTTGCTCTTCCTCTCTCTGTCTGTGACTCTACCTCTCAAACAAAAAAAAATCTTTTAAAAAGAAAAGAGGCACTTACTTGTTTTTTTTCTTCTTCTTCTGGTGCTTGGCTTAGTGTGAACTGATTGTCTTAATTCTGCAGGCCTAAAGCTGCATCACCATTACTAAAACTTCCCATCACTCCAGGAGGAAAACAGGGCATTTTGTTCTCAGGAGTAAGAGGAAACAATAAGAACTCAAATACCAGTTGGTGCCAAGAGCTGGGGAAGGGGTGCATTAGCTTCCCCTCCCCCCATCCCAGTCTCCCCATAATACGATGTTGACTTCTCACATCTTCTACCCAAAAGCAGCTTCCAGTCCCATCTCCAGCCAAGTGCCTCTCATAACTCTCTCCTGTAGAAATTGTGGAGCCAGTGCTTCCAAACAGGCAGCCCACCACCACCGCTCAGATCATCCGGAGGGCTCCCACGTTGATCTACGCTTTGATCTCTGAAGACTGTCCATGTCCACGGAGGGGTCATCTGCTTGGAAGACCTTTCTGTCCAGTGGCGACCACTTTGCTAGGTGCTCATTAACTAAGGAACTAGTTAATCCTACTGGTGAGCCACACAGCCCCGCCAGTCATGCCATCAAGCCCCCCATTCAGCGTCTTGAACCACACCATCTGCAAGACTGGACTGGAAAGCTGTTTCCTTTAGGTGGAAACTGTCTGCAATTCAAATTTCTCATCCATATGACCCCAGGACTGCAGGCTACAGTGAGGTCAAAAGCTATTCGAGATTTCAGGTGGGGATGCATCATTCACTTTGAAGACCAAGACGTGGTAAGAAGAGAGGAGGAACTGATTTGAAAGGGGGTGGCAGGCTGTAGCAGCCACAAGTGAGTTAGAAGGTAAGTCAACGCTTGAGCAGAACATGACAAGACAGATGGCAGAAAGTAGCTGGCAGGACGTCCTGGTTTGGGGCCTGCAGAAACGTCAGGAGTGCAAGGGGCTCTGGGTGCAGACAAAATGTTTGGAGAGAAAGGAGCATGAGAGGAAGCAGGCTCTCCTTCCTCCAAACTGGAAAAAGTTTCTTTGAGGCTGAAAGGGAAAGATGAGAAGAGACCATATGGCGGGTGGAGGCTTCTGCCCTCCACTTTCCCTGCAGAGGGACAGTTGGCAGTGAGGGAATGCCCCGGGGTGACCAGGCAGCTGGGACCCCAGGCAGGTGCACGGCAAAGTGCAGGGATATGAGAAGGAGCCCCTGGGTCTGGCCGACCACCTGGTCCCATTTGGGCAAGACGAGGGACATCCCAGCTATGACCATGGAGGACCAATGCCAATCTGGACATCTGTCTGGTCTCCAGGGAGGGCTCTGGACCCTAGACCAAGTGGCCAAGTCCCAGGGCAAATGCAGTGGGTGTGAGGAATCTCCTAGCAGCCTGGGATTCCATTCCTGACACAGTACAGAGGAGAGAGGCCGTGGGGGAGGAGAACCCGCCCTTGTGTGCTCATAGAAAGCATGGCGACTTTGGGAGGCTCGGCAAATCCAGCAGGCTGTGCTTGTCTTCGGCAGGGATGCACGACAAGGGAGAGAGACGCTGCTTCCCCTTGGCTCTTGGTCCTTTGGGGTGCTGTGTTGCCTGTCTCTGAGCTGTTTGCTGGACTGGGATGAAGGCGAGAGCCCCAGCAGGAGGCCTAGATGAATCTGCATGTTCTGGGTCAATCTCTCTACTTGCCTTAGTAGAGAGGAGAACTTCCGGGCCCTCCGTGCTGTTATCAAGGGTTCCACGGGGCATTGTCTGGGGACTTGGGAGTGTGAATCACGTTAGGTTAAACCTGTTTCTCTGTTGTGTCTTTGCACCTATGTTGACCAGTGAGCTGCTTCAAATTCTTTTGGTAGAACATGTGGTACAAAACTTAAAGAATATTAAACCTTTTTAAAAGTTTCTGAATCATTCCAGGCAGGTAAATGCATTTGTGTTTCTGCTAAGGATGGGAGGTGCTGGAGGATTTTATTGGCTGACATATAATTCCTATCCTGATTATGATGGTATTTTTTCCTTCTATGTCACAGTTTGCTTCAATTCCTTAGATAATTCTCATTTCCATTCATTCTTTCTCATTTCTATATTGATGCCTCTGTATCTAGGGTGTATATTTTATGCTTTGCTTTTTTAATTTTTTAAAAAAGATGTATTTATTTGTTTGAAAGAGTTACAGAGAGAGAGAGACAGAGACAGAGAGACAGAGATCTACCCACTAGTTCACTCCCCAAATGGCTGCAACAGTCAGGACCTGCCCAAAGCCAGAAGCCAGGAGCTTCATCCAGGTCTCCTACATGAGTGGCAGGGCCCAAGAACTTGAGCCATCTTCTGCTGCTTTTCCCATGCCATTAACAGGGAGCTGGATCAGAAGTGGAGCAGCCAAGACACAAACCAGTGCCCATATGGGATGCCGGCATTGCAGGCAGCGGCTTTACCTGCTATGCCACAATGCTGGCCCCTTATGCTTTGTTTGTGATAATTATTTAATTACAGAGTTTTCAAAATTTTCAGTTTAAAATAAAACACAAGAGAGCGAAGGTTGGTGGAAATGCTGGAAACCTCAGTGGTATCAGGAGAAATTTGTGACAATGACCTACCTTAACAGAAAGTTCCGGGACTTTGGAATGACTTTCTGGGAGGCACACGTTACTTGCTGTGGAGTAAGCAACGTGATGCTCCATAATTCATAAAATATTGGCTGATTGATCAACAGCATCTTATGCTGACATTAGTTGACTGACTTTCTTTGGATGGGTTCTTAGATGACAAAAAAAAAAAAATACCATGGACCTTTATCTCAGATATCATCTTTAGAGTTTAAATTATTTGAGAGAGATCTGCAAAGTCTATAAACAGCAATTTGCAGACTGGAAATCGGATGTGCAGGAGCAATGCTGTAGGCCGTGAACGAGCTCAGACGGCTCCCAGCATTGCCACTGCTGCCGCACTGTCCTGTTCTCCATGTACCACAACCACCTGTAAGGGTCCAGGGAGATCACGCTGCCCTTTGCCACTCAACTTACAACAGTTTATGAAGGAAGTGAGAATCTGCGGTGCAATCTGTTATTTGTAACTCCCCCAATGTCTTCTGCTGTGTGGACCCAGGAGATGTGGTTAGAGGACTTCTACATTCCCTGCTTCTATGTATTCAGCATATTTAATCTCTTTGTCCCCCCCCCCATTCATATTTCAAAGCTCTAATTCCCCAGAATCTCAGAATGAGACTGTATTTAGAGATAGGGTCTTCGAAGAGGTGACTAAGTTAAAATGGGGTTATTAGGTGGACCCTAACCCAATGTGATTGGTGTCCCCATAGGAAGAGGGAATTTGGACTCAGGCGTGCACACCCAGGGGAAAGACTGTGAGGGGACCCTGCCCCGAGGTGGTCACGGATGGGCCATGGAGGGAGACTCAGAGTGAGACCAACATGGCCGGTGCCTTCACCTTGGGGTTCTGCTCCGCTTCTGTTGTTTAAGACCCCCAACGTGTGATATGCTGTTTCAGGAGCCCCAGAAGGTCTTTCAGCACTAAGATTTGTTCATTACATGAACCCTTCTTGCATTATCTTGCACAAAAACGCATTTTCAGCTTCCTACCTCCACACCCCCTACACACACACACATATAAATATTCTCGCCCAACCTAAGCAGCTGCCCTTGAGTGCCCTGGCTGTCTCTGGAATCTGTAGGAGACAGGGTCATCTCCTGTCTTCAGCTATGCAGTATGACGCCATCTTGGCAAAGCCAAGTACATTTTGAGATCCTTTTGCTTTTTGGTGTTCCTGACAATGAGGTGGAACACCTTGAAGAAACGTGAAACAGTACATATAACTTGTGTGTAATTCCATAACACTGTTGGGGAACTTATATTCTAATTTGATAGGCATGTGTGGGACATAAAATGATGTTTTCTGCAAAACCCAATTAAAAATTACTGTTCACTAAAAATAAGTGTGAAGGCCAACATATGAGAATAACACTAATAATCCTTCCACAAGGTTCTATAGCTGTGGCTTTCTATCTGTCCTCAGAATCCAAGGAGGTGCCTCTGGCATCTCTACAGGGAAATGAGACAGGCTGTTAGTTGTGAAAGACATTTGGGTTTATGCATTTGCTTCTTCTATATATATATATATATATATATTTGACAGGCAGAGTGGACAGTGAGAGAGAGACAGAGAGAAAGGTCTTCCTTTGCCGTTGGTTCACCCTCCAATGGCCGCCGCGGCCAGTGCGCTGCGGCCGGCGCACCACGCTGATCCGATGGCAGGAGCCAGGTACTTATCCTGGTCTCCCATGGGGTGCAGGGCCCAAGCACCTGGGCCATCCTCCACTGCACTCCCTGGCCACAGCAGAGGGCTGGCCTGGAAGAGGGGCAACCGGGACAGAATCCGGCGCCCCGACCGGGACTAGAACCCGGTGTGCCAGCGCCGCTAGGCGGAGGATTAGCCTAGTGAGCCGCGGTGCCGGCCTCAATATATATTTTTAAGTGTTGTGTCAGGCTCTGGTATACTGGTATTGGTCAAGCCTACTGCCCTTTTAAAATATATTTAATCTCAGATCTGACACTGGAATAAAAGATGACACAAATAATAACACTCATTACTTTTTCACATGTTTTGAAAATGGAAACTACTACTGAAACCTAAAATTGAAGGGAGATCGTATCTCGCAGTGACAATGCTTTCTCTTAGACCTTGGGTTGAGAGGGAACTCTGGCTAGAGGATGAGCAATGAGCACCTGGTGTGGGAGATGCCCTTGTACAACCCCACACTTCTCTCTGGCTGCTTGGCAGGTGCAGTGAAGGGTGGAGGCTGGCCAGAAGCGGGAAACAGCTCCATGTTTCTTTTCAGATGTGTCAGCAAATTTGGTGGAACCAATTCTGATGCATTTATGGTCCCAGCAGCCTGACGTCCCCAACCCATATAAAATTCTGTACTATGAGCTATTTTAAAAAATGCTGTAAATCTGCATATTTTGAATATCTTCCTGATGGGGTCTCAGGAACCCTGGAGACGGCCTTCTTTTCATTCCTCATCAGTAAGGGCGGTGTTGTTTTGGGTAATTTTTCAGACTCTTGCCTCTTACTTAGAGAAGAATTCTAAATACAGGCCAAAACACAGCATGCGGTGTAATAAGCCTTATTTACAAAGTGAGAAAAATACACAGGCTCATTCGGGCTTTATTAAAGGAGAGTGGGCCAAAGAAAGGGAGTTATCACACCCTGCTCTGCTCGTCCTGAGTTCATGAGGAGGAAAGGAGGAGAGAGAGCTTCCACTCTCCCTAGATTTTTATGAGCTTTAGAAAAATGAAAGTGTTGGGGCTGGCACTGTGGTATAGCGGGTAAAGCCACCGCCTGCAGTGCTGACATCCCATATGGGCTCCGTTCAAGTCCCGGCTGCTCCACTTTCGGTCCAGTTCTTTGCTACGGCCTGGGAAAGCAGTAGAAGATAGCCCAAGTCCTTGGGCCCCTGCACCCATGTGGGAGACCCAGAGGAATTTCCTGACTCCTGGGTTTGGATCGGTGCACCTTTGGCTGTTGCAGCCAATTGGGGAATGGACCATTGAATAGAAGACCTCTATCTCTCTCTCTGTCTCTATCTCTCTGTGTAACTCTGACTTTCAAATAAATAAATAAATCTTTTAAAAAAATGCAAATGTTTGTGGCACCACCCACACATCCCAGGTAAAAGGAAGTACTTCCAGGGGAGGGGTCCTCTGATTGACAGGTAGGTGAACATGGCAACACAGAGCACAGGAGGTGTGGCTTCCAGCTCATGAACTTAAAATCATCTATCTAAGCTTTCCCACATCAGTTTCCCCCATGGAAGGGAATTCTCACCCACAGAGGGACAGTCTGGACACGAGGGCTACATTAATGACAGCTTCCCTTTGCCAACCTTTCTACCAGTTTTGACTCTCCTAAGCTTCATGACCATTCTGTGAGGCAGGAAGAAACCATTTTACGGATAAAAAACAGAATCATGGCGAGGCTAAGTGACACGCCCAAGGTCAAAGTGCCTGTAGGTGGCTGAGCATGAATTGCATTCCCTGTGTCTGGATGACAGGGCTCAGTGGAGGGGAACACTGACCTGGGAATCTGGGGATCTGCTTGAAGTTTTAGATATGCAAGTAACCACCCCGCAACCCATGCAAGCCGCTCGTCACCTGGAGAGTAGGAAGCCCGTGATTCTCCGCGGGTGGAGAGCATGGCCGTCCTTTTCTCTTTCCCACAGATCGCCAGTCAGTATTCCCAAGATACGGGGATTAGGAATGTAGGTTAATAATTTCCAGTGAGAGTTCATTTATTTCCTATAACTAAACATTTGCTGAAAAGTCACAGGGGAATTGGCAAAAGCCTACAGAACCTCCAAATCTCCTTAAGTCCTTTGTGTTACCTACATCAGAAGATAAACTCTGGGTTTGTCCTCGGCAGCTCAAAAGCTGCCTAATTTCCAAGAAGCAGGAGTCTCCATCGTGTCCTGCAGAACAATGAGCTGCACCTGTAATTCTGTCTTAGCAAAACCGTCCTTGGAGAGCAAGGGAGGGGCATGGCAGGCTGTGTAAGGCCCGCAAAATCATCTGGTCTGGCCCTGCAAAGGCAACCATGGGTGGAACTCGAAATTCAATAAATCTGTAGCAGGCTCATTTTTCTTTTTAAGATTTCATTTTATTTATTTGAAAGACAGTTACAGAGAGAGAGGTCTTCCATCTGCTGGTTCACTCCCCAGACGGCCACAATGGCTGGGCCAATCTGAAGCCAGGGGCCAGGAGCTCCCTCCAAGTCTACCATGAAGGTACAGGAGCTCAAGGACTTTGGGCCATCTTCTGTTGCTTTCCCAGGCACATCAGCAGGGAGTTGGATCAAAAGTGGAGCAGCCAGGACTCAAACTGGCTCCCATAAGCATGCCAGCACTGTACACTGGGGCTTTAACCCACTGTGCCACAGCACCAGCCCCTAGCAGGCCCATTTGTAAGTTGATCATTTTTTGGCATGTACCAATGCCATCTCACTAGTCCCAGTGATCAATTTCTGTTCACAATTGATCGTAATGATAGGACTAAGAACCAAAGGGATCACATAAACAAGAATAGTGTCTGCAAATACTAGCTGATAGAATCAAAAAGGGAGAGAATGATCCAACATGGGAAGTGAGATACACAGCAGATCCATAGAATGGCAAATGTCCTAAACAGCACTCTGGCCTCATAATCAGCCCTTAAGGCATGTGGATCCGGCTGAAATGCCCATGAGAGTATTTCAGGCATGGAAAGCCAAGACACTCTGGGGGAAAAAAAAATCCAAATGATAGATCTCCACGAGTGAGATCCCAGTGGAAAGAACGGGTCATCAAAGAAGGAGGTACCTTTCTCTGAAGGGAGGAGAGAACTTCCACTTTGACCATGGCCTTGTCTAAATATGATCAGAGTCGGTGAACTCAGGGGGCTTCCATAGCCTTTGAAGCTCATGACAAGAGCCTAGGGTGATTACTGATGCCATAAACAAGAGTGTCAATTTGTTAAGTCAACAACAGGAGTCACTGTGCACTTACTCCTCATGTAGGATCTTTATCCTTAGTGTGCTGTACATTGAGATTTAATGCTATAACGAGTACTCAAACAGTATATTTCACTTTGTGTTTCTGTGTGGGAGCAAACTGTTGAAATCTTTACTTAATGTATACTAAACTGATCTTCTGTATATTAAGAGAATCGAAAATGAATCTTGATGTGAATGGAAGGGGAGAGGGAGTGGGAAAGGGGAGGGTTGCGGGTGGGAGGGATGGTATGGGAGGGAAGCCATTGTAATCCATAAGCTGTACTTTGGAAATTTATATTCATTACATAAAAGTTTAAAAAAAAAAATAAAAAGTAAGTTGATCATTTTGTATGACCCACAAATGATGTTGTAAATATGTGCATGATCCTTGGCAGGGAAGCGGTTCCTCACCTGCTGTGGAGTGTGAGCACTGAGAGGAGTTAGGGGTCTGGTTCCGAGGGTTGTGGATCCATCACCTTCTTGCCAATACTTCTGATCCTACAAGCCGACCTTTCCCCTATCAGCAATGAGACTCAGTTTTCTGAATGTTGCCTCGATTTCTATGGTAAGGCCTGAGAAGAGAGAAACAAAAAAAGTTCACAGCACATGGCTCTACAGGAAACCCATGCAAGGGAAGGGGTGTGCTTGGGTGAGGTGGCCGCCACTGTCAGCTCCAGGGGTTCCCTGCTACTCCCTCGTAGCTCAGCCGCACCTTGGGACAGTCCTGCCCACAGCATCTCTCTGCTTCTCCTTGCTTCACTGCACAGCCATGGTCATTGGTGTTAATCCCCCGTTAAACAGAGGATAAGCTCCAAGCACCTGAGTAGCTGAAAGACACTGATTCTTTCAAGCTGATGGAAACACTTCACGCTGGTGTGATTCTGTTCTGCTGGGATCCAGTGGGTACCAGCTCTGGGTTCTGGCTCTGTTATAATTCACATGTGTGCGCTTTCTGGACAGATGATAGGTGCTCTCTCTTGCCCTTCTCTCCATCCAGATCAGGCTGTGCAGTGAAGACACACACGACATTCACTGAGGGACCTTGTCTGGTTCATTGTCTGCTGTCAGCCGATGAATGGGGTGGGCAGTCCTGCTGGCAGGTGAGGAGGGGGAGGGAAGGGATGGTTCTTGTCACAGGGGCCTGGGCCTGAGTCTGTGAGTGCGCATCTGTGGGATTTGCAGGGTTTTCTTTGAAATACAACTGCTCCCTGGCCTCTGCCTTGCTAGTCTTGGACGTCTGAATGAAGCACGAACATAGGAGTGCACCAAAGGATCCCGAAGGAAAAGCGGCTGAGGATCGGGGCAGGTTGTTCCTAGAATAATTTTATTTACGTGCTGCCCTAGGGTCAAGTGTCTCATCACGGGCTTCTCAGGCCTTCGGGCACTGTGTGTGCATCGTGACTGTACAGAACAACAGAAATGTGCCGAGGCCGGCAGTCTGAAGTCAAGGCGTCGGCGGGGGTCACGCTCCCTCTGAGACTGGCAGGGGATAATCCTTCCTTGTCTCTTGCAGCTTCTGAAGACAGCCAGAAACCCCTGGGTGTTCCAACTCTGCTGCCACTCTCATGCGGCTTCTCTTCTCAGACAGACACCAGTCCCATGAGATTTGGGGGCCCACTCTGCTCTAGAATGACCCCATCTTAATTTATGTAATAACAGGGGAATGACGCTATTTCAAAACAAGGTCATGTTCTGAGGTCCTGGCAGGAGACGCACTTTTTTTTTTTTTTTTTTTTTGACAGGCAGAGTGGACAGTGAGAGAGAGAGACAGAGAGAAAGGTCTTCCTTTTTGCCGTTGGTTCACCCTCCAATGGCTGCCGCAGCCGGCGCACTGCGGCCAGCGCAACGCGCTGATCCGAAGCCAGGTGCTTCTCCTGGTCTCCCATGCGGGTGCAGGGTCCAAGCACTTGGGCCATCCTCCACTGCACTCCCTGGCCACAGCAGAGAGCTGGCCTGGAAGAGAGGCAACTGGGACAGAATCCAGCACCCCAACCGGGACTAGAACCCGGTGTGCCGGCACCACAAGGCAGAGGATTAGCCTAGTGAGCCGCGGCACCAGCCAGGAGACGCACTTTTACCTACAACAAGAGAAGATGGAGAATCCAAGGATCCTGGACCTGTCCGTCCAGAGAACTTTTGGTTAGGGAGAGCGCTGTGGAGCTACTGTGCTCTGGAAGAGGCAGGGGAAATGCGCACTTGGCTCCCTGCAGCCCTTGCCTGCACATCGCTCCTGTGTAACCATCGGCACTGCCTCTGTGTCTCTCAGGCTCCAACACCAGCGTTCTCCCACGGCAGCTTCCTGCAGAACTGCGGGAATTTCCACCATGAGAGGAGCTGCATTTTTTCAAGATCTATTTATTTGTTTGAAAGTCAGAGTTTAAGGAGAGAGAGGGGGAGCAAGAGAGAGAAAGAAAGAGAGATAATTCTTCCATCTGCTGGTTCACTCCCCAAATGGCACAATGGCCAGGGCTGCCCAGGCCTAAGCCAGGAGCCAGGAGCTTCATCCGTGTCTCCCATATGGGTGGCAGGGGCCCAAGCACTTGGGCCATCTTCCACTGTTTTTCCCAGGCATCAGCAGAGAGCTGGATGGGAAGTGGAGCAGCCAGGACATGAACTGGTGCCCGTAGGGAATGCTGGCACAGAACGTAGCAGCTTTATCCCCTGCGCCACAACACCACCCCTTGGGGCTGCATTTGGAGTGAGACTGCACATGTGGCCTGTTCTTCCCAAGCCCTTGTCCTGGCTCTCCCAAACCGGAAGTGGGGCCCTCTCCAAGGGCATCTCTGCCGTCTCGTGGTGGGATCTGTTTTCCCAAAAGCAGTACAGAGCATTTGCCTCTGCTCAGGCTGATGCTGCTTTCAAAGCCCAAATGCTGGAGGCAGCGACTGCTTCCAGCTGCTGCCCACCCTCCGGACTGGTCAGGCTGGTCCTTGCAAGGTTAGCCCACATGCTGTTGCACCTGCTCTGCTCCTGTGACTTCTCAGGTGTGTCTTTGGCCCCCTTGATCACTCTAGGACACCCCCCTTCCTTTGTCCCTTTATGTTGTTCTTAGTTCCTTTTTCTAAAAAGATTTATTTATTTATTTGAAAGTCAGAGTTATACAGAGAGGAGAGGGAGAGAGGGAGAGATGGAAAGAGGGAGAGAGAGAGGTCTTCCATCTGCTGGTTCACTATTCAATTGGCTGCAATGGCCAGAGCTGTGCCAAGCCAAAGCCAGGAGCCAGGAGCTTCCTCAGGGTCTCCCATGCAGGTGCAGGAGCCCAAGGACTTGGGCCATCTTCTGCTTTCCCAGGCCACAGCAGAGAGCCGGATCAGAAGTGGAGCAGCCAGGACTTGAACCGGCACACATATGGGATGCCAGCACTGCAGGCTGTGTCTTTACCCCTTGTGCCACAGTGCCGGCCCCCTTCTTAAGTCATCTTTTTTCTGGCCTTGACTTAGTACAACCTGTAAATATCAGTGGGCCTTCCCAATCCATGAGAGCTTTTGTGTCCAAAGCCTACAGTAGGAAGCTTGCTTTTAAGCTGGAACCAACATACACATACAAAAAAAAATACTCTTAGCTACAGTAAGTATCATGAAGGAGCATTTACTCCTACAGAATGCCAGGCACTCAAGTTTCTAGCCTGCTTTATTTTAGCCTGGTCTCGACCGCTTCATGTAAGACTGTTTATAGCCTTTGCTTGACTTCGCTGCCTCTGAATGGGCTGCAACTTGCATTTTGAGAAACAGTGGCCCAGGTTAAGGCAGAAAGCTATTGAATAGTCTTCCTACTTCTGCCCTCACTTCTCCCCCAGCTATTTTCCCTCCAGAAGCAAGAGTAATCTTCTAAAAAAACCTAAATTACATCAAGTCCTCTGGGGTCTTTTCATTCATTTAAAATAAAGCCCACTCTCATTATGGCCTGCAGGCTCCTGTCTAGAAAGTCCTCTTTCCAACTTTATCTCCCACCAGGCTCAGCCTAGATCACTCTGCTCCAACATCAGCAGCCTTCCCTATTTTTTAAAAAAAAGATTTATTTTATTTACTTGAAAGAGTTACAGAGAGAGTGCGAGTCAGAGAGAGAGAGAGGTCTTCCATCCACTGGTTCACTCCCCAAATGACTGCATTGGCCAGAGCTGAGCTGATCCGAAGCCAGGAGCCAGGAGCTTCCTCTGGGTCTCCCATGTGGGTGCAGGGGCCCAAGGACTTGGGCCATCCTCTACTGCTTTCCCAGGCCACATCAGAGAGCTGGATCAGAAGTGGAGCAGCCAGGACTTGAACTGGCTGCCATATGGGATGCCAGTGCTGCAGGCTGGGGCTTTAACCTGCTGCACCACAGCACCCGCCCCAGCCTCCCCTTTGTACAAGCTTACCTGCTAATCCTGACCTTTGACTTGTTTGATGCTTTCTGTCATTCAGTGCTCAGCTCCAAAATAATCTCTTCAGAGACACCTCCCTAATGCTTTATCCATATCCTCTCCCTGCTCATCCACTTGCCCTATTTCATTTCTGTGTACAGTTTTCCCTTAATATCTATGGGATTGGTGCCAGGACCAATCCCAAAGCCACAATGCTCACAGCCCTTGTAATGTCATAGTATTTGCACATAACCTACACATAGCCACCTGTGTACTTTGAATCACCTCTACATGACTTATAACATCCAGTGCGATGCAAATAGGTGCCATACCATGCAGTTGAGGGACTAATGGCAAGAGGAAAATTCTGCACTTGTTCAGAATAGATGCCTTTTTTCCCAAATGATTTTGGTCCACAGTTGGTGAAACCCATGTATGCCAAACCACGGGTGTGGAGGGCCAATTGCGCAGAGTGTCTTCTGGAAGTATTGGTGGGTTTGCTTGCTTGTCTCTGGCTCCCCCACCAGGACATGGCTCTGTAGGAGGATGAGCTCTGAGGTGGTGGTTACCATGCAGGCTTCATCAGGGAGAGCTTGTGGGGTCACCACTGTGGAAGAGAAGGGAAGTCAGACTGGGCAGAGGGAGATGTTGAACTGAGACACTGTCACAGCAGATGCCCCTGCCCACGGCTACAGGGAGTTCTGAAGATGGAAGACCATTCAGAACCATCCAGATTTGGGCTAGAAAAACAGTCTTGGATTTCTTTGGTGACTGATAGACAATTAGATGCTGTTGCTCCCTAGGAAGGAAACATGATGCTGGGCAAGATCAGCTTGGATGCCTGCTGGGTGGAGTGGCAGCTGTGTTCCCAGTAAGTGAACGAAGAACCCATAACACTGTCACCATGGGTGCCAGACAAACCCCTGCACCACCAGAGCCCCGGTGTGGGGGACAGCATTGTGCCCCATGGTTATGTTTGGTGGCTGTTGGGATCTGACCTCCGGACTCCCTTCAGCTTAGGTTCCCAGTAGCTGCCTCAATGTCTCTTGGCTTTGATAACTTAGTTCTCTCTGTGGCATCAGCATCTTTACTTTTGAATGCTATCCTACTCCTGTACTACCTCCAACTTCAAGCATCAGCAACAGACACCCCTATTCAAGGGCAAACAGCCCTTCTCCATCTCCAACAACCATGAGAGGCCCTCACCATCCAGTTTGCTATGTGGCCAACAGGTGTCACTGTGGCTCTAGGGCTAAAAGAACTCATAGGATTTTTTTTTTAAGATTTATTTATTTGTTTGATAGGTAGAGTTACAGACAGACAGAAAAGTCTTCCATCCATTGGTTCACTCCCCAGATGGCTGCAGTGGCAGGAGCTGAGACAATCTGAATCCAGGAGCTAGGAGCTTCTTCTGGGTCTTCCACACTGGTGCAGGTGCCCCAACACTTAGGCCATCTTCTACTGATTTCCCAGACCACAAGCAGAGAGCTGGATCAGAAGAGGAGCAGCTGGAACATGAACCGGCACCCAGAAGGGATGCTGGTACTGCAGACTGAGGCTTAGCCCGCCATGCCACAGTGCCAGCCCCATCTCAGAGGATTTTGATAAAAGAGGATTTGTTTTCATGAATATCTTATCTCCCTCCATGGATAACAGCAACACTTGTCATGAAAACATGATGATGATGATGGGCAGACCACTTCTGACATTCAAAACACTCAAATGAAGAAGTAACAAGGACATTTAAGGAGAGATTCCAAGATGGTAGAATAGGGAGGGAGCTTACTGCTCTAGTCTAGGAGAAGATAGTTTTAAAAACGTGGAGAGAGTGGCTGGCGCTACAGTTCACTAGGCTAATCCTTCGCCTGCAGCACCAGTACCCCAGGTTCTAGTCCCAGTTGGGGCACCGGTTCTGTCCTGGTTGCTCTTCTTCCAGTCCAGCTCTCTGCTGTGGCCTGGGAAGGCAGTGGAGGATGGCCCAAGTCCTTGGGCCCTGCACCCGCATGGGAGACCAGGAGGAAGCACCTGGCTCCTGGCTTCGGATCCATGTAGCACACTGGCCATAGTGGCCATTTAGGGGTTGAACCAACGGCAAAAGGAATACCTTTCTCTCGGTCTCTCTCTCTCTCTCTCACTGTCTCTCTGCCTGTCAAAAAAAAAAAAAAAAGTGGAGATGTTGCAATCTCAGGGAAGTCTTAGGAACTGCAGAGGAAACTCCATACAAATCAGAGGGATGCTGTGGATCTACGTGGAGGGTATGGATGCACACAACTCAGGACTCCAGCAGCTGAGAGCCTCAGCACCAGTTTCGGAGAGTGAGGTGAGGCCAGACTGCAGCAGCCCAAGCCACTGGCAATAAAGCTGAGGGAAGAGCCTGGCACGATTCTGGCTTGGAGGCCCGTGGAGGGCACATTCCTCTCTCTCCAATCATCTATCTCTGGCATCCTGTAACTAGCCGGGAGGGCCAGTGCCATTTTGCACATATGTAACAACTGTGCCAGCTTGTGTCAGTGCACTAGCAACCTGCAGAGAGGAGATGCCTGAGTCCAGCTGGGAGAATTCACAGGGGCCTAGGTGCTCCTGACTGTGGGAGCCTTGTGTGCTGGGGCTGTGGAAACACTGCAGCTGTGTGGCTGGGACTTTGGGCAATCACTGTGGGTGGCACCACATGCTCAGGACTCCCTGATTCCCTGGTGAGAGTCACTGCTGCTGGATCTGGGCTCACACCCAGGACTGCAGGGATCCTTTGTGTGGTTCTTGTGGGAACACAGATGAATATTGTACCTACTGGGGCTAGTGCCCAGGCATTGGTTTCCTTGGAGGAGAGGAGGTGAGTATGAGACTAAGCCAACAGAGCTGATCAAACTTCCCCTCTGATAAGAAAGAGAAGGGGGGGGGAGGGAGAGAGAGAGATTTAGCAGGCCCAACTTGGTGTCACCTTGGACACCCCTTTACTCTGGAGCACTGAATAGAGCTCCTTGGCCACACCCACCACCCGCCTCTGGGTATTCACTGAAAAAGTAGACACTCCACTAAGCCACAGAGCCATAGTCCAAAGATAAAAGCCATTACAGGGAACAAACAAACAAACAAAAACAAAAAAGAAACCAACAAATATCTCCACAAATACCAAATAATCAATGCAGCAATTCAAGAAACAAGAATAGGAGAGAGGGGAGGAAGGGTGGCAGTGTGAATGGGAGGGTCGGTACAGTGGGAAGAATCACTATGTTCCTAAAGTTGCATTTATGAAATGCATGAAGTTTGTATACCTTAAAGAAAAGGTTTCTGGGAGAAAAAGTAACAGGAAAGAGCAAGAAATGACACTCCTCTTGATCTGCGGACCTCTTGCTTTGTTGGCTCAGTGCTACTGACAGATTATTTTGTTGTTGCAGGGAGTAGAGTAGTGAAAATGTAAAAGAGCCGAGAGAAATGGGCTTTGCTGAGAGCTCTGCCTCCCTTTTCTATGTAGTAAGAGCAATCACTGTCACAGGGCTTGTTCTGTGCACTTTACATATATTAGCCAAGTTCATCCTCACAACAACGTGGTGGGATGGGAACCATTACTGCTGTCATTCTATAGAGGAGGAAATGGAGGCACGAGAAAGTAAGCAACTTGCTGACATTGACACCACTGGAAAGTGGGCAACCTCGGTCTGAAATTCAGCCACTCTGACCCAGGGTGCACACACCAGTGCACAACACTGTCTTCAAAAACAAGTCTAGATCCTAAGATACCATGAAAGGAAGTCTTACCAAGGGCATATGTTTAGTCTTTAAAATCTACAGCCTCATGGTTAGGATGCCCATATCTGCCAGAATGCCTGGATTTTATTCCTGCCTCCAGCTCTTCCCAGTGCAGATCCTGGGAAGCAGCAATGATGGCTCAAGTACCTGGGCTCCTCACATCCCTGGGGGGTACCTGGATTGTGTTCCTGCTCCTGGTTCTGGCTCTGGCTCTGGCCCAGCCTCAGCTGTTGTGAGCATTTGGGGAGTGAATCATCAGATGGGAGCTCTCCTCTTTCTACCTCTATCTCTCAAGTAAATAAAACACAACATGAATCATTCATAAAAATATTACATATCTATAAAAGCATGGGAAATATTGGAAAATATAGAGTCATTAAAAACCAATACCATTTAGAGTTCAATAGTATTAGTATTCTGACGTGTGTCTTAGGTTGGTTCTATATCTAATGTTCATACTTAGTATACTTTTGTATTTGATATTGTGCTATAGGTTTTATATAAAATGTGGTATAAATTTTTGCATCCAATGTTATTTTCAATTTAATGTTAATGTACTTATGTATAAATTTCTACTTATTTCCCCATATTTTAACTGTTGGTGAGACATTTTAATTTGTTTTTTTTTTTTTTGTAGTCTATCACAACTTATCCAATCACTTTTCTGTCATTGCTATTTATTGTTGTTTCCAATTTTCTGCTATTATTGGTGCTGATATGGATTATTTTGTGCACAAAATTCTTTTGTATTTCAAATTCTTTCTTTAATATTGAATTCCAAAGGAGAAATTTCTTATTTAAAATTGCTCTTTTGAGCCAGCGTTGTGGCACAGGGAACTAAGCTGCCGCCTGCAAGGTATCAGAATGCCAGTTTCAGCTGCTCTGCTTCCAACCCAGCTCCCTGCTCGTGTGCCTTGCCATCTTGATTGGGCTTTGTTTACAGGATTAAAACTAATTGTGCTCAACAAACTGTACAAGTTTTCACACTTATATATGTGCTGAAATTTTTATTTGGCCTGAGTAATATTTGTTTTCTTATTTTTTGAAGATTTTTATTTCTGAGATAACATTTTTAGTTTACATTATAGTCAAAGGCTTAATGCTCCACCAAATAAAGAGTTCAAAAATGAAAAGGAAAAAGAGCACAGGTCAGCAGGAATACAGACAAGGTTATAGACAGCAATCAAATGAAAAGATGTCAGTTTTACTCATGACAATAAATTTCAAAATAATCACAAATAATTAAAGCCACAATAGTATATTAACCTGAGTAATATTTTAATGCTTGTACAGTTTGCAATTTTGAGTTGGAATCCTTTTTTTATATAAAAAAGTAAAACTGGCCGGCGCCATGGCTCAATAGGCTAATCCTCCGCCTAGCGGCGCCGGCACACCAGGTTCTAGTCCCGGTCAGGGCACCGGATTCTGTCCCGGTTGCCCCTCTTCCAGGCCAGCTCTCTGCTGTGGCCCAGGAGTACAGTGGAGGATGGCTCAAGTGCTTGGGCCCTGCACCCCACTGGAGACCAGGAGAAGCACCTGGCTCCTGCCTTCGGATCAGCGCGGTGCACCAGCCGCGGTGGCCATTGGAGGGTGAACCAACGGCAAAGGAAGACCTTTCTCTGTGTGTGTGTCTCTCACTGTCCACTCTGCCTGTAAAAAAAGAAAGTTAAAACTCTTTGATAACATTTTAAATTTTTACCATTGATTTTTAAATCAGTTCTGTAACTATTTTTCTTTCAGGATGATTACCCTGGATTGCCAGGGTGGTGCCAATGTAATCAGGAGACAGGCTGTCTTTCCCAGTTTGTCTTTGTGGGAGAGGGAGGTAGAGAGGGGCCCGGGTGTGATGACACAGGCACTTGGCAAGCTGTTGCTGTGACAGTAGGTAGCATGGTTTAAGCAATAAAAGCTTACATAGTAAGAGGAATTAAAACATACAACATTTGGACCTCTGGCCTTTCCAGCGTCAAATATTGGGTCAGATGGTAACAAAGAGAAAGGGGGCTCTCGTCTTCCAGTGCAAGGGGCTTGGGTAGCCATGGCTGGAGTCCCTGACTCTCCAAGGGCTTAAGGGTAAAGGTTCCTACAGATTAATGTTGGGGCTGAGAGGTGTGTGTTTAGCTTGTGTCCAAGTTCCTGGTTGGTCTGCAGTACTCATGTCTCTCCTTCAGCTGGCTGGAGGGGCCCAGGCTGTGGCGTAGCAGGTAAAGCCACCACCTGCAGTGCCGGCATCCCATATGGGCACCCATTCGAGTCTTAGCTTCCAATCCTTTCCTGGGAAAGCACTAAAAAATGGCCCAAGACCTTGGGCCCCTGCACCCACATGGAAGACCCAGAAGAAGCTCCTGGCTCCTGGCTTCAGATCGGCGTAGCCCTGGCTGTTGTAGCCAACTGGGGAGTGAACCAGCGGTTGGGAGACCTCTTTGTCTCTCTCTCTCTGTCTCTCTCTCTGCCTCTTCTTTCTCTTTGTGTGTAACTCTGACTTTCAAATACATAAATAAATCTTAAAAAAAGGAAACTGGCTGGTGATATTGTGTCCTTCAGGGGATCTTGATGACGACAGAATGAGAGTGGAGCGTGCTTCTGTCAGTCTGGGGGTCATGTGCAGGTGGTGGTTCCTCTATATGAGGCCTGAAGATACCAGAAAAGAAAGTCCTGGAGACAAGGCTGAGCACTGAGATGGTATCACTGGGGAAATAAACACCTCCCGAGCCTGGTGATGAGGGACTTTGCAGGGCCAGCTGCACCACTCCTTCAGTTCAGTGAGCTAATTTTAGTAAGAGGCTGATTTGAAATCATAACAGCAAGTAAAAGGAAACTTTAAGCTAAGGGAGAAAGGCTGGAGACCAGGAGAACTTTGCACTGAGGGAAAGTCCTGCATGGGGTCTGGTGTCTACATCCAAGTTCTGCATAGGGACTCAGCTTCAGTGTCCTTGAGAGAAGAGGAAGGGAGACAGAGAGGTGGAGACTCGCAGGGACTGCGCTGAGTGACAGAGAGACAGGGCCCTGTGTGAGCTGCCTGCGAGCCAAGGGACATCAAGGATAGTCATAGACACCAGCACCTCAGGAGAACACACAGCTTCTCCCCGTCGAGTCTTCAACGGAAGATGGCTTAGCTGACATCTCCATTTCAGAGGTCTGGTCTCTGGGACAGTGAGAGGGTGAATTTTGCTGTTTTCAACCATCTAGTTTGTGGTTGCTGGTGACAACAGCCCTAGAGATATGGGATAGGCAGGCAGCTAGGTAGATCTGGTGAGCTGCAGGTACCTGCAAGCCACTACCACCCTACCCCTCCCCGTCCCATGTGTAATTCCATTCTCCCACTTGTCAATCAAAATGTCCACTTTCCTGGGACGCATCTGCTTTATCTGGGACATGAGAGGAAGGATTCAAGTTCCACGCAGAATTTTATGGAGGTACCATAAAACTCCCAGGTGGCTTCATGACAGTAAGAAGCACCCCCACCTCATAAAAGGAGGTGCTGAGAGGTGTTCTGTCTCTCTTCCACAGAGACCATTACTGGAGGAGAGGCTGGGGTGTTCTCTCTGGGCCCACCGCCCACTCATGACAGGTATGAGGTGTGAGGCAACCAGTGTTCGTGTGTGTGTGTGTGTGTGTGTGTGTGTGTGTTTAGTTCCTCACCTTTTAAATAAGATTTACCTTGTATACATTGGCACTAAGAATTCTTATCTTTGTGCAGACAAGAGCCTAGAATAAAAATTAATACCCCACTTCATAATGGCGAGCCAGGCAGTAGTCTAAAAAAGAGAAACAGTGACTTTAGAAGTCCCAGTGGTGTAAGTAAATCTCTCTCTGTCTCAGCTGCACACAGCTTCCAAAAAATCCTGAAACCTGTCCCCCCATCTCACAGTTTTTGCAGTTCAGGCAGGCCTGTTAAGATCCAGATGTGTTCATCTTTCTTTCCAATGCTAATGTTGGCAGGACAGCTACAGCTTAAGCCCTTAGCATGAAGGGATTCTGACAGAAAAATGGGAAGAGGGCATGCTGGTCTGTGCCCACCGCTGATAACTTATAAACACCCACAGTCTGTAGTGGCTTTTGGAGGTAATGTTCACTGTGAGACAGGGCAGCACTTGGCATTAAGTTTTTATAGATAACTACATATAGTGGATTAGCTGTGCTCTGAAGAATTCAAATTACAGTTTCTCCCTTGTTAACATTTCACGTGTGGCTTTTGCTGGTGCATCCCATCTCTTTATCTGGCTGAAGGGAGAAGTGGTAGACGAGGTTCTGTTGCCAAGCAGATGGGACTTCCCAACACGGCAGAGGTTCCACATCTAGCCACGGAGGGTGGGACCTCCACCCCCAACATGGCAGCCTCCAGTGGGACTTCTGCTTTCAGCAAGAGATGTATATAAACCCCACCCCATCATGGTGGCCTCCATAGCGGGCTGCATGCTGCATGCTGCATGCCTGTGTGGAAAGTGCTATAATTTTCAGTTCAACAACTGGGATTTCTCTCAATATCCAAAGATGCTTGGATGCTGGTACCACCCTGGAATCCAGATTCCAATCATGAGGTTCAACATCTCCTAGGGTCAAAAACACTAGGTGCAGCCATGCAAGCCCCCTGAGAATTATCAGGGTGCCAGAGCTTCAGGGTTTATGCTGAAACTCTGACAGCTGGTTTCAGCTGTATGCTGATTTCATTCTCTGGAACTTAGCCTCCTGGAGTTCAATGTCCCCTAGAGGTTGGAATCTCTAGCCTTGACAATCAGGCCCCCAATACTGGGGCATAAGGGAAAGTTCTTGAATAATGACTGATTGAATATTTTGTCTTCTCATGTACTGGCACTTTAGCAAAGTGGAAGTGCCCTCTCATGGCCAGCTAGCCTAGGTGTGGTAATGAGGAAATTTTTATAGGCAATGGATATTAAACCCCAGATCTAATAACCTGCAGGCGGCCCTAAGTGCTGAAATAGGAAACCCCATCTTGGAGTAGAGAAAGGAAATTTTGGGGTGCCAGATCTCATACAATACAAGGGATTAAAGTTGTATGTCTAAACAGAACTGGGCTTGTGGAGATCCTGTCTCCCCAGGATCTACTGGGACTTTCAGCTGTGTATGACTCTGCATTCATTCTTATGAACTCACTTTTTTTTTATTTGACAGGCAAAGTTAGACAGTGAGAGAGAGAGAGAGAGGGAGAGAGAGAGAGAAAGGTCTTCCCTCCATTGGTTCACCCCCCAAATGGCCACCACAGCTGGCGTGCTGCGCTGATCCGAAGCCAAGAGCCAGGTGCCTCCTCCTGGTCTCCCATGCGGGTACAGGGCCCAAGCACCTGGGCCATCTTCCACTGCCTTTCCGGGCCGCAGCAGAGAGATGGACTGGAAGAGGGGCAACCGGGACTGGAACCCGGCGCCTATGTGGGGTGCTGGCACCGCAGGCAGAGGATTAACCAAGTGAGCCACGGCGCTGGCCCCCTGAACTCACTCTTAAGGGTACAGTTTCAGAAACTGGCCATGGGATCCCAAATTTCTCGAGAGCCAAATGGTAGGAATAGCATTCATGTGCTTAGGAATAATAAAAGATGGGGCTAAAGAGGAAAGGATACCCCAGCACGGGAAGCAGTCCTGACAGTAGGCACACAGACTAGCAGTGGCTGTGACGAGCACTCAGCGACCTCAGAAGCAGCTCAGGATGCATTATTGTCCGACTGTAAAGCCCGCAGGAGAGTGTTTCGGGTGTGGAAAGCCAAGATACTCATGCATGGAGTGTGCCACCATGAAGGACCTCTGCAGCCCAGGTCCCCCATGCCAGAGAAATGGTTATCAAAAGAGAGAACCCTTCCTTCTCTGAAGGGAGGAGAGAACTTCCACTTTGCTATTGGCCTTGTCTGAAGACTGATGGGGGATCTGAGGACTCAGGAGGCTTCCACAGTCTGGGCATCTCATGTCAATAGCCTTGGATGGTTCCTGGCATAATCTGTGAGAGTGTTACTTTGTGAAGTTGCCAACAGGAGTCACTGGATACTAACTTCCCATGCAGGGCCCCGAACCTCATGAAGTTATATTGTTAAGTTATATTATTAGGGAAACCTCAAAGACTTACTTTGCTTTTAGTGTCTCAAAGAGAGGATGTTCTTATCTCTCACCAGTTTTTGATGATGTCTGAATGTCCAACTCTTTTGCTTGAAGAGATTTGCTATCACCTCTAGGTTCTTTCTTCCCTCACATTAATTGCTGGTAGGCTGAAGTAACTTGTTTGATAATGATCTTGCAAATGAATTTAGAAAGCTCCAATTAAAGAATGGAGCAATTCTAGAATATGTAGATGATGTTCTCATTTGAGGTCTCTCCAAGGAGGACTGGGATAAAAATACCATCCAGGTGTTGAACTTTTTAGGGAAATAGGGATAAACAGAGTTTCTCCAACCAAAGCTTACATTTCTAAACAAGAGGTACACTACTAGGATATATTCTGACCCCAGGAAAGCATGCTCTTTCACTTCAGAGAAAGGAGGCTATATTATGTATAGGGACACGGAGAAACAGCTAAGAACATTCCTAAAATGGCAGGGTTTTGTAGGATACAGATTCCAGGATTCGGGTTGATGGCCAAGACTTTAGATGAGGCTTTAAAGGGTCCCGACACAGACCAACCTTGCTGTACAGACTCACCTGAGCTAACTCGCAAGGTGTGCCAAGTCCTCAATCTGGCTACTCCATTGCCATCTGAAAGAATGGAAAAACTAAGTCACTTTTGTGTACAAACCATAGTGCAGTTCTGTTCTAGTAGACCTGAACTACAAGATGGACTTCTGGATGGTCCAGTGGGTTACTGATGGCAGTAGCTTTATGAATGAAGGGGGTTCTGCCATAGTGATCTTACTCAAGTGATAGAAGCTCAGGCATTGCCATCTAACACTTCAGCTAAAGGCTCAACTTATTGCTTTGACTACAGACTCACCACTAGGGAAAGCTTCAAGAGTTAATATTTATGCAGACTCCAAATACATTTTTCCTTGTGTTACATGCACACGCAATAATTTGGAGAGAAGGAGGCCTACTAACTGCTATGAACTCACCCACTAAATATGGAAAAGAGAAAATATTTCTCCTTCAGGCAGTGTTGAAACTTCTGAAGTGTCTGTCATTCACTGCAGGGTATACCAGAGGAAACAGAGTCATACTAGCCAAGGCAATGCACTAGCAAATAAGGACGTGAAAGACAGCTGCTGCACAGGAGGTCCTAGAAATGGCTTTAATACCTCAGCCTGCAGAAGTAGCTGGAAGTTCTTCCTATACTGAGCTTGAGAGAGCATGGGCTCTGCAATAAGGTTATGCTAAAGATGCCAATGCGTGGTGGACTTTAGGTCATAAGGTCATGCTCTCAATGGCCTCTCCGTGGAAGGTTATTAAGGAGACATATGACTCCACCCATCTGGGAAGAGCAGCTTTAATGCAAATAGTTTTTTGGGTATTTGGAGGAAACGGACTACATACTACTTTAGGGATCTCTTATCATCTCCATGCCTCTTGGAATACTTATTTATCAGCTGAAGTTGAAAGAGCTAATCATAATCTTAAGAAAATTCTGGGTAAGCTTTGCCAAGAGACCACAGAACATGGCTTAGGCTGTTGCCTCTTGCCCCCCTCAGGGTGAGAATGGGACCTAAGTCTGCTGTAAAACTTGGTCCACTTGAGATGCTATACGAAAGGGCCTTCCTCACCTCTGACATCCTCTTTGATTCAGCAACTCAGGTTAGATAAAGCATATTATCAATCTAGGTCAGGTACAAAAGATTCTGATGGATTATAGTGATAAAATTCTCCCCTTGCCAGATCCCGAAAGTCACAAACAGCCTATTTCTCCCGGAGATCTAGTTTTAATGAAGAATTGGAAGGAAGGATGCCCTTCTGACCAACTGCAGCGTAAAAGGGAGGGACCCTACAGGTGTTGAGTAGCAGTTCTACTGCAGTGACATTACAGGGTATTCCAAGCTGGGTACATTTGTCAAGAATCAAACTTCTCCCTCTTGAGTCTTCACAGGTGCACACAGAGAATGAGTCCCTCTACTCCTATGAGCCTATTGAAGATACCTCTTCACAAAGCAAGAAGATCAGTCAAATCTTAGCTTTTGGGATATTAAGGCTGTTGCACTTTATGGCAGACCTGTTTTACCTACCTCTTCTCCTGGTTCTCTCAGGAAGCTGCTATTGGCAGGAGAACTCTTCAGTGAGTTTTTCTATCCTAATAGTAAAAGATCCCACTATGCCTCAGGAAGCCATTATTAAAAAAATTTGTCTCTTGCCTGAGGCAACCTTGCCTACACTTCAGGCCAGTTTTAATAGCAAATACTCATTTGTAGCTGCCCAGTTTAAGGCAGTCTTGGACAACTGACGAGCCTTAAAGCAAGAACAGAGGACCATGTCCAGTGATTTATAAAACCTCTCACATGTATTCTAACAGCAGTATGTTCACCAAAAGAGATATTGCAAAGCTTTATACCCAGGCAAGGTGGTTTTATAATCTGGACAGAGATAATCCATTAGTGCCCACTGTTTAGGAAACAGTAAAATATACTTTTTCCATCCTGAGAGATTCTACCTGTGATTAATCTTTTCCCAATTATCCTCATCCTAACTGGCAAACTTGTTTCTTTCAGAATTTGTCAGCTTTTCAAATAACAATGACCATGCTGGCGCCAGGGCAGTTGGCTCTGACTGATGAATATCCACTGGCTTGTGAGATGGACCCATTAGATGAGATAGGAAGGGATTTCCATACCCAGGATAGGCAGAGGCCAGGGCCCTGATAACCAGAAAGCAGATGTGGAAGATGGAACATCATCTTTCGGCTCCTCCTCAAGATGAAGCGTTGGGGACCTCTGATGGGTGAATGCCATGGGCTAGCAGGCAGCTAGGTAGATGGAGAGCTGAAGGCATATAAGCCACTACCCCTGTCCTCCAAGTGTAATTCTATTCTCCTACTTGTCAATCAACATGCCCACTTTCCTGGGGATGTCTCGAATGCATGTCATTTTGTTGGTGGTTGAACTCCTCTATACAAAGGTGTTGCATCAAACTATAAGACAGAAGTGGGAGGATTGCTGCCATTTTTCTTTTTTGAGCCACAGCCCATGACCTGAACATTGTTTGGATTCCACCCAGGTAAGGAGAGGCCCTTGAGGAGCTCTGACCCGAGGCTTAGTGTTTTGTTAGGAGCAAGGACAGTCTCCCTTGATGAAGCATGTCCCTGAACCACCCCCAGCTTCCAGGGCCCTGTGTTTTCTTTCACGCTCTCTTCCTGAGAGCTCTCTCTACGGAAAGCTTCTCCCGCGGGAGCCCATTGCTGGCTCCACTTGAAAGCTCACTGGGTTGGACAATGCCCTAAGCCTGGGAGGTCCCCAACTCTTTCCCCAGAGAAACTGAGGGATGAGGCAAAGTATGGATTGGATTCTTCCAGAGGAGGAGGGCCGTGACCTTGGCTCCCACTCTATAATGCCCCATGTCTGCACCTTTCACTTCCACTTCCACCAACCTGCATGAGAACAGGTTTTCCTCCCAGTTCCAATCCCTCTCCCTCTGAGTGGGCTTATATTTGGCCTCCTCTGAGCTGCTGCAATGGGTCATTGCTTTCCCAGGCATGGTCTTTACTGGCACTTGATTTTGTTGCCAGATCAATCATTTTTAATACAGTTTAAAAAATCATCATTTGCATTCTTAACACTTCTAAATTGTATTTATTGGGAGTGTATTAAGTGCAAAATGTTGTGCCTTACTGAGACACCAGACTTGAAAATGTTTCAGTCGATGTTTGGTGTGTGCAATACCTTGTTCTTTTGCGTGGTGTAGTGGCTTGGGTTTGTAGAATCTGAATTTGGGATGAAGTAGAGAAAGAGAGGAGATGGTCTTTCCTCCAGCCTGCTTGTCCTCAAGTTTCCACGAGTATCCAAATCTCCTGGAGAGTTTGCAGAAGCACAGGTAGTTGGGCCTCGCCCCCAGCGAGTTTTATTTACTGGGATGGGGCTGGGGCCTGAGAATTTGTACTTCCAATAAGTCCCGAGGTGCTGCTGAGGTTGCTGATCCAGGACCAAGGCTTAATGACCCCTGGTCAACTCTTTCACCATGTCTGTTCAGGGCAGTGGCTTTCTAGAAAGTGCGTCATCCTGTGGCTTCAATGGGATGGTGACTAACTAACGTGCCAGCACTAACGTCAGGCTGGCACACAGTAGTAGCCTGTGACGAAGGCATCACACAGCTCTCAGGTATTTCATGAATTCCTTTTGATAGGAGCAACGTTAGCGAGTGATGGTTGTGTTTAGGTGAGGCCAATTAGGCTTCACAATATTTGTGCATTCCTTGTGCTTCCCAGCTTCACATTAGAACTGACATGAGATGACGGAGTTCAAGCCAGGCACACTCCATTTCAAGACTTTCACTCAAACGCCTGACACAGCACTGGATATAAATGCCTGGTAACAGCTTGCTTGTGGTAACAGCACTGTTAGCTCACTCAGTGCCCCAGAAGTCTCTGTCCTCCAGCGTTCTCTTTCAAACTCGTTTGGCTGTGTTGGTTGCTGTGTGTGAGCACACCTGCCTTTCAAACTCCTGTGGTTTCCTCTGCCAAAACACACATGGGATATTAGGAAGCGGGAAAGAAAATGGACACAGGGATCATTAGATTGGACATCATCACTGGAAGTTAATAACCACGTGTGTGTCTTGGAAATGTGTCGTCTAGAACATATCATGATTCACAACATGGCCTGCAGGTTGGCCGCGGGCACCAGTAGGGGTAAGGAACATGTAGGAGAATGCAAACCCAGGGACACCAACCTCATCCCTGTTACATTTTTTAGTTCAGTTGACCTTTCCTTTACAGATTTATTAACTTATCATTTATTATTTATAGTTTTCTTAATTCGAGAGGCTGGTAGACAGACAACAATCTCCCATCTTGTGACTCACTTCCCCCATTCCCCCTCGGCCAGGCTGAAGCCAGAAACTGGGAACTAGGACATCAGTCTGGGTCTCCCATGTGAGTGCCAGGGACCCAACTACTTGAGGCATCACTGCTGCTTTTGCCATCCTGAAACTCCTGCCTCTATTCAGTCTCCATGGGTTCCAGTTCCTTCCAAACTTGAGCCTTTGGTTTCCCTTCCCTCCGCCAGGAAGGGTCTTTCCTCCCCTCCCAACCCAATTCCCACTCACAGTTCCGGCCTCAGTGCAACCCTTCTTTCCTGGGGGAAACCACCCTCCTTCCCCACAAGGCTACATCACTCCATTCTGCTTCCTCATGGTCCTTACAGGAGTGGGAATCTGGCATTACTTTGTGAGATTCCATCCTATTTATTCTCCCTTTTATCTCATGGTTCCAGGAAGGCACACACTGTGCTGTCCGTTCTGCCCACTCTTTTATCTCCACCAATGCAATGCCTTTGACAGCTGCCCTCAAAAACACACCAGTATGATGAGTGAATGAACAGGAAACCGTGGTCACCTTACTTTATTTCACTGCCTTGAGCTAAGTAATGCAGAACAAAAGCTTCACTTTCCCCACTGCCAGTGGCCAAGTGCAAGGGAATCGATCCATCATGGTTGTAGTCAAGTGTAGTCTCACTGGTGGGGTGTTGATTGTGTGAGAAGTAAAGACATTTGGTTCATTTTCAAAGTAAGGTATAACAACTAGCTGGCATAGCAGCGTGCAGGTGTGTGGAAGTCACACGTAGCTAGCTAGCATAACAGCTAGGCTGCAAAACGCAAAGTACATTCACCTGGGAAGTCCCAAAGCAAACAGGGTGTTGAGCAGATAGAACATTAGGGGCGGTTAACCTAGCAAACCTGAAACAGATACAGGTAATAAGCCATGACCAAAAGATGCCAACCCTGTAGTATTCAGCCAGTGAGGAACTGGGGGAGGGACCTGTGTGCTAGGACATAAATAGCTTGCTGTGAGGTGTCCCAGGTGTGCCTGCCTACCTACCAGATACCCAGCCTTGCAAGACCATTAATGAAGTCTTGCTTTTGCTGCACTGTCCTAGTCTGAGTCCAGCCTTTGATTGGACAGGTAATCATATGTCACACAGTGGGTTCAGAATCCCATAAAGACTCATTTTGCAGGGCACATGGTCTGAAACCCACAAGATTCAGGCAATGTCCTACATAGCTGACTAGTCACTGTATCCCACGGGCTGTTGGTGGTCCATCCCGAGGTGGTGGTTTCCAACACTCTCCTCTAGCACTGTGCTGTAGTCATCTCCCACTGCCCCTGTCTAACTCTGGGCTTACTCTACTTCTGGCACTGACATGAGCTGGGCTCCTGTGGTTACTCTGATCCTCTGAGGATAAGGAGACCTGTGGGCTAAAACAGACCCAGACCTGAAAACAACTTGTACCAGAACCTGAGGCATGCAGCTCAATGCACAATAGCTAAGACACTGAATCAACCCAAATGCCAGTCAACTGAAGACTGGAAAAGAAATTATGGGATATGTATACTATGAAATACTACACACAGTAAAAAAAGAAAGAAATCCGGTCATTTACAACAAAATGGATGCATATGAAAACATCATACTTAGTGAAATAAGCCAGTCCCAAAGGGACATATATCATATGTTCTCCCTGACCTGTGATAACTAATAGGGTACCTAAAAGGCAATCTATAGAAGCGAAATTGACACTTTGAGAAGCAATGACTCAAGCAGCCCTTGTTTTGATTGTTGAGAAGCAGTTTTTTAATACTATTTGTTGAACTCTTTACTTAACATAGAGTTAAACATACATGTGTAAAGTCAATTGAAAATAGATCTCAGTAAGAAATAAGAATGGGAATAAGAGAGGGAGGAGGAAGAGGGTTTGGGAGTATGAGTAGGAAGGTGAGCATGTTGGGAAGAATCACCATGTTCCTAAAGTTGTAATTATGGAGTGTATGAAGTTTTTAACTGTATAGCTGTATAATTATGCATACATTCCTACAGACTTACTTGCAAGGGTACAGTTTAAAAGCTTGAGATGGGACCCCAGATCCCCTTAGGCTGGGTGGTAAAAACCATTTTAAGTGTTAAAGGGGTCATATGGATAGGATTAAGGGTCTGGTAGTAATAATAGATAGAATTGAAAGGGAATGAATGTTCCAACATGGGAAGCAGTGCACACAGCAGACTCATAGAATTACAATCACTTTAGATAGCACTCTGACCTCAGAATCAACTCTTAACGCATTCTGGTCTTGCTGAAAAGCCCATGAGAGCACTTCAGGCATGGAAAACCAAGGTACTGTGGCAAAAAAATGTCCTATATGAAGGACCTCAGTGGGTGAGACCCAGTGGAAAGAAGTGGTCATCAAACAAGGAGGTACTTTTCTCTGAAGGGAGGAGAGAACTTTCACTTTGCTTATGGCTTTGTCTAAATACTGGTAAGAGACTGTGGATTCTAAAGGCTTCCATAGCTTAGGCAGCACATGTCAAGAACCTCAGGTGATCACTGACATCATAAATAAGAGTGTGAATTGTTAATTAACAAGAGTCACTGTATATTAATTTCCCATGTGGGACCTCTGTCCTCAAAGAGTTGTATTATAATTATGTCTAAGTGCTCACAAAAGATGTAACATTCTTGGGTGCTTCTTTAAAGTTAATTAAGTTTCTTTTTTTAAAAAAAAAAGGAAGTGAAATTAACTTCAAGATGCAAAATGACTTTGATCAGCCCTTGTCTCATCTGTTGAAGAGCAGGTTTTGTTTCTTTTCTGTGCAAATTGTTGAACTCTTTACTTAGTATAGAGTGGTCTTCTGTGTATAAAGTTAATCGAAAGTGGATCTTAGTGGAGAATGGGACTGGGAATGGGAGAGGGAGGATAAGGAGGGGTAGGAGTGTGGGTGGGAAGGCAGGTATGATGGGAAGAATCACTATATCCCTAAAGTTGTGTTTATGAAATGCATGAAGTCTGTACTCCTTAAATAAAAGGTTTCTTTGGGGGGAAAATCAAACAAACAAAGAAGCAAAAGATAGAGAAAGCAAAAAAAAAAAAAAAAAAGCCTAAGGCAGCTGCAGCCAATGGACCCTTGTCACTGCCGGGGGTTCTGCTTCTCTCTGCTCATTTGCTCTGCATCTCTCGTGCTCCTGAGGGGCCCATGTACCCTGGAGTTTTAGTTGACGAGAAGGAGAGCTGAGCCACAGTAGGAGTTGCTGCCCAGAGTGTGGATGCCTGCCTTGGGTCAGAAGTACGGCTGGATCCTGTTATGAGACATGCACTGGAGGTGCCCCTTGAGTAGCAGCAGGGGAGAGCTGCTTCCGTCACAAAAGCTGCCTGGCAGCCCTGCTCAAACGTCCCAGTGGTATTCAGTTACTCCATAATCAACTTTGCCTACAATCTCTTACCCAACTCTCTGGAGTGAGAACCAATGCAATACGTGTTGAAAAAATAGGAGAGGATACTTGACCTAGCCATTAAGATGCCTGTGTCCCATATTGAAGTGCCTAAGGGGTCAGCATTGAGGCATAGCAGGTAAAGCCACCGCCTGCTGTGCCGGCATCCCATATGGGCACCAGTTCGAGTCCTGGCTGCTCCACTTCTGATCCAGCTCTCTGCTATGGTCTAGGAAAGCAGTAGAGGATGGCTCAAGTCCTTGGGCCCCTGCACCCACATGGGAGACCTGGAAGAAGCTCCAGGCTCCTCGCTTCGGATCAGTGCAACTCCAGCCATTGTGGCCAACTGGGGAGTGAACCATCGGATGGAAGACCTCTCGCTCTCATTCGCTCTCTCTCTCTGCCTCTCTTTCTGTCTGTATAACTCTTTCAAATAAATAAATAAGTCTTTTTTAAAAAGTACCTAGGATCAATACCCAGCTCTGGCTCTTGGCTCCAGCATCCTGCTAATACAGACCTGGGGGACAGTCATGGAGGCTCCGGTCGTTGGATTCCCACGATCCACAGGGGAGACCTGGATTTAGTTCCTGGGTCCTGGCTTCAGCCCTGCACAGCCTTGGCTGTTGTGGGAATTTAAAGAGAGAACCAGCATAGGAGCTCTCTCTGTCTTTGTGCCTCCCAAATTGTGGGGAGCAATTCGGACTAGACTAAGTTACTGGAATTAAGACTTATTCTATGCATCTGCTTTCCCACAATATGGCGCTGGGAGAGAAGAAAACAGCTTCTGCACAGCTGCCTCCAGTTCAGCCAATAAACTGTGGGACTTGCTCCTGATTGGAGAGCAGCGTACTCGGCGTGTGGGCAGCCGAGTTGGGATTGGCAGAGGAGGACTATAAAGGAGGAGAGAGACGGCATGCATGAGGAAACATCTAAGGGGAACATCTAAGGGAACACCTGTGCAGCCCCCGAGAAGAGCCGGCCGGCGGTGTGCCGCTCCCCTGCGGAAGTGGGGAATGTGGCCAGGGGGAACCGCCCTTCCATGGAGGTGGAAGGGATAGTAGCCAACCCGGGAAGAACCAGCAGCAAACCCGGGGAGGGCCGAGCAGACAGAAAGAACAGCGCAGGGTCCTGTGTCGTTCCTCCACGAAGAGGGGGAGCGACATAATGGTGCCGTGACTCGGATATGAAGCCTAGGCAGGTTTAGTGTTGTTCCTCCATGAAGAGGGGGAGCGACACAAATAAGTAAATAAAAATTTTTAAAAATCGTCTCCCACAAAAAGTAGCATTACAATGTATAACCAAAAAACCCATAAAACAACTATTCAAATAAATAGAACATATTTATTTAATTTTTTGAATGGGTCACTCATTCATAAAAGCTGAACATTCCAAAATTGTGGAGCTGAAAGGCGTCAGTTAGTACAGGAATGATAGGAGGGTAGAGGCGACAAAGGCCCTTCTGGTAATGCAGAAAATTTTTTTTAATCTAGATGGGAAACCCGCCTGGGCCAGGAGGCGAGTCTGATAAAGAAGGAGACATAAAGCATTTCCAAAGCAGGCTCTGGACTCGAGGCCACGTAGAAGGCCAGGTGATTGGAGTTGTCTGCGGCCAGTCTCGGGGGTGTGGTGAAGACAGCTCCCCTGACAGGCCCCAAAGGAGAGCTTTTCTTTGTTCTGTGAAAACTGTTTGAAGAGAATATATATAAAATATAATTTATATATATTTTATAAATTATATAAGCATATAATTTATATAATGTATATGTAATTTATAATATATAATATCTATAAATATATAACTTCCTAGCAAAAGAAAGCAGCGGAACTCTCTCTCCCCTCCTGGCTATATCATGGGAGTTTCTTTTCCAATAAACTTGTTTGCTGAAATTGTCTTCTCATGTGGTTGTCTGCTTCACACCTTGCTGCAGACAGAGCAAATTCCAGGGCCTCGCCTCAGAATCACATACAGGAAAAATTATGTCTCCCATCTCTGTCCCTCATCTACAAGTGGCCACACCCCTTTCAAGACAAGTAAACTTGTATGTCTTTAACTCTTTATTTTGAAATAAATAGGGCCATTGCAAAACTAATAAAGAGAAGTCGTGGTGTAGTCACTATTTAAGACTGGCAGTCTAATCTAGCAGGAAATGTCATGAGTACATGCGCACACATAGTGTGTGGTGTTTGCACTGTTTAGTTCACGTGGTCTGGTGTTGTGCACACTTTAGTTCCTTGCTGTGATGGACGAAATGTTTGTGTCCTGATCCCTTACTCACGTGTTCCAACCCCAGGGGGATGATATTGGGAGGCGGGGCTTTGGGAGGTGATTGGGTGGTAAGGGTGGGGCCTCACAAATGAGAATCAGCATCCTTATAAGAAAAGACACCAGGAGCCAACTCAGTGGTGCAGAGGGTTAAGCCATTGCTTGCAAAGCTGGCATCCTATATGGGTGCTGGTTTGAGTCTTGGATGCTCCATTTCTGATCCAGCTCTCTGCTGATGGCCTGGGAAAAGCAGCAGAAGATGGCCCAAGTGTTTGGGCCTCTGCATCCATATGGGAGACCCCAAATGAGACCTGGAAGAACTCCTGGCCCAGCCTTGACCACTGTGTCCATCTGGGGATTGAAACAGCAGATGAACGATCTCTCTCTCTCTCTCTCTCTCTCTCTCTCCCTCCCTCCCTCTCTCCCTCTCTCCCTCTCTCCTTTTCTCCCTCTCCCTCTCTTCCCAACTCCCTCTGTAACTCTGACTTTCAAAATAAACTAATAAATCTTAAAAAAAAAAAAAAGAGGAAGACACATCAAAGAACTCTGTCTTTGTGCTGCAAGAAGACACCTGCTTGCAAACAAAGAAGGGGCCCTTGCCAAACGGATTGACACCTTAATCTTCGGTTTCTCAACCTCCAGAAGTCTAAGAGCAGATTTCTGCTGTTGATGCCACCTACCCTGTGGTGTTTTTGTTATCCCAGCCCTAACTGACTAAAATACTTGCCTGAAAAAGGAAAGCCCTACTTCAGGTTTTAAGTTACTGCAATTAATCAAACTGTCATTTTAGTTTATCACTTGTTCTGGATGGAAGATTTTCTTTACTACCAAATGCAATCTTTTCATTATATGTTGGCTCAGACAGCATTTTTTTAAAAAGCCCAGGGCAGTGTTTCACAATCATGACATCTGAGAGGCAGGTCATCAAGAGCCTTTCCCAGAAATTAACTCTGAGATCTGAGTCCGTATCAGGAAATCTGTTCTTTTGAAAACAAATTCTCCTGGCGGGTCCTAACTTCAGGCAAGTCCAAGGCCCTTTGCTCCTAGGGAAAGTTACATGGGAGGAAGATTAAATGCCTGAGTGTTTACTCCGATTCCAGCCATTTCTCTCTAAGCATTTATTGACCGAGCCTGCGATTTTAAAATGAGTGCGCTGGTGCCTGACCAAGCCCACACGCATGTGACTGCGCTATTTGCTCTTTGCAAAGTCCTCCCAGAGTTTTGCAGAGAGTTCTGTACTTTGGTCCTGCGCCTGCACAGACCTCACGCCTTGGTCCCAGAGCCAGGCCCACCCCCACTCCCGCCTCTGACTGGGAGGTGAGCACGCTTTTGGGTCACCCTCCCGACCATGTTTTTCCTCAGTCCAGGCTTGGTGGCTGTCATCTGTGCTTTCATCCTGTGGATCTTTGATCGAAAGAGGAGGGAGACTCAGGCCAGGGCTGAAGCTCGCCCCAGGGTGGAGGAAGACTTGAAGGACAGCACTGACCTCCAGCAGGTGGAAGAAGGTAAAGCCGCCTGGGCTCTGTCACTGGGCTCCCCTGGGGTGGGGCGAGGGACGCCACGGGGAGAACAGGCCAGCTTCGTCAACCTCCATTGTGCAAACAACCAGCTTAGGGCCAAGACCCGTCATCCTTCTCAGGCGACCAGCTTGTCACCTGCAAACGCTAACCCCTCTTTGTTCCTGGGCCCCCACTAAGAAAGCTTCCGGGGGTGGTGGCAGCCAGGGAAAGCCACCTGCAGCGGTGGCTGATGTCTCTGGGAAGGGTCTCATCGCAGGCGGCAGTGGGCCTGGAGGAGTGGCCAGGGTATCATGAGGAACTTTGAAATCTACAAAGTGGCATCTTCCTAGGGTTTGCTACCTCTCACTGGGCCAGGCCCTGTGGGTTAGAGGAGTGGCCACTGTCCCAGAAAGCAGAGGCAGAGAGAGTGACCGCGAGACAAACCCAGTGGGCTGGTTGTAAGGGGGTGGGTGGGTGACGGACGGAGCAGCCGGCCTGGAGGAGTCCCAGGATGTAAATAGGGCAGGAGGCAGGTCAGGAAGAGAGGGGGCTGCCTGCGGGAGATGTGAGGAGACGGGGTGGGGAGAGAGGACATCGAGGTTCCCGGTGTTGGATGGAGGAGGCGAAGGAGGTGATAAAGGCGGCAGGGAGGGAGAAAGAGATTCTAAGGGAGCTCTGAATACTCTCTGTTCCCGAGGCTTTGAGCTGGTGCGTGGGACACTCCACTTGGAGGAGGCTCTGTGATTGTCAGTGAGGTGCCCACTCCCACACAGAGACCACCTGCAAGTGTGCAGGTGTGCGTGTGCGCAAGTGTGCGTGTGGTGCATGTATTTGTGTGCGTTATGTGTGTGGTCCATGTGTGTGCTGTGTGGTGTGTGTGTGCTGTGCGGTGTGTGTGTATGTGTGCTGTGTGGTGTGTGTGTATGTATGGTATATGTGTGTGTGTGCTATGTGTGGTGTGTGTGTGTGTGATGTATATGTGTGTGTGTGCTGTGTATGTTTGGGGTGTATGTGTATGTGTGGTGTGTGTGTATGGTGTATGTGTGTGTGTGCTATGTGAGGGGTGTGTGTATGTGTGAGGTGTGTGTGTGTGGTGTGTGTGTGTGCTGTGTGGTATGTGTGTGTATGTGTGGTGTGTGTGTATGTATGGTGTATGTGTGTGTGTGCTATGTGGGGTGTGTGTGGATGTGTGTGTGTGTGCTGTGTATGTTTGGGGTGTGTGTGTATGTGTGGTGTGTGTGTATGTGGGGGGGTGTGGTATGTGTGTGTATGTGTGGTGTGTGTGTGCTGTGTGATATGTGTGTGTATGTGTGGTGTGTGTGCTATGGGGTGTGTGTGTGCGTATGTGTGGTATGTGTGTGTGTGTATGTGTGAGGTGTGTGTGTGTGTGTGCTGTGTATGTTTGGGGTGTATGTGTATGTGTGGTGTGGGGGGTGTGTGTATATGTGGTGTGTATGTGTGGTGTGTGTATGTGGGGTGTGTGGGGGTGTGTGTGTGTGCTGTGTGGTATGTGTGTGTATGTGTGGTGTGTGTATGTGGGGTGTGTGGGGGGGGTGTGTGTGCTGTGTGGTATGTGTGTGTATGTGTGGTGTGTGTATGTGGGGTGTGTGTGTGTGTATGTGTGGTGTGTGTGTGTATGGTGTGTGTATGTGTGGGGTGTGTATATATGTGGTGTGTATGTGTGGTATGTGTATGTGGGGTGTGTGTATGTGTGGTGTGTGTGCTGTGGGGTGTGTGTGTGTGCGTATGTGTGGTGTGTGTGTGTGTGTGTGTATGGGGTGTGTGTGTTTCGAGTTGTGCTGACCTCAGGACCGGGATGGGGGTGGGACTGCAGTGTCCTGCTAGCCCTCTGTGCTGGGGAGTGGTCAGGCAGATTGCACAGCACATGGTCCAAACACAGGCAAGCTCCTAGCCGGCTGCCTCCTGCTGCCCTGTGAGTGCACTGCAGGGCAGCCGCGGGAATGCCAGCTGAGAACGTAGCCCGCTGGGAAGCACTTCCCTTGCAAAGGACCCAAGATGTGAGGCTGTGCACTGATTTATTCCAGGAGGGCCAGCCAGGGTGGCAGTGATGGGAGTGCAGTGGACGGGGTGGGTCAGAGTGAGTGCAGTTCAGAGGAAGAGGAGCAGGGGTGGGTCAGGAACTGGCGATTAGAGGAAGGGCAGAGTGGGATCTGGAAGGTGAGTGGGCGAGGGGGAGAAGACCCCATCTAAAGGGGCAGACGCTGCGTTTCACGGAGGAGGGTGACATTGGAGCTGCTGGTGGCACATCCCGGCACGAAGGGAAGAGGGGGCGGCTTGGCCACACACACACTGGTCGGAGGGTCCCCAGCAAGGGGGCCACATTCAGAACTTGCAGATCTAATGAATCCTTGAAGTGGGCATTGCTAAAGGAGGCTGGGCGCAGAATACAGGGACACCCATGGATACAAAGAACTGTGGCAGAGATGTGTCCTGGGACACAGAAGCCCCGGGAAGGGCCCCAGGACCAGGATGGGGACAGGGCCTCCCACAGCACTTCCCTAGAACTTCCCTTTCATCCTCACGACAGGACCTTAGGATTCCCCCATATGACAGATAAGGAAACAGGCTCAGATGGGGCGAGTCGCCTGCCCGTGAGGGCAGCCGGAGAGGCAGGACCCAGGCAGTGGCTGCTGGGCTGCCTCTCCACCAGAAAAAGACCTAAAAGACAAGAGCAGGAGATGCAGGTGCAGGTTAAAAATCCCTGTGGCTGGAGGAAAGCCACTGCATCGGAGGACCCCTGAGGGCTGAGGATCTAGGAGGGCTTCGTGAGGCTCGGGAGGAACCAGGGACCCAGGGCTGGGGCAGAGGGCTGGGAACATAGAGCAGCTTTGTCTCTGAACTTGATCTCCCTCTGATGTGTTGGGTTGCCAAGACTCCTGGGAGACCTGAAGGCAGAGGACAGGTAAACACAGACGAGAGATGACTGGGAAGGAGAAAGGACTTGAAGACATTATCCTCGACACCAAGCCTGGGATGGTGGCGCTAGGGGAGGGGGACGATCAGCACGGGGCACTGGGATTCTACAGAGAGGCAGGAGCTCACCAAACAGCTGCTTTCCGCTTCGCTCTCTTGGTTTGTTGGGAGAGGATACAGATCTTATTCTCTGCACATCCTAGGCTCATGGCTGGGGCCCTTTTAACAAAAACCAAGTTAACAAGAACAACACACAAACGTTTATTAGGTGTAAGTTTTGCATGACATAAAAAATGAAGACCTCAAGAAATGGTTTAACCTGTGGATTTGTGTGCTAGGTTTGCTGAGCAGTGGATATGGTGGGGACAGGACAGGACCAAGGGCGTATGATCTAATCACAACACAAGGGTTTTCAAAAACCTCACAGAAATGCACATTGTGAAGGAACTATGCACGGAGTTTAAAACTTGCTGCACTCAAGATGATGTCTCAGTTCCATTTCTTCATAATTCTTTGAAGAGCCCTTGTCGACTGGGGGAAACTTAGCCACACCTATTTGTTCAGAGTCTTCTCACTGTCCCAGTCTCTTCAGAGATAAGGATGTTTCTTTCCTCCAGGTCTGGGAAGTGCACCTCCCACATGAGGGTCTAATCATCTCCTGCAGGGGGAGATCAGAAAATTTTGCTCTGGTGTTCTGACCTGCTTCAGGGAATCCAAGCATGGGAAGCCCGGAGACCTTGGTAACCCTAATGGTTTTCAATATGCCAAGGTGTCATCTTTTGCTGTATTGTATCTTAGACCTCACCGGCTTCATTGTAGCATTGCTGGATTCCATGTCTCTCCGTCTGGGAACCTCCAGCCTTCCTGTTCCTAATTATGGAGAAATGTAGGGGTTCCTTGTATTACTGAAGTGGTGATACAAGGTGAGCTACTGTTGGCTTCATCAGCAACACCCAAGTGAAGGCAGCAGCAGATTTCCATGAAAGAGCAGAAACTCTGCTTTGGATACGGTGGCCTTGAACTTCAAGGAAACCCTAGTGGCTCCAACTGGTCTAGGGTGGAGGAGGCAGGAAAACAAAGGGCTTTGCTGAGAATGAGAACGTGGGAATGCTCTCTGCCACATTCCTGGAGGGCAGTCGGGAGTTCAAGGGGAGGAAGAAGTGGTGCCTTTTGTATTTGCTCCCTGCCCTGCTGGGGTTGTGTCTCTTGGGAGCTCACTGGGCTCCATCCACAGTGTTACTGGAGTGTATCCTCTTGGCTCACATAACCTGGCTATTAATAGGCTCCTTCTCCACCTTATCTAAGACATTCTGTCTGTTGCTCAACAAGACCCAGACATGTGGGCCTCCTTTCAGCCTCTCAAACACGCCTGGGACACCCCCTTGCCCAGCTCCAGGCCCCATGCACAGAATCCCTCTTCTTGTTCCATTTGCACTTTGCATGCTGTCCCTTCCGAGAGCCCCCCGTGTCCTCCCTCTCTGGCCACCACTCCTTATCCTCCGTCACTACATAAAAAAGTTAGCTTCGTCGTAGGAGCAGTCACATTTTCTCATTCTATCCTTATAGACATGTTCTGATTTGTTTAAATGGGAAAGAACATACAAATCATTTCAGGTTGGTTCATCTACATATCCAGTAAATGGTCAATAAAAACCGTGTGGAATGAATCGTCTACTTCTGCCTTCTTGGAAGACCCTGGAAGCTCTACTAAATGTAATGTGTATTATATACTGGGTTTTGCAAACCTACAATGACAACATTGGGTTTTTCCCAAACTAATCACACCCACCAGAGGCTTTTATTCCGCTGAGCCATGCTCCTACCAAAAGAACACCACCAACAACAAACTCTACAGAATCATCGCTATTGGCATCTTCTGAGACATCTGAACGGAGAAAATCACTCCGTTCCACTAATGTAAGGAGGTCAGCTTTAGGACTTGCCTGGCTTTCATGCTTCGCTTCACTTAGCCAACAGCTAACACCTGTGCAATCCGCGTGTCGGCTGAGTTCACCCTGTTTACAAAAAATTACACTGAAACGAGTATTGTTTCCTCTTAAAGGTTAAATCCTCAACCCCACATGCTTTGAGGGGGCCAACACCCTGTCAAGGGTTTCTGAGAACTCCCTGAACTTTGTCCTTTTGGGGCCACACCTGGCTTGAGGCTGAAACCCCAGGGGCCCCTGGTTTTTACCAAGTGCTGCTTCTTCCACCACACAGTGAACTGTGCTTGGGAATCAGCGCTGTCTGATTCCTTGAGGGATTTCTCCATTTTTCAATCCTCACACAGTGCATTCACATTTGGAACAGCCTCTTCTTCCTTCAAAAGCTTTTATTATTATTATTATTATTATTAGAGACATACACAGTACATTAACACGGCTTTGCTCGGCATACTTTTAACCTCTATGATATCATCTTGATTTTTTTAGTCTCTGCATATGAGTAAAAAACTTTTTTTAAAAAACAATCACTTGAAAAAAAAATACGGGTGTTTGAGTCACTGTGTTGGGGGCTTCCTCTGGACCGTTCTCCCACGTCTGCTCCGTCACGTGCTCAGGCAGAGTAGTCAAGGGCCTCTCCTCCAGGCTCATTCCTGTGCTCTGAAAACAGCGTGGGTCCAGGGACCCTGGCAGCATCCGGACGCTGTCCCGGCTGCACAGTTTCATCCCCTCTCCTCCTCTCATTAGTCCTGTGAGTGGAGAGCAAGCAAGGAGGTTGATTTTCCACAGACACAAGTTACACCACTTTGCTCAGAACACAAGAGTTGCTATGGCCAGTTGTGTTTAGCCTTTTAAGTTCCCATTCATTGTTTTACATTCTCTGTCCTTCTTCAAAGTATTGGCATTTTAAATACAAAATGGGACTTTTTTCCTCTTGTACTCTGGCAAAATATTCATCTCACAGAGCACCAGAGGACACCAGGCTAACGGCCCAAGTACCTGGATCCCTGACACTCCAGTGGGGGAGACGGATTTCCCCACTCCTGGCTTCGGCCTGGCCCAGCTCTGGCTGTTGTGGGCTTTTGGGGAGTGAGCCAGCAGCTGAAAGATCTCTGTCTCCCTGTGTCTCTAATAAAATGAAAATAATAACAAATAAGCAGAAAAGTAGAAAATATAATTAAAACAGAATAGACTTATAATTTAATTCATTTCCCATGAACTTTTTGAAGTCCCATTCTACCTTATGACGATATTGTAGGACCCCCAAAAGCGGTGTCCTCTTGTGACGACCCCAGAAACACAGACTCCAGACCAGACGATGCAATAGAGCAGGGGGTAATTTTTATTTCATTTGCGCAAATGGGCCCCCTACTGCTGCAAGCAGCAAGCTAGTTAGAGGAGCCCCGAGCAGCTATCTTCTACAGCTTTTAAAAGGCAAAACCACAGAATTAACATATTATAGACTGGCATAAGTTCATTGGATAATTTTCAGTAGCGGGCCTTGTATGGCAGTCTGAAGTGGTAATGTCGGTGGAAAAGTACTAGGTCAAAGGGATACATTAGGGGAGGGGGTTTCTAGGAGAGAGGAATAGGTTGCTACGTGCCTTGTAACTTTCTTAGTTAACCTTGAGCAAGCGTAGGGAAGGGGCTTATCTACAAGGCAGGTGTTCTGTGTATCTCTGGTCAGTAGCTGACTGCTTTCTCTGTGAACCGGTTTACTCCCCATTTTCCAAGGCCGTCTCTGGAACAGTTTGTCTCAGGAGTCTTATTATTTTATTTTTAAGAGGCTATTTTTATGGTGGCTCACAGCCGCCTCTTTCAGATATCACAATTTACTGACTCCACTGTTGATTGACATTAAGGCTCTTTCTAGTTTAGGGATATTATAAACAACGTGAACATTCTTTTCTCCTTTTTTTTTTTTTTAATAACACCAGTATCCTATCTCTGCTACCTGTCAGTACTTAGCACATGAGTATCCCACCTGTTCTCTTGCTTTGGAATTCTTTCTTTTTTAAGATTGATTTGAAAGGTGGAGTTACAAGAGAGAGAAGGAACGACAAAGAAAAAGAGATCTTCCATCCACTGGTTCACTCCCCAAATGGCTGCAATGACTAGGGCTGCGCCAGGCTGAAGCCAGGAACCAGGAGCTTCATCCAGGTCTTCCATGTGGTTTCAAGGGCCCGGGGACTTGGGCCATCTTCTGCTTGCCCAGGTGCATTAGCAGAGAGCTGGATTAGAAGTGGAGCAGCCAGGACTGGAACTGGTGCCCATGTGGGCTGCTGGCATTGCATGCTATGGCTTAAGCAGCCATGCCTCTGTGCCAGCCCCAATGTGAATATTCTTGTCCACATCTCCTGGTACACATGTGCACAAATTTCTCTGATGTATGCACAAACTCCCAGGCTCATTGTGAGATGGGCCTGGCAACACACTTCCCAGATCTCCTTTCAAGGGAGGCTGGGAGTAGTGGCACCCTCTTACAAAGGTTGCCTGGACTGCACACAGCTGCCTTGCTCAAGATCCTGGCTTTTGGGCCTGGCACTGTGGCGTAACAGGTAAAGCTGCAGTGTGTGACACCAGCATCCCCTATGGGCACCAGTTTGTGGCCAGGCTGTTCTACTTCCAATCCAGCGCCCTACAAATGGCCAGGGAAAAGCAGTGGGAGATGACTCTAGTGTTTGGGGCCCGGCACCCACATGGAAGACCTGGGTGAAGTTCCCGGCTCTTGGCTTCAGCCTGGCTTACTCCTGGCCATTACAGCCACTTGGGAAATGAATCTGCAGATGGAAGAGCTCTTTCTCTGAGTCTCTCCTCTTCTCTCTCTGTTACTAATAGATTAGAATTAAAATAAATCTTAAAAAATAAAAGATCCTGGCTTTCCCAGGGAGATCCATATCCAGTGAATGATTGGAGCAGGGGTATAAGACCCAGTTATTATGGTCTAATTGGAGACAACTGTGGAGCACCATTTCCGTTCCAAAGTAGTCCTTGGTGTTGGTTGAGGGTGTTTCTCCGGCTTGCCTTGTAGCTGGTTTCTTCTTCCCAGTCCTGTTTTTTGCCTCTCCCTTCTACAGGTTTTAATCTCAAACGTACTTCCTAAAAACAAGCCCACACTAGACTTAGTCTGAGTCTACTTCCTGGAAACCCAGGTAGAGACATGAAATTAACCTATATTCAAATCTTTAAAGAAGATTTATTTCTTTATTTTAGAGGCAGAGTTACAGATAGAGAAAGAAGAGAGACAAAGAGAGAGAGGCCTTCCATCCCTGGTTCACTTCCCAAATGGTTGCAACAGCCAGAGCTGGGCCAATCCAAAGCCAGGAACCAGGAGCTTCTTCTGGGTCTCCCATGTGGGTGCTGGGGCCTAAGCACTTGGGCCATCTTCCACTGCTTTCCCAGGCCATTAGCAGGAAGCTGGATTGGAAGTGCAGCAGCCAGGACTTGAACCGGCACCCGTAAGGGATACTGGTGCTGCAGGCAGAGGCTTAACCTACTACACCAGAGCACCAGCTCTCAATTTTTCTACATCATGCTGAGTTTTAGAATCTGAGAATTGATGTCTTTCATCAACTTGGGGAAAATTTCTCTCTTGAAAGAGTATCTCTACCCAATTCTCTCTCTCCCCTCTCCTTCCAGGACTCCAACTAAATGGTTAGACATTCTCATTGCCTCTTCTCATGTCTTTCAGTTTCTTCTTCAAATCTGCTATCTTTCTGCCTTCTCTACATTTTTAATTAAGTAATGAAAAACTGTCTTCCTCCTGATTAATTTTCTCTTCAGCTGTATCTATTATTGATAGAATATTTATTATAGTTCTTATTTCTAAAAAATGTTTGGTTCTTTTTTCTACCAAGATTGTCACGTTTGTCTTTTATTTCTTTGAACATAGTGAGCATAGTTTTTCATGATCTGTGTCTGATGATTCCCGTTGTAAGTCTCTGTGAGTCTGTTTCTGATGCCTGTGGTCTGGCGGGTCTTATTCATGACTTCTTGTTTTCTTTTCTTTTTAAGATTTATTTTATTTATTTGAAAGACAGAGTTACAGAGAGAAGTGGAGACAGAGAGAGCCGATCAGAAGCCAGGAGCTTCATCCAGGTCCCCCACACGGGTGCAGGGGCCCAAGCATTCAGCACATCTTCTGATGCTTTCCCAGGCACATTAACAAGGAGCTGGATCGAAAGTGGAGTGGCTGGGACCTGAATTGGCGCCCACACATGATGCCGGAGCTGCAGACTAGGGCTTTAACCTGCTGTGCCACAGCACAAGCATCAACTTCCTGCTTTCTTGAATGTATTGTTATCTTTAATTGTATGGTAGTCATTCTTTGGGAACATTATTCTTAAAACCTTTTTATGCTCTTTCCGCCATCTTGGAGCCTGTGGAGGCCTGCAGGGAGCAGGACTTCTAGAAGGCAGCTATGTCTGGAAGACTGTGGTGCAAGGCCATTTTTGCTGGCTATAAGCGAGGTCTCCGGAACCAAAGGGAACACACGGCACTGCTTAAAATTGAAGGTGTTTATGCTCGGGATGAAACTGAATTCTACTTGGGCAAGAGGTGTGCTTATGTGTACAAAGCAAAGAACAACACAGTGACTCCTGGCGGCAAACCTAACAAAACCAGAGTAATCTGGGGAAAGGTAACTCGTGCTCACGGAAACAGTGGCATGGTTCGTGCCAAATTCTGAAGCAACCTTCCTGCGAAGGCCATTGGACACAGAATCCGTGTGATGCTGTACCCCTCAAGGATTTAAACTATTGAAAAGTAAATAAATAAAAATGGATTTGTAAAAAAAAAAAAAGAAAAGAAAAGAAAAAACCTTTTTATGGTCTAGGATGCTGGCACTTACTTCTAGGGAAAAAAAATCACTTTGGTGCCTTCCAGCTGTGTGATGCTAATAGCCTGGGCTCACTTTCATCTAAGGTCAAGGACTGTGGTTCCTTAGGTCACTCAGGTGATACTACCTTAGGCTACAAGTTCATACCAGGACTGCTTACTTACTAAAGGAATGGAGCCCTTTCAGGTCCCAATCCAAAGTGCAGGGCTATCAGGCTCCCATCACAGCCCTGGGTGGAGCTGGGGTCTTGCCTTTTTCACAATTCCTTATCTCAGCTCAGCCCCACAGTTGTTGCTTGGTCACTGGAAAATGTTCTCCCAGCATTTGAGTGCTGGTCTATCTCTATGGGTACTAACTTTCACCTAGATTTTTACTGCTATTTCCTTTAGTTACAGATGAGTTCTTTGATGCATAGAAGAAAATGTCTTAAAGTATATTTTATTAAGGATTTTAGTTTCTTTAGCTTGAAGAGTTGGCAGATAATCTATAATTAACCATTGCTGGAAGTGGAAGTCCTTCAAAAGACGCCACAGCTGCTGTTACAACAACCATAACCACAGGCACAACGTAGATGAATCTGTGTGAATAAAAGACCTGTATCTACTCAGAGAAGACAGTAACAAATAATTATCTTCTCTCACACAGTGAAAGACCTGGGATGCACTTATCAGGCAAACACACAAGGGATCCAAGAGAGGTTGTGAATGAGAGGTTATCAAGATCATGACAATGCTACATTTAGTTTACATTGTAATCTCTAGAAGACATGTGTTCAGATAGTACAACAATGATTCAGATAAAACATGCACATTGTGATGGTTTGTAAACTTCCAAATTTGCTGCTTTGGAAAGTGAGTGCTGAGCACTTGCAGGAAGGCAGATTTTGTTGTCTGTTCTTATCTGAGTAGGACTTACCTCCTACCGTGACAACTTCTCTGCACCATTTCCCAAGGCTGAGAACTATTAGAGCAGGTTTAATAAAGACTGAATTGATGTATAAAAGAACCATCTACTCATGTGATCTCACTGCTACTTTCAGAGTCTATTTGCTGGGCAGTCTTCTCAGTGAAACTTTCTTTATCTGACTCAAAGTTCCCTAAAAATAAACGCAGCTCATGTCAATTCCTTCTGATTTAATATACTGAGATCTACTTTCTCTACTGGTCTCCTTTTGGTAACTTTTGCCTCCTGGATTGCCTCCTGAAGTTCAACAACAAACAGAAGTCCAAGATCAGCTTAAGACATGCAAGGAGTATATGTATTTTCTCCATCCAAGACATTTTCCTTTTCAGTAATTTTAACTTTGACTGAAGACAGCATCTTTCAATTTGTTAGAATCTTTCTAATTCAACCCAAAGATATGTCTTATTCATGCGTTTGAAAGAAATGAACACAGTTTTGAGGAAGAGATGTGAGATTTTGGATATATATATAGCAACAATTTTGAGAATATTGTGAGGCACCTGGGTATTTAACAATAATGTCTTCTAGGTCCTTGTTTGTAAACAAGAACCTCACTATGCTATCTGTTGAGAAATTTTGTAAAATAAGATGGTTGTTGAGGCTTTGGGTGCACTGGACACATCTTCCTTTTTGTTTTCTGCTGTATCTGGGAGTCAATTTTCTTCCCTGTCATTTTTGCCATTTTTTGCTTCAATTATTAAATCTTCTTTGTGTCTTCATCTTCTGTAAGATCTTGAGCCACAGATGACAAGCTTCCAGAACTCTCTGGTCAGGAAAAAGAGGCAGAAGCAAGTGGTCATAATGGTGAATTTTATGTAGTTTCATTTCACAGTTTTTTTATGATTAATATTTTTGTATGTTGATTAAAAAATCTCTCTACTTTAAAGTCATGAAGATATTCTCTTACCTTTCTTTCTTAAAAATTAGTCTTTGTAGTTTAGAATTGTGGTGATAACATTCAACCTCCTTGTTTTTGTCAGTCTCTGGTTTTCCGTGTTTTACCATTGACTAAGCTGGCTGTGGGGATTTTAGCTCACGTAGTTAGGCTTAAAAAACTCTGGCTCTACTAAGAGATGAATGTAAAATTTTGTCAAATACTTTTTTCTGCATTGGAATGCTTTTATAGTGTGTGATCTTTAGCTTGTTAATCTGAAAAAAAATGATTATTTTTCTAGCATTAAATTTCTAATGTTAATGTTAAATTAATCTTGCATTCTTGGGATAATCCCAATTTGGTCAAAAAGTATTGTGTCTTACATGTAAGTATTACTGGATTCTGTTTAGTAATATTTTGCTTAGGATTTTTCTGTCTATATTTGTGAGATCATTGAAACTGTAATTGTTCTTTCTTTTAATGCCCTAGTCATGTTTTGGTACTAAGGTTGTGATAGTCACATAAATTGAGTTGGGGGTGTCACTTTGTTTTCTGTCGTTGGGAAGAGTTCAGGAAAGTTCAACAATAGGATCTATCAACCTTTGGTAGAACTTCTTTATGAAGCATCTGGGTGGGCCTAGAGCTTGCTTCTTTTCCAGGAAGATCCTTACCTACTATTTCAATTTATTTAAGGACCTTTCAGTTTTCTATTTTGAAATTCATTTTGACAGGTTATATTTTCTGGAAATTTATCCATTTTATGCAAATAATCTAACACACTGTCATAATAACGTCCTCATACAATTGTTTAACAGTCATAATTATGTCCTCATAATATTGCTTAAATGTCAGTAGTATCTGTAGTAATACCTCCTTGTTTTTGTTCCTGATATATATTAGTTGTGATTTAATTTTCCCCCAATCAATCTTTCCCGGTGTGAATTTAATCAGTATTTTCAGAGAACCATGCTTGGTTTTGATGTTTCTCCATAATGGATGCTTCTTGTCCTTTTCCTTAATGTGCTATATCTAGCATTTTCCTCTTCCTACCATCTTTGGTTTTATTTGGCTGCTATTTCTAAAAATCTTCTTGAAACGGATTTTTAGTTCATTAATTTTTAGGGTTTCTTCCTATCTAATGCATCTGTTTAAAGCTCTCTTTCTAAACACAGTACATTGTGTTACTGAACAGATTTTTTTCAGTATGTAGTAACTTCTAATTTTCATTTTGAGGTGTTTCCGAATTCCAATAAGGTAGCTTCTTGAATTTTGCTGTTATCTTTTTATTGCTTATTTCTAGATTAATTGTATTAATATCAGAGATCATTATCTATCGAAACTTTAAAATGTCTTGAGTTATTTTCTGGCCCAATGGATGGCCAATTTTTATGAATGTTTTGAGTCTACTTAAAAAGGATTTTTTTTTTTTGACAGGCAGTGTGGACAGTGAGAGAGAGAGACAGAGAGAAAGGTCTTCCTTTTCCATTGGTTCACCCTCCAATGGCCGCCGTGGCCGGCGCACCGCGCTGACCCGATGGCAGGAGCCAGGTACTTAAAAAAGGATGTGTTTTCTGTAGTTCTATGTTTCCATTTGGTTCCTTTTTACGATTGTCTTGCTCATATCATCTGTATAGTTGTTGATTTTCTTCCTTCTGCTTATTCTATCATTACTGGGATAGATGTAGTAAGACCTTCCCCTGAGATTAAAAGTCTGTCTTGAGTTCCTATGACATAAGTGTATAGCATTTAAAAGTGTGTTTTCCCAGAAAATTAAATTTTGTTATAAAATGTTTTGCTATAAATGTTATGATTCTTGATTTTTCTTTCATCTGATATATTATAGTTATGTGATATATTGTGTAACTTTTCTGCCACAATGCATGATAATTTTCAACCTTTCTATATACTTATGCTTTAGATGTGCCTCTTATAAATACTCTTTTGAACAGAAAAAAAATTGATTTTTACAGAAACATTTAATCCATTTATACTCAGTGCAATTTTATTATTTTTCATGTTAGGAATTCAGTTATTTTTGCTTGCTCTTTGTTTTTACCATCTGATATTTTCACATTAATGGTATATTAATACAAAGAGAGCAGATTCAATGTAGTTTGTAGATACAATTCTAAGAATATGATGATATTCTTGTACTTTTAGAGATTTTTTTCTCTAAAATTTCACAGTTGATTATAAAAGTATGGGCTTCTTTTTAAAATACTTAGAATTTCTATTCACCTTAAATCTGTAGATTTGATATTTTTCATCAGTTCTGGGAAAATCTCAGGCACTATCTTTTCAAGTATTGTCTCTGCCACTTCCTCTTTCTTGCCTCCTTTGTTGACTATGCACAAATGTCTGTCAGACATTCTCACTCTACACTATTTTTTCTTGCTCTTTCTTCTATGCCTTCCATATTTTGGTGTCTCCCAGGTATTTTCTTCTGACTTATCTCCTGGTTCCTTGATTCTCTCATTATGTAGTCTAACCTGCTGGTAAACCCATTCATTAAGTTCTTAATTATATTATTTTTCAGTTTGAGAAATTCTGTTTTCTCATATTTTATATGTCATCTTTTGTCCTTTCTTATGTCCTACAGACTTGTATTAGTTTGTCAATAATTTCAATATTTGGAATCATTGAGCATCTGTCTGTATTTTTAAAAATTGATTCGGCTCTACTTTACAGCAGTAAAAAAACAATGAAATCCGGTCATTTGCAACAAAATGGAGGAATCTGGAAAACATCATGCTTGAGTGAAATAAGCCAGTCCCAAAGGGACAAATACCATATGTTCTCCCTGATCGGCGACAACTAACCAAGCACCAAAAAGGAAACCTGTTGAAGTGAAATGGACACTATGAGAGACAGTGACTTGATCAGCCCTTGTCCTGACTGTTGATGAACAACTAACTTAATACTTTATCCCTTTTAGTATTTTTTTGTTCTACTTAATACTACTATTGATTGAACTCTGTAATTAATACACAATATTCTTAGGTGTTGAAATTTAACTGAAAAGTGATCACTGTTAAATATAAGAGTGGGAATAAGAGAGGGAGGAGATGTACGTTAAGCACATGTTCACTCGGACTTACCCCTAATGGCAGAGTTAGAAACTTGCCAGGGGATTCCAATTCAATCCCATCAAGGTGGCATGTACCAATGCCATCTCACTAGTCCCAGTGATCAGTTTCAGTTTACAATTGATCACACTGATAGGACTAAAAGTCAAAGAGATCACATAAACAAGACTAGTGTCTGCTAATACTAACTGATAGAACAAAAAAGGGAGTGAACAATCCAACATGGGAAGCGGGATGCACAGCAGACTCATAGAATGGCAGATGTCCTAAACAGCAGTCTGGCCTCAGAATCAGCCCTTAAGGCATTCGGATCTGGCTGAAGAGCCCATGAGAGTATTTCAGGCATGGAAAGCCAAGACACTCTGGCAAAAAAAGAAAAAATGACCTAAATGAAAGATCTCCAAGAGTGAGATCCCAGTGGAAAGAACAGGCTATCAAAGAAGGAGGTACCTTTCTCTGAAGGGAGGAGAGAACTTCCACTTTGACCATGGCCTTGTCTAAATATGATCAGAGTCGGCGAACTCAAAAGGCCTCCGTAGCCTTGGCAACTCATGACAAGAGCCTCGGGTGATTACTGACGCCATAAACAAGAATGTCAATTTGTTAAGTCAACAACAGGTGTCACTGTGCACTTACTCCTCATGTAGGATCTCTGTCCTTAATGTGTTGTACAATGTGAATTAATGCTATAACTAGTACTCAAACAGTATTTTATACTTTGTGTTTCTGTGTGGGTGCAAACTATTAAAATATTTACTTAATATATACTAAATTGATCTTCTGTATATAAAGAGAATTGAAAATGAATCTTGATGTGACTGGAAGGGGAGAGGGAGTGGGATAGGGGAGGGTTGCGGGTGGGAGGGAAGTTATGGGGGGAAAAAGCCATTGTAATCCATAAGCTGTACTTTGGAAATTTATATTCATTAAATAAAAGTTAAAAAAAATAGATGGGAAAAAATTGATTCAGCTCTTCTTCATTCAAGAGATTGTTTCTTTATGTGACTGATTGCACTTGGTAATAATTGGACTTAAAATTATTTGTACAGTAGCATTTGCTTTTGCTAGGTCAAGAGGCAAGTCCATTTTATTCCAAGGACAACTTTGAGGAAGGACCCACAAAACTAATGCAAACCCTCGAGAACTGATTCATTTGATTCTCTTTTTCCCTAAGAAGGGTCTTGGGGTCCTAGCTTATTAGGCTTCCCATGGTGTATGGGCCTGGGTTTTATTTCCATTGCTTTTGAATCCCAAAAATGTGGAAAATTAAATGTGTGGGGATTGGCCAATGAGCACAATCGGGGAAACTGCTTTTCTGCTTATTTACCTGTAACTTCGTATTTTTTGTCCAGTTTTGGTCTGGGAATTTTTTATTGTGCTGTCAGCTCAGTGATTTTTAAAAATCTTAAAACATACCTCATTTATGGTCTAAGTGGTTCTCAATGGATGCAAGCTTGTTTTGAATAACCTACTCAAACATCAGCAGAAATTTGAATTTCTTATATTTCTATAGGTAAGTTTTCTTTTTTTGCTTTATAACAAGCCTGGAGTTTGATGGATAGTCAAGATCAGTGGCCAGGACTCTGTAGATCTATTTTTTTATTTTAATGGATTTTTTTCTTTTTGTTTTGCTTATATAAATTTACAACTTCAGAACTTTGTCTCCTTCTCCCCTGGTGTCCACCTATGACCAAGAAAATTCATCTAATTTGCTACCTTTCCTGGTCTTGTTTTTAGATGCCGATGACGTGGAGGAGTCTGAGGAGAATGTGGAACACATCCCATTCATCCACACCCGGTATTCTGAGAAGGAAATGGTTAAGAGGTCCCAAGAATTTTATGAACTTCTCAATAAGAGACGTTCGATCAGGTTCATAAGCAATGAGCAGGTCCCTATGGAAGTCATTGACAATGTCATCAAAGCTGCAGGTTTGTAGTTACACTCTGGGATTTTGAGAGTGTCAGGGGCCTTGCTAGTGAGATAATATTGGAGTAATGTTGAAGTTCAAACACAATGACTAAGGCCAAGAGTGATATATTTATCTATAAAGTCTTACTGAGATGTTGAGTGACTGGCAGACCCATAATGGTTTCCACTTTACATTTTCACTATTAACAAATTTCTTGAAAGCAAATGTACTAATATTTCAAAATCTCTGAAACTTTTTGATTTTATGAAGTATTATTAAAGGCTAGGATTTCTGAACATGATTGGAAGATAAACATCTGTTTAACATTTTCCCCTTAAAACACACCACACATACACAATCATACACACTCATACACAAGCACACACAAACATTTACCTTTTGGGAAACAAATTTCTTATGTACATACCAGATGTTCCAGCATAGAAATCTAATGAACTAGCAAAATTTCCCCATGTGAACCAAAACAAGACAAACCCATTGTCATCATAAATTAGTATCTCCACAGAGGGGAGAAAAATAGAATTACAGAAAAGGAGTAGGAGCTATAAGAGAAAGCCCTTACATTTGTACTTGAGAGTCTCTTCTGATTGGAACCTTATTCCTACATAAATCACGTTCATGTTCACTTGCAGAAATTATTGCATGTCTATCGGGTCCAGTTAAGAATAAAAATGCAGTAGACTGCTGAGTCCTTTAACAAAGCAACAGCAATTACTAAATTTCCCCTTTAGCTATATCTCTACCTATGAGTGTGCCCTTGTGATTTTTAAAGTAGACTTGGAGTAACTGAAAACACTGAGAGAAATCTATTTCTTCAGTTTAGAAATTCAAATATTAAGTGAGCAAATAAAATGAACATAAAGTCAACTAGAATCCCTCTGGGTAAAAATTTCCAGTTTGACTTGTGTTTTACAAGCCAGTGGGTATTAGGAGTGGTGTGAGACAGCAAACCCCAACAAGAGCTCATCGGCCTCATTCTTTCTACAGGCAGAGTTGATTCCACTCAACCACTCAACAGGAAGGAAGAAACAGCCAAAAGTCGAGTTGAGTTCTACACTTGTAGAAATGTCCTGCAGCTAAATTTCTGTGTGTCTCTGTGGTACACCCAGGAACAATGGGCCCTCTCTAGGACTGAGGGGTGACACCAGGGTCAGAAGTGGTTCCAAGACCTCTCTAGGATCTCAAAGGGAATTCAACATCTTAGACAAGGGGTGCACCATGGAGCTTTGCCTTGGGATGCTGCACATATTAACACCTGGGGCCAAGCATTCCCCAACTCTGCATGTCCCCAGAAAGACCACAAATCCCACAGAGCCATACCCAGGGCTTTGACATAAGCACTAAACAAATTTCAACATTTCCAATGAGCTTCACAACTTTATCTTTTTTTTTTTTTTCAAAAATATAAAAACGAATGGTGAATCTGGAGTATCAGAATCTCCCCTCCGAGTTTCTTCCCTTGGGTATGGTGCAGCTGTTCAGGGACATTTTCTCCCGCGTGACTTGAGTAGCAGGAGTTGGTCCTACAGCCCAAGAAGTCCTGGCCTTGCCCTCATGCGTTGGTTCAGAGACTCCCAAAGTGAGACTTGGTATACAGTGAACCGGAAGCTGCATGCCAGAGCCCACAGCCCAGCTCTTGGTTTCCCAGATGATCAAACTGATTTGAGCAAGGATGAAATATTCTATTTGCCTCTCGATTAATAACCCGTGCTTGCCTGCCATTTTCATTTCTGAGTTTCATCTACTGTGTAATAGGAACAGCCCCAAGTGGGGCCCACACAGAGCCCTGGACCTTTGTGGTGGTGAAGGACCCAGCCGTGAAACACCAGATCCGGGAAGTCATCGAGGAAGAGGAGGAAATAAACTACATGAGAAGAATGGGGCACCGATGGGTGGCAGACCTTAGGAAGCTGAGGTACAGCTCTGTTGGAAGGGGGGGCGTTTGGCTTGTTTTCTTGAAGTGCAACCACTGTCCCTGCAGTTTCCTGGTTGTGTTTTAAATGTTACATATATAAAAAAGCTTGATTTTGACTTTGGGAGGAATCATGAAGCTAGAGTCTTGCCGTGTGCGTGTTTTGTAGATAAACAGGGTCTGGTCCTGGTGACTGCTTCCTCAACAAGACTTTGAAGCAATCCTTCAGTTTTCACTCTTCTGAACACAAGACTGTGAAATGCTTCTCAAGATCTTGAACAAAGAAAATTGTTTTGTTAAAATGATCGGGTCTTCCGAACGACTTTGCTAAGCTGACTTCAGTTTCAGGGCAACTGTAGTAAAAGCAGAAATTTAGGGCAAGTGTTGGTAGCTTCGTGGGTGTCCCTGTCCCCAGGAAAGCAGTGTGGTAGACCCTAGTGTGACTCCTCTCACTGGGGGTGGGGGAGGCCTCAAAGGCGATCTCCTTCCCTGCCCAAGCTCCACTGAGGCTGCGCGTGAGGAGGGTTGGTGCTTGGAGCCACTGGCTCTGGCCTCCTAGAAGGCCCTGAGGGAGGGAGTGCGAGTCCTTGGCTCTCGGAATGTGGAGCACCTCATTCCTCCAGGACTCAGCAGAGGTTTCCTGTGGCCAGTTCTGGCACCTGCCATGCAACACTCCCCAGTGACTAAGAAAGGGAGACAGGATGGTAGTCCTGGGGGCACAGCGGGACTTCCTGCCCAGTGTTAGAGAGAGGGACAGGATGATGGGATGGCAGTCCTGGGGGCACAGCGGGACTTCCTGCCCAGTGTTAGAGAGAGGGACAGGATGATGGGATGGCAGTCCTGGGGGCACAGCAGGACTTCCTGCCCAGTGTTTTAGTGAGAAGTGGTAAGCTCTTTTTCCTTCATTTGACCCCAGGGTACAATTTTCTCCTAAGATATTTAAACCCTCTCAAAATTGATGTTTTACAGAACTGTAACTTATTACCAACCTGTGGAACAAGGACGAGGTATTAACGATGGATTTGCTAACCTTATTGAATATTCATGGGAGAAACTGGGGTAGATAAAAGTCAAGCTGCGTTTCTACACTTGGAGAGAAGTCCTACTCTGTGTATGAACTGTCCCTCCAGAATCCAATTCATCCCCTTACTTTCCTCAACAGCTAATTGCTCTCTCGTCTGTGCCCAGAGCACCTCATGTACCACTTCCATTGTTCATAGCACTTTAATTCTTGCTTCCTTTTTTTCTCATTTTATAGGCAACTTTTTAGAAATCTGTGTTGTACAACAAGTTACCCTTGAGAATCCTATTAAGTTATAGACTATTTCTGGCAACCATACGTACAGATATACATGTGTGTATGTGCACACACACACACACACAAACTCTGGGTCCAGGGAGTTGGATTTAAAAAGCCTCACGTTGTACCACCCATGCCATGCTGATACACAGTATATAACAGAATAAATGCTTGTTGAATGGAACTGCAAATGGTCATGCACCTTGTCAGTGTTTCAGTCACTCTGAAACCCATAACTGTTGCTAGAGACTCAGGCCAGATCCAGCTTCCCTTTCCAATCTTACATCTCCATCTTACCAGCAGGAGCCCTCACCCCCATCAGAGGTGCAACTGTTAGCAAGTCCTTCTTTTCCTCTTCTTCTTTATCTCCTCCTCCTCTTCTCCTTCTCCTTCTTCTTTTAAAGATTTATTTTATTTACTTGAAAGACCGTTGCAGAGAGAGGTCTTCCATCCACTGGTTCACTTCCCAAATGGCCACAACTTCTGGAGCTGAGCCTGTCTGAAGCCAGGAGCCAGGAGCTTCTTCTGAGTCTCCTACATGGGTGCAGGGGCCCAAGAACTTGGGCCATCCTCCGCTGCTTTCCCAGGCGCACTAGCAGGGAGCTGGATCCAAAGTGGAGCAGCTGGGACTAGAACTGGCACCCATATGGGATGCCAGTGCTGTAGGCCAGGGTTTTAACCCACTGTACCACAGTGGGGGCTTCAACAAGTCCTTCTTTTAACAGAATTAATTCTTTGTTGTCTTTGTATTAGCTCTAATATGTCATAATGAATTCTTATACGACTGAATGAACCAAAATTCAAATATCAGTGCATGCTTAGGTAAAGTAAATTAGCACAAAATTCTAAAATAATTGACCTGCCTTAGAATATAAGCAAATTGCTTATTTAATTTTCACCTCCTATTTTGCAAATTTGTCTTATTTCCTCTCTCTCTCTCCCTCTATCAATATACATTTTATACAAAGCAATAACGCAAAAATTACAACTTTAAATCATGGAAAGATCATAGAGAATACAAGTTTATGTAATACAGCCTGGTCTGGGACATGCACAGCAGTCTCTTGATGACATCCACCTGCCTTGGGGCAGCAGCATTAGGTGGTGGGTGGCTGGGTGGACATCAGAGCAACCTCCATGGTCTGCTCCACGTGCTAAAGGTGTGCCCTGCAGGGGGTGGGGCTGGAGAGTGAGTCAGGAAAGTGGATTAAAACTGGTTCTTCGGCACTGATGTTTCCAAGATTTGAAATTCTGATCTTTGTGGTGTTAAAAACTGTTACATAGAAGCAGACTTCAAAATCTTCACAGAAAATTAAAAGTTTGTTTTGGTGCCAAGAATTTTGAAATCCATGCATAGCTTTTCATCATATGCATTATCTGTGAACTCTTTGGAGACCCCTTGTGTACATGCAACTTCTCTCACTGTTACAATAACCCCACAAGTGGGAGAACGATAGTCCGATTGCGAATGAGGAAGCTGAATCCTGAGAGGCCAAGGAGCTGCCCCAGTGTGGCCCTGCAAGTGCAGCTCCAGAGCTGACCTCCTAACCCATTCCCATTCTCTCTGTGGGGAGAAAAGACTCGGCAACCGAGTAGCGGGACTGAGCTGGCTGGATGGTAAAGGCAGCTTTGGAGATGTGACATAGATCTCACTAGTGTAAGAAGAATCCCAGAAAGATGCACACGTGAGCTTAGTATGTTTTAAAGAAGAGAAACTTGCATGGGGTAAACACGAAATGATTGGTGACCATTTATTGCTAAATAATGGCATGATAGAGCTTAAGGAAAAATTCCAAAAATAGGATTGTAAGACTGTCGCTCCTTTGAATACCTGTGAGCAAATAAAACTTCCACTAAAATATATGGCACAGGTTAATGGGAAACAGAAAAAAAATGCATGTTCTGAGCTAGAAAACACCAATTTCAATTCCGTGTTTGTGTCTCATGTAAACCGTCTCCTGTTCCCGCAGGAGTTCCCTTCCTTTCCCCTACCTGGGCGAGCAGCATCTGCCTTCTCCCTGGGATTGCAGTTCAATCTCTCAGTCTTCTTAGCCTCCCCCGGCCTGCTCCTGCGCTGCATTCTGCGGTCTCTCCCCTTCCAGGCTCTCCTTGCCCACCCTCCTGCAGGGCCTTTGTCAGGGTCTCCTGTGGTGTCTCTCCCACTGGGATGACTTTGTCATTGGTTCCTCTCCCATACCACTGGATCCGCCTCTTTTTGAACCAGATTTGATCCTAGGAGGCCTCTGCTCAGAAGCTGTGACAGATCTCCATCGCCCACCCCATGAAGGCAGACCCTTGGGAGATGGGTGTGTCCCGGGCCAGCCCCCCTTACCCCAGCATGCAGCACAGCCTCCAGCCCTCCGAAAAGTGCCTGACCTGCTGCGCATTCTCTATCGCAACACCACCTTCAAGGCCTGGGGTGCCCGTCCCCATCTTCCTGCAGCCCCACCCCAGGTCTTCAATGCCCGGACTTGAAGTCACTTTCTAGAAATTTCTCCCAATCTTCCTCAAAATTAGTGTTTCAGTTTGGGGCTCCTCCTGATGCACTTGGTTTGTGTTGCTTTGACAGCACTTGGCAGGCTTCTCTGGGCTGTGAACAGTGCCTTCTGGGCTACAGAGGTCCTCCATGTACCCCATGACAGCTTCCTGCTACGGCATGCTGGGCCCTTATCAATTCAATGCTCTTGGGCAGCAGAAGATGAACAAGACCTAAACGAAAATCCTGTTCTTTTTTTTTTTCAACCTAAATATAAACAGCAAGTTCATGCATTTTTATTTTCATCGTAAGTAAACTAAGGCAGTGAAGAGAGCAACAGCCAATATTCTCCATTATCTCTTCCCTCCCCAACCAGAACCAACTGGATTAAAGATTACTTGGACGATGCCCCTGTTCTGATTCTCATTTTCAAACAAGTACATGGCTTTACTGCAAAGGGCAAGAAAAAGGTGCACTACTACAATGAGATCAGCGTTTCCATCGCCTGTGGCATCCTGCTAGCTGCCCTGCAGGTATGTTTCCCTCCCACTGCGCCACGGGGGAGAAACAGGACTTGGGAGTGGAGGGGCACTATGGTGGCCCTATTAGCACATTTCATCAGAGTTTCCAAATCAGGGATGTTAGGAAACTTTATGCAAAGTTGAATGCCGGAGAAACTCCTAATGCTGGAGACCCCGGTGGGTGATGAGGAGGGTCCAACAGGCTGGAATTCTTCTTGGAAATTCACTTGGAAAATCATTTCGGGTCCGAAGGATCGTCGTTCAGTTTGCCCTCATCTGTAACAACCTGCAGCTTCAAGGGCTTCGGCAGACACACAAGAGCTTCAGAGGCTGAAAGTCCCCGAGACTCGCTCCCTGCCCGTGTCTACTGCCCCCCGCCCCCTGCAGCGGGGGAGGGGACGATGGCAAAGCTAGCAGTGGGGCTGCACTGTCTTCCAGCGCCTTCCCTGACACGCTGACTTGGCGTTGTATGACTTAACACAGCTACGGGCTGGCATTTTCCTCTTATCTGCACAGCGGTGAGAGCAACGCTAACATGGGATAGAGCACAGTGCAGATGGGCCTCGCAAGCCATTCGATTCACTCGCGCAGCAGAAATTCTCGGAGCTCCCTCCGTGCGGCGGTCCCAGGGGTTGCTGGTGAACTGAGCGTTCTGCAGGGCTTTGGAGTCAGGGCTGGGGGTGGAGAGACGGCAAAAACGCAAAATAAACACAGCAGCGAAGATTATCAGCGCGAGTGGTCCTACTTTCGAGGGCCAGTCCATTCCGACACATACGAGCTGCTTCATCGTCTCAGACAAGTGTGTCGGCTGAGCAGCTCCCGGGGACACAGCCACCGCTAGAGGCACGTGCTTTCAGATGACCGGCATCTACTTCCTAACTGCACCTGTGAGTAGGTGAACAAAGGATCCCGAGCGGAGGCCACAGGTCCCGCGGTCCATCCAGGAGCAGCGAGGGCTCCCTGGGAGCTCGGCTCGCTGCTGCCCTCTAGCGCTTGCTGAGGCAAGTTGTGATCAGAGGGAGGAGAACACTGTGGTAGCCCCCTCCTTACATAGGGTGTGACGGGAATAAGCTGGCCTTGCAGGACTGGGCAGCTCCGGGGCCTCTTGCTGGTTCCTGGAGAAGGGTGGCCGGGGAAGTGCCTGGAAGCCTCACTTTGGACCCAAATGCTCGTTATTTGGAGGTCTGGGGAGAGATTGGTGGGGGATTTCCTTTATCCCCGGTGCATCCCGTAGCCACTGAGTCCTTTTTGATTGGGCATGGGTGTTTTCATTCACCGTGATTCGCTGCTTCCCCTGCTGGCTCCACGGTCACAGAAGCGCTTGGCTATTGCTGTTATTTAGAATAAAACAGGCAGGCCTTGATCAGTGCATTAAATTCCAGGATCTAACAGTAGGTCTACAATTTTAAACATCATGATGACGATGATGATGTTTCAAAATATCTGTAACGATTGTAACGTGATATGAAATATCTGTGAATTTTATTTGTGACAAAGTCATAGGTGTTACACAGACCTGCTGAATTCTATCTTTGACCCTTTTTGATCTGAGGATTTCAGGTTAAAGAACTCCTGATCTGTCAGAAGATCAAAGTGCTAGCATCCCGAGAGAGTGGAAGATGCAATAGTAAAAGAAGTTATCTCAAAGAGAAGGGTTATCTAACATGTTCTGTATGTTCACAGATTTCTAAGACATCCAAAATTCAGTATAGAACAAAAGCTGTGTTTTCAAGGAGGATCAAAATATAAAATCACACAGAATTAAGATGTAAATATTTTCTCAATGAGAAGGTCACGATTTACCCATTCCAAATTCAAACAATATGAGCAGATATGATAAAGGATGAGACACACCATGATGAAGTAGAGCTGATCCTAGCCTGTAGAGGAAGAAGAAAGACATATATTTTTCATGCCTATGTTCTTGAGAACGGTAGCTGAGGCATTGTAAAACTCTGGAAATCAAGGTAGATGATGATGTAGCATGAGAGCCCTTCAGGACAGATCCTAGAGGTGGTCCAAAGCCAACATTGTATCTATTGGTAACAGACCACAGTCAGGGAGCTGGAATTCAGAAAAGAGTATTTAGTAGGAACACTGTGAAAGAGGTAGGGCTAGGAGGATTGCTCTTATCATTTCAGTAGTGCACCAAGTTGTAGACCGACCCCTTAGCTAAAGGGAATTTTCTGCTCTTTGCCAGCCCTTTGGTGTGGTTGGATCCCTAAATTTCTAACTACAAAATACCCATTTTTTTTTTTTTTGACAGGCAGAGTGGATAGTGAGAGAGAGAGAGACAGAGAGAAAGGTCTTCCTTTTGCCGTTGGTTCACCCTCCAATGGCCGCTGCGGCCGGCGCACCACGCTGATCCGATGGCAGGAGCCAAGTGCTTATCCTGGTCTCCCATGGGGTGCAGGGCCCAAGCACTTGGGCCATCCTCCACTGCACTCCCTGGCCACAGCAGAGAGCTGGCCTGGAAGAGGGGCAACCGGGACAGAATCCGGTGCCCCGACCAGGACTAGAACCTGGTGTGCCGGCACCGCAAGGCGGAGGATTAGCCTAGTGAGCCACGGTGCCGGCCCCAAAATACCCATTCTTATTTCTTACGCAGCTTTGGAAAATAAGATTAGTATTTTCTTCTTCTAGAAGCTTCCAACTGCAGAGGGTGGGGAGGTCGGGGAGTGGAGGCAGGAGCTGAGATGCTCATCGCCTGAGCTGGCAGCCTCCTTGCTGCCCAACTTGAGGGAAACGACAGAGCAGGCAGGTGTAGCAGGGCTGTGCTCTTGCCTGCAGACTAAAGTGCACTCTCTTCCGGTTCTGTTGTAGAATGCAGGACTGGTGACCGTCACCACCACTCCTCTCAACTGTGGGCCTCGTCTGAGGGCGCTCCTGGGCCGCCCCGCCCATGAAAAGCTGCTGATGCTGCTCCCTGTGGGGTACCCCAGCAAAGAGGCCACGGTGCCCCACTTCACACGGAAGTCCCTGGATCAGATCATGGTGACTGTGTAGGGAGGAGCCCCTCAGGAGACACCCGTGGATGCCGCCTGGCTCCTCCCTCCAGCTCTCTCCTGCCCCTCTCAGCCCTCCTGGCTGCTGTTTCTTGGGTGTCAGTGTCCTGAGTGCACCATTTCACAGGGTGGCTACTCTGGTGTCAAGAAAGCTTCCCACGCCGTCCAGCACGCCGGGCCAGATATGCCTCATTTTCAATGGACCGCCTGAGTGGGGAACAAAGAGAACAAAAGATCCTTGGCTATGAGCTTCTGTTACTCATCCACTTTGCAAACGTATGAACATTTTTACCAAGAACTCGCCTTGGAATTCATTTTTAAAATCACTCTGGAAAAGCCCTGGTGACGTTGCTGTTACTTCTTTAACAACTCATATGGAGTCACATCTCAATATTACCTCCGTGAGTCGTGTCCATGAGCCAAAGGTGGTCGCGGGTTGTAGGGGTCAAGCACTAGAGCAGCCTAGGTTCCCACTCCTGCTCTGCCAGGCTTCTCAGGGGGGAAAATCCTCATTTCTATGGTGACCTTAGGTGGAAGTATAAAATGGGGTTAACCATACTTCCTCCCTCCAGTTGCTCTAACAAATTCTCAGAAACTTGGAGACCTGGGGCTTGTGAACAATAGAAAGAGTGGGCCGCAGACTGCTGACCTTTCATTGCGTCCTCACAGGTGGCAAGAGGGTCAGAGGAGTCGCTGGCATGTCTCCGTAAGGGCACCAGTCCCCTGCGCAAAGGCTTTGCTCATGGGACCTAGTCACCTCCTCGCAGCCTCACCTCCCGACACCGTCATGTCACACTGGGGTTGGGAAATTTCACCGTGAAATTTGAGGGCACCCATGTAGGCCACTGTGTCCCCTCGTGGGGTTGGCATCCTGCTTGGTACACAGCTGAGGATAAGGTGACGATGGTGGATGCTGTTGCCACCACTGCCATTGTGGGACAACCCTGCTTTGGGATCCAGGTGAGAAAGGGACCGAGGTGGGCGAGAGGCTCCCCACCCCCGCAGAAGCCTGGTGGTGGCAGAGAGCTCCCCCGGAGACACTGCCACTGGGAACCTGAAATCTTGTTTTTCCTCTGTGCTGTTAGATTATTTGTATCTGTTTGCGGGCGTGTTTAAAATTTTCATTAAAAAAAAAATTGGAGGCACCAGTGTTGTGGCGCAGTGGGTTAAGCCATCACCTTGAACACCAGCATCCCATACGGAGCAGTGGTTCCTGGCTGCTCTGCTTCTGAGCCAGCTCCCTGCTAATATGCTTGGAAAAAAAGAGGAAGGTGGCCCAAGTATGTGGTCCCTGCACCCACGTGGGAGACCCAGAAGGAGCTTCAGGTTCCTGGTTTCAACCCTGCCTAGCTCCAGCCATTATGACCATTTGGAGAGGGAACAAGTGGATAGAAGACCTCTCTCTCTCTCTCTCTCTCTCTCTCTCTCTCTCTCTTGTTGTCTCTCCCTCTCTCTGTCACTCTGCCTTTCAAATAAATAAATCTTTAAAAAGTGGCCATGGAGAAGCTGGCCACCACTGTGAAGGCCTAGCACAGTGTTAGTAACAGCGTGGATGATATTGAGAGTCCCTGTTGGGGTACACTAGGACACACTCGTCACCACTTCCAGAGTGTTCCTGCCATAAATGTCTGCATAGAAAAGAACCAAGCCTCCACCCTGAACTTCTGATTTACAATCAAGGAGAAGTTTAGAGAAACCAGTTAATTTCCTGGTTGAAATCCTCGGCGTGTGGATCATTCTGCAGGAAGTGGGACTGGACTCCTTCTGTGGTCAGTGTCACCAAAGGAAAAACACTAGGGGACACGTCCCAACCTTGCTACTCAAAGTGTGGTCCTTGGCCAGTGCAAGTTTCTTAGAATGAGAGACTCTTGGGCCCCACCCGGCCCCGTGGGATTCAGACGTGCATGGACCAGCCTCTCTGGTGACGTGCATGTAAGACAGAGAGGGAGAAGCCCTGCTGCAGGTAGCTGGAGACATGACCTCCACATGCAAAGGATGAACCTTGACCGGAGTCAAGAACAAGAAGACAACCAGGACTCTGAAAATGAACTTGGAGTTGGGTGACGGTGCAGCTGTGTGAGACGTGCGTGGTGAAGTATGAGTGATGGAACACCGTATCTGCAATTCCCTTAGAAGAAGAGTGGTGTGTGTGGCTGTGTGTTGAGAGAGAGAGAGAGAGCGCGCTGATCCAGCAAACTGTTAGATGCAGCGTGCCAGATTTTCATCAGACTCTTATTTTAGCTTTTCTCTGTGTGTGAAATTTTTCAATGTATGAAGCTAAAGGAACAAAAGAACACCAAGAGTCCAAGGGATGGCAACACCGCACGTAAGTGGGCAGTCCATTCGATCACGTAAACAGTCTGAAAGGCCCCTGAGCCCTGCATCAGGCTTAGAGATGCACCCAAGGCAGCAGATTTCATGCCTGTGTCATGGAATTATCTTGGAATGGACCCAGTTAGCTGCATCTGAGATGAGAAAACGGGAAACATAGGAGCTGCCAGGCCAGCAACTCACCTCACTGGCAGGGCAGTGCCGCAGGGGAAGGGACCCCTGGAAGCAATGTAAAATCCAGAAGGGAAGACCTCCCAGGGGCAGGAACGTGTGACAAGCCTGCTGCCCGAGCTGACTTCACATCAGGGCGGGTCAGGCAGCTCCCAGCAGGTACAGTATCTAACAAGCTAAGGGTAATGCTATTCCTTCCCTCTGCAGCCCCAAGCTCTTATTAACCTCCTTTCACATGTTCATTCAATGCAGTCATGTGACAACCGTGTTCAAAGTTGGACACCATGGTCTGGGAGGCTTGGAGAGTCTGTTATAGTTTCAAGGCCTCAAAATGGGGAGCTATGGAATGATTTCATCACCACCAGAAGAAAAACTTCATCGTGAAACTTGGATATGGTTTGTGTCTCGCCCATAGGTTTCACTCAAAGGTGCCACTTGGCCAAGAGGGAAACTTTACTTAGGGGAGTTAGGTCCATGTTAGCATGGACAGGACAGTGTTGCGTCACAGTCACCCACCAGGGAGTTGACAGAGCACAGGGTGCTGGACCATGAGGCCCGAACGCTCCATTCCTAGCAGGTTCGCAGGTGACGCTGATGTCACTGGGCACCACATGTTGAGAACCACAGGGCTGAGACAATCGGTGACTCCCACCCTTCAGCGATTCGACGTGACAGAGGTCCAGCAAAGTCCCCTGCCCGCACCGTCACCCATGTTCTCCATGGGTAACTAGCCATGCGTTGCAGGATCCAGCTGCCTCCTTTCTCCATTGATTCCTGTAAATATTGGAGTTTCTGAAGAGTATTCAAATTGATATAATATCAAAGAAGACAGTTTGTACTCATCTTCTAGGAATATCTGTTACTAGAAGGAAAACACACAATCATCAGCAGATATTCTGCTTGGGAGCATGAGAATGTCATGGTGATTTTGCCAGGTATCAGCTGTGTTCCCTTATAAAGTGCATGAGGTGGGAACAGGGATAATGCGATATTCTCAGCACACATGTACGTACAAGTGATGAGAGGCCTAGAGCCAATGTGCCTCCAGCTCTGCTGCTGTGTGTCCACTCTCCCCATACACACACCCCAGAAATATAAAGGCTGGACCATCACAACCAGAGGCTTGTACCTGCTCCTCAGGGGGTGACTGGTACAGAATGGAAGGTGGGAATGGCCAGGGAGCTTCCAGCAGTGGAGTCCAGCAGTGAACAGGCTCATGCATCTGAGCTGGAGACCAGAGAGCACCCTGCTTGGGTGGCCACAGCTAATGTCCAGGGCATCCAGGAGCAGGAGGCAGAACATCGAAGGAGAACAGTATCCAAAGCTGAGATTCAGTACAGGAAGAGAGGTTGCTCTAATGGAGTGTGAGATGCCGTTAGCCCACTTTGGAAATCCTAAAAGGTCACAAGGAAGGGGAATGGTTTTGTTCTTGTGACTTGAGAGTCTTGGGTCAGGGCCAAATGTTCAGGATTAAAATGCCATGAGAGCAGGATGGAATTATGTTAGCCATTTCTTTAGGGTGCCAAATAAATGCAGAAGCCAATGAGGTCATAGAGGAAGTTAGCCAAGCCAGGTGGAGTTGCCAACTTCCTTCTATTAACTAAAAATAAGAACTTAGAGGTATATGGGATGAAGATTCTAAAATCACACTTCACTGAAGGGTGCCAACTGGGCACTTCCTGTTGTCATGGTAACCCAGGCAGTGCTCAGGCTGTCCACTCTTCAGCAATGGAGTTCTGGAACATTCTCTGGCTCCAGGTCACCTTGGCTCTGTGAAGCTGTAGTGTGGTCCTCAGCTCCTGATGCAGCAGGTTTAAATCCTTGAGGCAGTAAATCTGCGCTGCTTTTCAGTACATACTCTCCAAGTCTGGGACTATTTAGAATTAGATACTGAGATGAGAAAATAAATATAATATCGCTACCTTCATGTTAAGGGTAGTGCTCCATTTTGCATTACCGTAAAGAAATAACTTGAGGCTGTGTAACTTTATAAAGAAAAGAGGCTTTCTCAGCTCAGGGATCTGCAGGTTCAAAGACCTGCATCTGGTGATGGCCTTCCTGCTGGTGTAGTCCCAGGGCAACACAGAGCACCCCATGGTAAGAGACAGGGAGTGCACCTGCGTGTGTGTGTCTCTCTGGTCTTTCCCCTCTCATTGTGAAGCCACCTAGACCCAGTCATGGTCATGGAGCTCCACCCTGATGACCTTACCCAGTCCTGACCACCTCCCAAAGGGCCTCCTCTAAACATCATGGTAGATTAAGGCTTTACTGTGGGGATTGAATTTCAGCTCAAACCCTTGAGGGAAGCACTCAAACCGTATCCAAACCATAGCATTAAATTTAAGAACAATTTTGTGCATGTTTCTTATGTAAGTGATTTGAATATTTTAAAAGCTTGTGATTCCAATTTAAAATGTGAAATTGATTTTAGGCTTGTGATTTTAAGTTGATGGGCATACAAATATTGACATAGCTCATTAACATTATTAGAATAGAATCACTCTATTTATGGATTTAATTTACCGGATTTAGTAGAGATTTTTTATGTATATAAAATAGTCTGCCTTAATTGGATATAAAAGTGTCATGTCAATTATTTAAATGCTAACTAGGAAACCAAATGTGATAAACTTAAGCAAGGAGTTTGAAATGTTTAAGCGATTTTAATAAACAGAGCTTGTAAATGAGCTTGATGGTTTAAAGGAGTTTATCTTATTCCAATAGAGTTGGCCAAGCATTAATCACAGCCCCTCTTCACCAAAAGAGTAGTTTCATTTTATTTAAGTTGACTATATTTATAAACAACAACAAAATGTGAGCTCCAGGTCTGTTTTCATCCATTTTGTGCTGCTATAACAGAATACCACAGACTGGGTGATTTATAAGCAGCAGAAACTTGTTTGGTTTATGGTTCTAGAAGCTGAGGGGCTGCATCTGGTGAGGGTCCTTTGGCTGCATTGTAACAGGGCAGGAGACATCATTTGGGCAAGAGAGCTCCAGAGGGCCTCACAGCCTCAAGCCTTTTATGAGTGGCATTGATCTATCCATGAGGGCGGAGCCCTCATGGCCCGAACACTTCCCATTGGGCCCCACCTCCCAATGGCTGCACTGGGGATTGAGTCTCCAACACAAACCATAGTAAGGCCAGAACGTTTTTGGCAGAAAGTAACAAACAAACAGAAAACTCCAACTGTACTGTCTTAAACACTCAACTGCTTTCACCACTCATTTAGATACCCTTCCGGTATCTCAACCTTTCTGTACTCCAAATAGCACTTTGAAGTCTCTCTTATCCCCTACCAGGGCCCTGTTCATAGGCCTTTATATGGGATCCTTAAATCATGTTAAATTTGTATCATTTTCTCCTTGCCCACATCCAAATCCATGAGTAAGGCTTACTGATACTACCCCTGAATGCCTTCCATGATAAGGGAGCACTGAGAACTGAGGTGATCAGAAAGCTGACCCACTTCCCAGATGATTGCAGTGGTGGGCTGGGCCAGGCTGAAGCCAGAGCCAGGAACTTCCTCCAGGTCTCCCACATGTACAATAGGGCCCCAAACTCTGGGCCATCCTGTGTTGTTATTAACGGGGATCTGCACTGGAAGTGGAACAGCATCCATATGGGATGTTGGTATCTCAGGCGGTGGTTTTACCGAGCCTGCTATGCTATGACACCAGCCCCAGCAGATGGTGAATTCTAAGCCCTCTTGTCAATCAAGCTTACTTCTATAGCCCTAGTGCTCAGATTAATGGCTACTGCAGACTGGGGCAGGGGGAGAGGTGCTGTGAACAACCAAGTGGGATTTGAACCATGCTGACTCCAGGATACCTGAAGAGGAGGAAGCGGTTATAGTCAAAACAAGATCCCGAGCTACGGTGCCCAAGGTCCTGTCCCCAGGAAGAGAGGTTGCATGAATTCACACTGAGCGACTGGGGACTTCCACAGAGTTGAACTGTCAAAGGCCAAACACACCCTCCCAGTGCAGACGGGAGTTTCAGTTCCAGAAGATTCTTCAGCAGGTGAGGATCTGAACTCAAGGGTTTAGGAACAGAAGTGCTGGAGCCAAGGCACACAGTGGTGGGAGGGTCAGGCAGGGTGGGGAGAGAGGGGAAGGAACCACTGCCCTTGCCCAGTACTGGGCTCCTGTGCAAAGCCCGAGCAAGCATACGTGAGCCTCTAGGAGGCAGAGAAGGGACCATACATAAGTTGCATTGACCCAGGGCAGAGAGCAGGAGAGGGGCAGCTCAGATGTTTGCACAGGCTTGGGATCTGCTATTGGGAGGCCTTTAGGTTTCTGCTGACTCTGCCCCTTCCCTCTAGTTGATTTGCATTTGGTTTCCACCCCGCACTGTCTTGGATGCAGTCTGGAATGTATAAATTTCTTAGCAAGCAAGCAAACAGCGGGGCCACCAAAGGAATGGAAAATAAACCTCCAGAGTGGGGCGGAGGAAGGGCAACTGCAGGGGGGGAGGGGGAGAATCAGCAAGGGGCAGGGAGGCAGGGAGGAGCTGGGGACGAGCTCACAGGGAGCTGCGATGGTCTCCTTGTCCTCTGTTCACTGGGACCAGCTGTTCCAGGTGGGGTACCTGGAGTCGGGGGGAATGTGGAAGACAGCAAGCTTCAGGGAGTCTGAGCACCATCCAGGTCTGCTCCCTCCAGGGGCCAGGGCCTGTCTACTGTGTCCCCTGATGCTCTTGCTGGTCCTCCCTGCTTAGACCCAAAACACCCTCCCAGGCCCTTCTCCATCCCATTCTTGAAAAGCCAGCTTTCTGTCCCTTTGTTGAAGAAGTCTTCCAGATTCTTCAGACTTCGGTAGGGAAAGACCACACTTGGCCACTCTCTCCCCTGGGCACCCCCCGTGTCCTCTCCAAGCTCATTTATCACCCTCTCCCTCAGGTCCAGCCCTCAACGCAACTTTCAGCTCTGAGAGAGCCAGCAGCAGGTCTCCCTGGGCTCCGTGTCCTCTGGGCATCTGGCACTAGGCCAGACACGATGTAAGTCTCTCAGTAAAGAGCTGGCAGGCAGGATGAACCCTGCGGTTTGGATGACAGCACTAGGTGGTTGGGAGATGGAGCCAAAACCTTTCTGCCCCTCTGGTGGGATCCTGGGTCTCAGGTTTAGCAGCAGAGTGACCCAGCTGCAACAGAGCCTGCAGAATTACTGGAAGTGTCTGTGTCTGGAGTCTGTGTCTGGAGGGTGGGGTGGCGGGAAGGGACTGAACCCAGTGCAACCTCCTCGCTCTTCAGCACTCTGGGTTTTTCTTGGAATTTCTGCTGCCAAGCTGGAAGTATGGGGATGACTAGACATTATGTGTGTGTAAGTATATGCCCTGAAAAGCAAATTCAAGGCTGTTTTTAGAAACATGCTCAGCTCTAGGAAGGGATGGGAGACCCTCACACAGCAGTCACAGGGTGAACCAGACAAGATCCAGCCAGGTAAACAGACATCGTTCTGTGTATTTCCAGAAGGGGAATTAAAGCAAGAAATTGGTTGCACAGGTGATGGGAATTCTGGGAAAACAAAGCAGGAACCCTGAGATGATGAGTGATTAGCTCCTACCTCCCTCCACCGCCAGGGCTGGAGGAGCAGTGAGGAGGGGCCTGGACCATCTGGAGGAAGCTGGGACCATCGACGGCCAGTAGGTAGGGGCCAGGAGCCTGAGCAATGCAGCCACAGCCAGGGACGCTGACGGAGGTGGGGCGAGGGGTAGAAGTGTTCTGACATCTCCCTCCTTTCTGCAGATGCGTCTCATCGCTTGGTCCAACCTGCCTCTCTCCCTCCCTCCTCCCCATTCTGCTTCCTTCCCTACTTCTTTCCTTATTTTTAAGCAGAGATGTTCTTAAGAGAAGATAATATTTTTGGAGTTTACTAGTATATCTTAGAAAAGGAAATAGCACATTTAAAAGAAAAAGATTTTTAAAAACTGCAACTACAGCACAACAAAGAACTGAGGCCTTTTCTTCCCCAACCTCAGCGCACCCACGTAAATAGCAGGTGAACAGAACATCCAAGTCTTTTGGGGACGCAGTGGGTAGGAGGGGGGCCTGGACAACTGGGCTCCTCTCCTAGCAGTGCGATCCAGAGAAGCATTTCAAGCCCCCTGTTGAGAATCTCCTTTGCAGAAATGAGGTGGGCGGGAGATGCCACAGCCCCAACCCCAGAGGGCTGTTATAAGGATTGCAGCGTTAATACATCGATGGGCCGGAGAGCAGTGCCTGGTTGCAGTGTGGGAGCTCTGATCCTGAGAAGGTCGCTCCACGGTGCTGTGCAGCTCAGCTGCCGTCCACCAAGGCTCCACGAAGTGGAAAACCTGCTTCGGCAACCCTCCTCCTGTGGCAGCATTTGGCAGTGCAGATCCCACGCCATCAATTTTCAGCCTTTAGTCAAACACACCCCCTACCTATCATGGCGGAGGTAAGTGCTATCTTGGCATCCTGCCAAATGTCATTTGGCTGCGATCCAATTCAGCTGGAAGCAGGAAGTAGGAAAGACAAAATAAGCCCCTCTTCTGTCTCAGAATGGCATGCTGACAACTGCCAAGGTCGGCCGCTGCCCAGCGCAAGTCCAGATCAGTGATGCTGCGCCTGTGGAATCAGGGCCCTGCCGCAGCTTGTGAGGGGGCCGCCAGCAGCTGGCCTGGGGACCCCAAAAGCCAAGAAGGAGGGCTGTGCCTCACTGTTTGCATGGCAACAGAGCCCTGCTCATCTAAAGCCGGTGCCTCTGCATGCTGGCTCCTCAAGTGAGGGCTCCATCGCGTTCCTGCATGGTCTGTCTCAGGTCACCTTGCAGAGTTAAAGTATTCACTTCAGAAAGACTAAAACCTGGGCCAGTGACCTCATGAGGGCGAATGGCTGAGATGGACATCCCAACCACTGGAACATAAAAGGACTATGCCAACCCTGTGAGGCCTCACCAGCCCCCAGGAGTCCACCTGTAAAAGTGAACTGGGGCCCTGTGAAGCTCTTGTCACAGACTCTGTGTATTAGAAGCTAGCAGATTTCTGACTTTCAATTAGGTGTTTGAATGCAATGAACGCTTCGGCAATTCCCTTGATTAAAGACTAAGGGAAAGAAGTGATTTCACTTAGGCCGATTTTCATCCATGCATGCGTGTTGAATACTGAAAGCAAAGCTCTGATTCTCCCAGCTTAGAGTCAGAAACTAAACCAGAGCCAGGGTGAGCTCTGGCCGTGACCCTATCAAGGAGAAATTGTGGGGGAGAATCTGGAGGGAGAATATAGATTGAAAGAGGTGGGACAATCACTAGAAACGAATGCAGGGCGGGAAAATCAGAGCTAATGGATGGTATGTAATTCTTGACTTCATATCCAAACACCAGTTTTGTTGGCCAAAATCATACTTGATGCAATATGAGCATTTGTTAAATGCATGAGTCTTTCTTATTTATTTACTTTTTAAAAGATTTATTTATTTATTTGAAAGAATTACACAGAGAGGCAGAGAGAGAGAGGCCTTCCATCTGCTGGTTCACTCCCTAGTTGGCTGCACAGCTGGAGCTGCGCTGATCTGAAGCCAAGAGCCAGGAGCCTCTTCTAGCTCTCCCACACAGGTGCTTGGGCCATCTTCGACTGCTTTCCCAGGCCATAGCAGAGAGCTGGATCTGAAGTGGAGCAGCTGGGACTCGAACCGGCTCCCTAATGGGATGCCAACGCTGCAGATGGTAGCTTTACCCCCTCACCACAGTACAGGCTCCTCTCATTTATTTTTTAAAATATGTCTTATTTCTACAAAGGTTTAAGGCAACTGACACTAATGAAACATTTTAAAGAAAAAAAACAGAGGCCGGTGCTATAGCATAGCAGGTAAAACCACCCCCTGCAGTGCCAGCATCCCATATGGGCACTGGTTCAAGTCCTGGCTGCTCCACTTCCAATCCAGCTCTCTGCTATGACTTTGGATCTATCTCCTGCTTTTGGATCAGCTCAGCTCTGGCCATTGCAACCATTTGAAGAGTGAACTAGTGGAAGGAAGACCTCTCTATGCCTCTGCCTTTCTGTAACTCTGTCTTTCAAATAAATTTTTAAACAAGAAAAGAAAAAAAGCAGAGAAGAGTTGAAGACAATAAAGAAGGCAACTTCTTTTTCTTTTAAAGATTTATTTATTTATGTGAAAGGTGATGTTACAGATAGAGAGAGTGAGAGAGAGAGAGAGAGAGATCTTCTACCTGATGGTTCACTCCCCAAATGGCCACAATGACTGAAACCAGAGTCAGGAGCTTACAGGTCTCCCACTAGGGTGCAGGGGCCCAAGCTTTTGGGTCATCTTCTTGCTGCTTTTCCAGGCACACCAGCCTGGAGCTGGATCGGAAGTGGAGCAGCCAGGACTTGAACCAGCGCCCATATGGCATGCTGGCACTGCAAGAGGCAGCTTTACTCTCTTTGCCACAGTGCCAGCCCCTAGAAGACAATTTCTAACCTGAATTTCTTTTCTTCCAGCACTTTGGGTACAAATATACCAGATTACTTTAAAAAGTCTATGGGAAATGGACTAAAAGGTAAGTGTATTTTGATATGAAACATTTTTAAATCCATGTGTAGTTTTTTCATGGTATGCCTTCCATGAACTTTTTGAAGACCGCATACATAGAACGTATTTCAAAATGCTCACATTCCATGGAGTTATTTAAACATAAGACCTCTTGACAATAGTCTGATTATGGACAGCTTTTTCTAAAGCAATTCAGTGTTTGGCCTTCATCACGAAAAACACCAGTCTTCACGAATTTTAATACAACACAGAATTTCAGTTGTAGAAGCTATGGATCACGTCCATTGAGATAAATGGCTTGTTTCCAAATGATAAATTTTATTGAAGTATTAAAACAACTCCAAGGCTTCCATTCAGATAGGTATGAGTTCAAATGCCATTTTCTGCAGTGGTCTTTTGGTGCGGTAGTTAAGACATGGCTTGGGACACACACATCTAACTTCACAGTGTGTGACTTCCTCTTGGCTATACTCCCCTTCCAGCTTCCAGCAAATGCACACTCTGGGAAGCACCAGGTAGTGGCTCAAGTGTCTGGGTCCCTGTCACCCAACTGGGAGACCTGAATTGAGTTCCGGGTCCCTAGCTTTGACCTGGCTCAGTCATGGCTGTTGTGGGCATTTGGGAAATGACCAGTGGCTGGAAGATCTCCTTTTCTGTGTTTCTCTGCCTTTCAAATAAGTAAAAATAAAATATACAACATTTAAAATACCATTTTCCATTTTATAATTCATATTCCTATGATCAATCATAAAACGTGAACTGAAATATGTACCTGCTACTTTTCAGAAGATCTTTTTTCAAAACTAAAATTAGAAAGGAGAGAGTCTGATAACTCGCCTACTTTCTGCTATGTAGTCAGTTATGTCTGATGTTCACTGTTTCTCATATGAAATTATTCTGTAAAAGAAGACTTGTCATGAGGAGCCTTTATCGTACCTGAAAATCAGGAAGCAAGCACAAAGACTCTTGTGCCAACCTGAGGCAGGGCTCCCTCTGATCCCGGAAAAAACAGCCAACCCCAGATAGATGCCGTCAGCCACCCGGCCTGGCCAGGAGCCTGTTCCAGGAGCCACAGCCAACCTTTGTGTGCGTCCTCTTCGGGTAACACCAGCCATGCTACCCTAACACTCATTTAAGAATCAAACGGGGCCATCTCTATTGTGAAGCTATAAAGCGCCACTGGAGGTGACAGTCACAGTGCAAACAAAGACACCAAACTTCAATGCGAACTTTTCTTTTTTCCTTTTTAACAAATTTTGTTTAACGTATACAAATTTCACATATTTCCTGTATTCAGATTTAGGAACATAGTGATACTTCCCACCCTACCCTCCCTCCTGACCAAACTCCCACCCTTCTTATTCCCTCTCCTATTCCCATTCTTTTTTTTTTCTTTTAAGATTTATTTGTTTATTTAAAAGGCAGAGTTACAGGGAGGCAGAGAGAGAGAGAGAGAGAGAGAGAGAGGTCTTCCATCCTCTGGTTCACTCCCCAGATGGCTGCACAGCTGGAGCTGATCTGAAGACAGGAACTTCTTCCTGGTCTCCCACACGGGTGCAGGGGTCCAAGGACTTGAGCCATCTTCTGCTGCTTTCCCAGGCCACAGCAGAGAGCCAGATTGAAAGTGGAACAGCCAGGACTTGAGCTGGTGCTCATATTGGATGCTGGCTATGCAGGTGGTGGATTTACCCGCTACGCCACAGTGCTGCTGCCCCCCTCCATTCTTATATTTTACAAAGATCTATTTTCAGTTAACTTTATACTCATAAGATTAACCCTACAGTAAGTAAACAGTTCAACAAATAGTATGGAGAAAAAACACTTTTCCTCAATAGTCAACAATGAGCTGTTAAAAATAATTGCTGCCAGCGCTGCGGCTCACTAGGTTAATCCTCCACCTGCGGCGCCAGCACCCTGGGGTTCTAGTCCAGGTTGGGGCGCCAGATTCTGTCCCGGTTGCCCCTCTTCCAGGCCAGCTCTCTGTTGTGGCCCAGGAAGGCAGTGGAAGATGGCCCAAGTCCTTGGGCCCTGCACCCCATGGGAGACCAGGAGTAGTACTTGGCTCCCGGCTTCGGATCAGTGCGGTGCGCCGGCCACAGCGTGCCGGCCGCAGCAGCCACTGGGGGGTGAACCAATGGAAAAAGGAAGACCTTCCTCTCTGTCTCTCTCTCTCTCACTGTCCATTCTGCCTGTCAAAAAAAATAATAGTAATTGCCTCTCAAAGTGTCAATTTCACTCCTATAGATTACCTTGTAGATACTCTATTAGTTATCTCAGATCAGGGAGAATATATGGTATCTGTCTTTTGGGGATTGGCTTATTTCACTGAGTATAATGTTTCTAGTTGCATCCATTTTGTAGCAAATGACAGCATTTCATTTTTTATCATTGTGTAATATTCCTTGGTGTACACACATCATAATTTCTTTGTTTGTCTTCACTTGATGGACATCTGGGTTGATTCCATATCTTAACTATTGTGAATTGGGGTGCAGTGACTATGAGGGCACATCGAACTCTTTCAAATGCTGATTTCTTTTCAGCAAACTGTTCTTACTTCTAAAAAATAGTCTATATATTCCTGTAAAATGGAGTCATACCATCATTATGAAAGAGGTCAAATCACCACTCTCAAGTGGAAACACAATAATTCAATAAATCCTGAAAATCAAGAGACAGTGTTTTCTAACAATCTGCGGTCTCAAAACAAATTTGATCATCAGCTTTTTGGGAGAAAATATAAGCAATCATACATAATACCATGAATATTCAATAAGTACAATTATAATTATTTTTTGAAAATTAACCCAAAAGTTCTAGTTTAAATTACTTAACCAGGGGATGCAAATTATATAGTAAATTTGTTCCTAATAAAAATTGCTAGATTAAAAAAATTGAAGGAGGCTGTCCTTGTGGTGTAGCAGGTGTGCCCCAGCTGCCCTGCTCTGGTCCAGCTCCCTGCCAGTGGTCTGGGAAAAGTGGCAGGAGATGGTCCAAGTGCATGCATTCCTGCCTCCAGTGGAGGAGACCAGATGAATTTCTTGGCTGTAGGCTGCCCAGCCCTGGCCATTGCAGTCACTTCAGGAGTGAATCGGCAGATGGATCTCTCTCTCTCTCTCTCTCTCTCTCTCTGTCTCTCTCTCCTTACTGTATCTCTGTCAAATAAGAAAAAATCTTCAAAAGAATCAGAAAGCCAACTGTCACCAGTTGATAAAGTATGAAACCAGGAAAAAAATGTAATATCTCCACAATGGCTCATGGGTCTTGGCTCCTGGCTGGCCGCAATGGCCTGCACTGGGCCAGGCTGAAGCCAGGAGCTAGGAACTTTATGTGGGTTTCCCACTTGGGTGTCAGGGACCCAAGCATTTGGATCATCCTCTGCTGCTTTCCCAGGCCATTAACAGGGAGCTGGATTGGAAGTAGAACAGCTAAGACTTGAACCAGTGCCCATATAGGATGCCGGTGTTACAGGTGGTGGCTTTACCCGCTACACCACAATGCCAATGTGCCCAGGAGTCTCTTTTGAACAAAAGGTATCGATTGTCAGTAGAAATCTCTGGTATGTGGCAATGAATGGGTGCCCGCAGTGGGACATGACAAGCAGCATGCCATCTCTTCTTCTAGGGTATGTCAGGTCTTTATAAGTCTCCCTGGCTCTTGATCCAAACTGACTTGGGTTTGGATTCTGGCTCATTAGTTATTGGTCATGTGATCCTGGACACTGTACTTCAACTTACTGTGACTCAGCTTCCTTATCTCTAGAGTGGGAATAAAAAAAAAAATTGTACCTTTGTTGTAAGGAGGGAATGGGATACTCACCTAAAATGCTTAACACAGATCCTGGCACCTAGAGGAACCTGAGAAAGTTTAAGCCGCTGTTACAAGTGCGTGGCAGAGGAAGAAGGCTACGTCAGGAAGCAAACTGTCAGCTGGGCAGAAAGCGTCAGGAACAGTTATTTTGTCTCTTGACCATGCTTTAACCAGCTGAACAGTGGGAGTTTCACCAAGGACAAGTGTTTGAGTAGGATCCTATCTACAAAGCTCTAATCTGGTATTGGAAAGGGAGATTCGCAATTCAATTCAACAAGCAGTTATTGAGTGACTAGTGTTTACAAGGAGCTTGCAGGCTGGTGGAGACAGAGGAGTGAACATTCTAACCATCACTGCTGCCTGCCGGTGCTGCAGTGAGCAGGCTTTCTGTGTGGCTCCTAATAAAGAATTGGTCAAAGACCAATAAAATACCTTTCTAATTCATGATTGACACAAAACTGACAGAGATAGTAGGAGGAGCCCAAAAAGAGTCTAAGAAGCTGGAGTTATAGATTGAAATTGTAAAGTGAGATTTAATACAGAGAAATATGAAGTCCCATAAAGCCTCAAAACCAGCTGTCCAAGAGCAGCAGGGGTAAGAGCAAGTCAACTGGAGATTCTAGGACATGGGCAAGCATGATGTGAACTAACATACTGCACGGTTGCAGAAGTCATGCAGTCCTAGGCTGCATGATTAGAAGAAACACAGTGACAGCCAAATAATGCCAGCATTGTATGCTCCACCAGTCAGAGTGCACTCTGCTCATTTTTGAAGGCAATTGACACCTTTTTTTTTTTTTTTTGGACAGGCAGAGTGGACAGTGAGAGAGAGAGACAGAGAGAAAGGTCTTCCTTTGCTGTTGGTTCACCCTCCAATGGCCACCGCAGCCGGCGAGCTGCGGCTGGTGCACCGCGCTGATTCGATGGCAGGAGCCAGGTACTTCTCCTGGTCTCCCATGGGGTGCAGGGCCCAAGTACTTGGGCCATCCTCCACTGCACTCCCTGGCCACAACAGAGAGCTGGCCTGGAAGAGGAGCAACCAGGACAGAATCCGGCACCCCGACCGGGACTAGAACCCGGTGTGCTGGCGCCGCAAGGCGGAGGATTAGCCTAGTGAGCCTTGGCGCCGGCCAATTGACACCTTTTAATAACAATGTGAAGTCTCAGGCATGGTGAAAGAATGGAAACCACATGATAGAAAAAGTCGCAGTGTGAAGACAGCTTTACGGAGAGCAATACTGGGGACATGGCAGGTGGCTTGATATGTTTTCAGATTTGTCACCTGATCTCAAACTTTACAAGAAGTTGTAATCCCTTCTGGCTCTGCTGTTTTATCATTCTACACATTTATCTTGGATTTTGTGGGTCCCACGAAATGCAGTTATTTCAAGGCAACTTGTACATCCGATTGCAATGCCTCCTTTCCTGAATTGTGTTTGTTTTTTTGTTTTGTTTTTGTTTTGTTTTGTTTTGTTTTTTGACAGGCAGAGTGGACAGTGAGAGAGAGAGACAGAGAGAAAGGTCTTCCTTTGCCGTTGGTTCACCCTCCAATGGCCACTGCAGCCGGCGCGCTGTGGCCGGCGCATCGCACTGATCCGATGGCAGGAGCCAGGTGCTTCTCCTGGTCTCCCATGCGGGTGCAGGGCCCAAGCACTTGGGCCATCCTCCACTGCACTGCCTGGCCACAGCAGAGAGCTGGCCTGGAAGAGGGGCAACCGGGACAGAATCCGGCACCCCGACCGGGACTAGAACCCGGTGTGCTGGCACCGCAAGGTGGAGGATTAGCCTAGTGAGCCACGGCGCCGGCCCCTGAATTGTGTTTTCTAATTTTTCTTCCCTGAGTATCCTCTGATTTCTTCCTGCAGGCTGACATTAAGTTCCCCAACTGAGGGTGCAGGTGACTGATTTGAGACCTGTGTAGGACTGAGGGCCTTTGAGAGTTGGGAACAACCTCAGGTGAGTACGGATGGCCCCCGGAACACTGCTCAGAGAAGAGGAGACTCCAGGTCAAGTGCAAGATTGCCTGGAGCTGATGAGACTAGGCTGCAACTTTAGATCTACAATGAGTACAGATCACCACTTGGAGAACAAGAGATTTGGGCAGGTTATTGCTGGGTGAACAGCATCTGCCTCTAGCTATTTGAAAGATGACTACTGAATGTGGGGACCCTTGTGTCTTTATGAGCTGCCACCAGCACTCTATCTCTCAATACCTTACACAAAGAAGGAGAGAGGAGCCTGCAGTTCCTCTCAGCAAGTAAACTTCCAGGAGGATAGCAACTTGGTTTACACAGCCTGCTGGTGTCTTGGTATATAGCCACTGTAGGGTTTCTGCGTTGAATGGATGCTTTTAGGTGATGGAATCAGTGTTATATAATCAGACATTTGCGTGAAGTTCATGAGCTTTCACTCCATGGTTGGCTTAAGTAATTTGGAACTGTATGTGAATGCCACGGAAATGCACTTAGAATCTCCTTTTATTGTAGTTGATGGGAAATTCAAAGCATCTTTCTGAATCAAATTCCAACACAAGGCATTTGTAGTGAAGCCACTAGATGGCGCACTCATGCTGGCTGTCACCAGGACTTCGGTAGCAATGACGAAAGTGAGTCCTGTTGGTAAATTCATCGCATACTCAAGGAGCTGCAGTTTACTTCCCTTCCAGAACCTTCCTATGTGTTATCAATTTATGTCTTCCAGATCATGTAAATACAGATGTGTTAGAGTTAGTTATCTAAATCAACAATTTGTTGACCAGAGCCATCTTTTAAAAATGATGGCTTCTCTTTCTTTTTAGTTCAAGTATTTTGACAATGTCTTGCCACACATTCTTTTATTTTTCATACAGTTAACTTCAGTGGCCGGAGTCTCATTTCTTTTGTACACATATTGACATGGAGGGGAATTAGTCATCTTTAATGTACTGAAAATTCTGTTACAGTACATGAATGTCCTAACCCTCTTTTTTTTTTTTTTTTTTTGAGATAACAAAGTTACTTTTATTTTTCTACCTATGCTTTACTATTTAAGAGATAAAATGATGTTCACATTATTTTGGCTTATTTAATTTGTTTATGTGACAAAATTGTTTAAATTGCAATAACCCTCTTAAACACGTCATTCACTGTCTTTTGTGCTACAGCCGGGAATTCCAGCTTTGGGAAACACGTTAGAGAAAAGAAATGTCCCAAGACACAGAGTAAACAATGACTTTCTTTACCCGGCTTTTTTTTTTTTATCCTTTGTTCCTTTTTTTTAAAAAAAAAAAAAAGACAGAAAGGGGAAAATGTGTTGTTCATAGTGACAGGGTCTGAGCCAGCAACACCAGACAGGTTAGCGAGCTGCAGATAGGACTGTGATAGGAACACTTACAGTAGGGTCATCTCCCAGCCCACTCGGGGCCTCCACTGAGCACCCCTTCTGCAAGCAGACATGCTCAGGTCCCTAGAGAAGAGGTTAGAAAGAGCTTCATGAGCCAACAAAGGAAAATAATAGAATAGATTTGGGAGCAAGAGCTTATTAGCTCAGCCTGAGGTCATTGTACCATGAATGTGGCCAGTAGGGGGCGACCCGTGTGCAAGTGAGACTTCAGAAAGACCTGCAGGCTCTGAAGCAGGGATGGAGGCTGGGAATTCTGCCTGGCTGGGTCCCTGCTGTTGCTCCAAGACTCGGTGGAACCTGAGAGCGCAGGGAACCTGAAGAAGAGGCCCCAGAGGGGTGGTGTCGCCCAGGAGCGGATGACGCTCAGGAAGGGACGGTGAATGGGCGAGAGCAGATACCCTGCCAAGTTCTCCTCTTTGCCTGTGGTCCTCAGTTTCCTCGGGGCTAGCACAGAAACAAAAGGGGTCTAAATTACAAATCGAGGGTGTGGCCCAGCAGGTGTGTTTTTTTTTTTTTTTCCATAGAAAGGGATTGAGAAGCAGCTTTGATGCTGCCTGTAAGATATTAGGAATTATTTATAAATGTGTCACTGAGATCCTCAAAGATGACCTTTAATTCTAGAACTACGTAGTTAAAGATTTTTTTTTTATTGCCTTAGTTCCTGAGATATAAAAAGACGTTTGTGGTATTTTGGCATTTATTACGAGGTAGAATGCCTTTATTTTTGGAATACGTTGGGTCGATAGATAGTATTAGGTTTTTAAATAATCCTTATTGACCTTTCATCTGTAAGCTCCACCTCCCTGTTTGTTCTTTTGATGCATATGTCTTGTAATAAGTTGTGACTTTATGCATTTGCACCTTACAGTTATGTTCTGGGGCTTTGCTGCTCTTACTATTGAAAAAATCAATGTGCTCTATGAGAAAGCACAAGAATTAAAGAAAGTAGACATGGCTCGGTTTTGTAATAAGTTAATGAAATGCAAGAATAGCAAAGATTTAAATGTAACTTAATTGGTCTTAGTCATAGTAAGTAACAGTAGCTGTAGTAACAAAACCCTGAACATTCTGGTGGCATAACACAGGAAAGGTTTACTGCTCTCTCTCAGCACCGTGCAGTGTTCAGTGTAGACGCCTCAAGAGGCAGGGGGAGAGCTCTGCACCGTGCATTCCTTCAGGGATCCAGGTAGAAGGCTGCTCAGTCGCCTTCTAGTGCATGGTTTTCTCTACTGCTGAGCGTCTTATCAGCAGGTAACTCAGGAGAAGGAGAATGGATAAATCACACTCAACTGCTTCAGACTAGAGGTGACACATCCACCGGTGAATAGCAGTCCCAGAGACCTTTCCCAAGAGGAAGAGCACCTGCTGTTGGTGTAAAATATTCTGGTATCTGCCACACGCACACAGCCAGTCACAGAATATCTGAAAGACACTGAGCTGTTTCAGGGTAAGACATGCCCTGTCCCACTCCTTGATCTCCTCCTCCAAGAGAACCCGCCCACTCATGTTGTACTCAGGACTCAGCAAAATCTGACCTTGGGAGAGAGCATCTGTCTAGGCTAAGGAATCTTGGTGAAGTTTGATAAGGGAGTCTTGCAGTAAAACAGCAAGCTATTATCAAAGTTGACTTCATCTAGGCGTTCAGAAAATGGGCTTTAAGGCTTTGGTCAATGGGATGACCAGCCTACAAGCTGGGCTTCAATGATTCTTGCCTCTTTTTTAAAAAAAAATAATTTATTTGAAAAGCAGTTACAGGGTGAGGGTTAGGAGTAGATCGATCTCCCATCCACCAGTTCAGCCCCCACATGGCTGTAACAGCTGGGACTCAGCCAAGCCAGGAGCCAGGAGCCAGGAACTTCATCTAGATCCCCCATGCGGGTGACAGAGGCCCAAGCACTTGCTCCATCTTCCACTGCGTTCCCAGGTGCATTAGCGGGGAGTTGCATAGGAAGCAGAGCAGCTGGGACTCTGAAGTGGGATGCAGGCCAACACTGCAGGGGGTAGCTTAATCCACCACGGCACAACGCCGGCCCGTGATTCTTGCCTCTTGATAGGCACACTCTGCAGTCTCCACACAGATGCGACAGGGCTGCCTGTGTAACTGATGGGATATTGTGAAAACAGTGGCACCAGACTTCAGAGTCTGGGTCGCAAAAGTCACGGCAGTGTCCCGTGTGCTCCCTCAGATGACTTGCTCCTGGGGCGAGCCACTTGCCAGGCTGTAGGGCTCCTCCTGAGGTTCCCATGCTGGTGAAATGAAGCCTCTTTCCAGTGCCAGTCATGCGGGCGCGCCATCTTGGAATCAAAGCCTCCAGAGCCATCAGGCCCGCAGGTACTGCAGCTCCCGAGGATCTCTGGATCATAACTCCTGAGAGACTGCGAGTCAAACCACTCAGTGAGGCTGCTTCCAATTCCTGATCAGAAATGACAGAAGATGGGAGTTACTGGTAAGTACAGGAGTAATTTATTCTACAGGAACAGCTAACTCATACAGCCAATCTACATAATCAGGATGTGCAGTGTGGAGTGGACAGCGGCAGAAGAGGGGACCCCTTGATCCTATCCCAGCAGTTAGAAATGCATCTGATTCACAGTGATTCACTTTCCACTTTTTTACTGTTCATAAAGACTCCCGCTCTGACCAGGTGCAGTTGATTGGTGTTTAAATAACCTTAGCAAGACTGCTTTGCCTTTTGAGAAAGCCGTTCATTGAAATCCTCACAGGAACCTCGTGCTGGAGGTTGTGGCCATGTTCACACCAGGAAGCTGAAACACCTTGACCCACATTTGAATCAGCGGAGCCGGTATTTGAAGCCAGGGTGGTGCAATTCTGGAAGCCAAATGTGTTTCATCCCTGAGGGCTCTTAAGCCCACCTGGAGCCAGCTGTGTTCTTTACGGGGAGGTGAGAACCCAGGAGAAGGGCGGAGTCCATTTTGGAGCATGGAACGTTCTGGACATGAGGGACTCAGGGGGCAGCATGTAGTTAGTTCAGTGCCAAGCACCAAAAATGTCCCCTTAGGTCCTACTGGCTATGGATCCTTGATGGTCATCATAATGATGACGATGACATCATGGTGTTAGCCAGATGTCAGACACTGCTCTGATTCATTCGCTTGTATTAGCTCATTACTCCCTTACAGCATTCTCACAGCAGGAACTGTCAATGTCACTATGTTATAGATGAGGCACTGAGACAGACAGAGATGAAGCCATCTACCCAAGGTCGACCAGATAGTAAAGGGTGGAGCTGGGGCTTGACCCAGATGGGCTGGCTGCAGACTCTGTGCATCTGACCTGTGCTATGCATCTTTCCAGGCTTCTGAACCTGTAGGCGGGGCTTGTCCTATACCTGCTGTTCTAGGGAGCCCCTCCCCATGCCTCACCCTCTGGGGTCTTGCTCCTGCTGCAGCCACTGCACACTGTGGCTCACTCACCTGTGCGGATACACTATGGTCCGCCATGCTGCAGGTGCCCACCTGCTGGTGTGTGCCTGTGACCTCTGGGACCCTTGTGGCATCCTCATCTTCTTCCAGAGACATACGGGTGCTTGACAGCTGTTTCCCCCAACCTCCCCAACATTGACGCAGTCCACATCAGTCTTCAAGACCACCAGTGGTCTATATTCAAGTGTGGCTGGTGGTTCTCATGCTCCAACATGTAGAACAACAACCTGTGAGGCTTATAAGGAGCAGAAATGCATTTCTCACAGTCTGGAAGCTGGTGAGTGCAAGATCAAGGTGCCGGCAGATTCCATGTCTGGGGCGGGCCAGCTTCCTGGTTCACAGGTGGTGTCTTACAGTATCCTTGCGGGGTACAAAGGCCAAGGGAGCTCTCTGGGGCCCCTTTTATTGGGGCAATACTCTGATTCATGAGGATGCCATTGCATAATTCCTAAGTTTCACTTTATGAGTTTTGGGAGGATGCACACATTCAGGCTCTAGCACGCTCCTTCCGCACTTACTGCTTTCTCTTCTCCAAATGGAGTTATGGAGTCTGGCCCAAAGTGTGGTCCACATGCTTCTTTCTCACTTATGAGGATCTATTGCCCTGCAGGGCCCCAGGCCAATCAGGGGAGGTGGCTCAGACACCATCCTGGAAAGTCCAACTCCATGCATCAGCCGCTCAAAGCCTCTGTTGTCACCTATCAGGAAGCCACAGGCTAGAGCCAGGAGCATGAGAGGAGGGAGGCACCATCTCTGCCCCCCTGATAGGCAGTCAGACACATAGGCAGTGGCTTCAATGTCATTTGGAAAGGGCTGACAGAGAAATATGAACGGGGTTCCCTGACAGCACAGCTCAACGTGGCCAACATACGGGAGGGGTTCCTAAGAAAGCTACATGAGGCATGGGTGGAAGGGACTAGCGATGGCCCAGCTGGGCTGGTGAGCTCCAGCCATGGACCTAATCCAGCCCACTACCTGTTTTATGGGGCACACCGACCAAGGATAGGCTTTCCATTTGCAAGTGAAAATCAATCAAAACCAGGATACCAGCCATGACATGAAACTTCAACTTCAGTTTCTGTGAATTGAGTTTGACTGGAAATTCTTGATGTACTTCTTAGTACTTGGTGTATTTCTTAGTATGCTTGTGCATTGTCTGTGTCTGCTCCTGCGAGTCGAGTTGTGGCAAAGCTTCAAGTTCAAGGGGACTTCCGAAAAGTGTGTGAAAAGACAGAATTAACAGAAAAAACTAAGGGTAAGTATTTGGCCTAGTTGTTAAGCTGCTGAGTAAGACTTCCACATCCCATTTGAGGGTACCTGAGTTCTGTTCTGAGTGCTGCTTCTGACTCCAGCTTCTTGCCAATGCAGACTCTGGGAGGCAGTGATGATGGCTCAAGGATTTGGGTTTCTGGATTGAGGGAGACATAGGCTGCGTTCCTGGCTCTCAGTTTTGGCCTAGTCTAGCCTGGCCATTGTGAGCATTTGGGAAATGAACCAGGATATGGGAGATCCCTCTCTTTATCTATCTGTCTCCCTGCCTCAGAAATTTAAAAAAGATAAAAATAATAAACATGAACTTTATTGCTGAGCATAGCCTTATCAAGTTCCAGATACTTTTGTAAGCCATCACACCAGCTGTTTATTCCATCTCTAAAGAATTGACAGTGTTAGGAATTTTATCATGGCAATATATTCTTTTTTACATTATTAACTGAAGAAGAATGGGTGGCTTTTAATTTTTTTAAGAGGTGGGTGTTGTAGTCCACCAGGCTAATCTGCTGCTTAGGATGACTGCACACCACATGGGAGAGGCTGGGATTGAGTCCTGCCTCTGCTTCCAATCAGGCTTCCTGCCAATGTGTCTGCGAGGCAGCAGGTAATGGCTGAAGTACTTGGGTTTCTGCCTTCCATGTGGGGGTCCTGGGTGGAATTCCTGGCTCATTGCTTTGGCCTGACCCAGGCCCGGCTGTTGCAGACATGTGGGGAGTGGATCAGTGGATGGAAGACCTCTCTCTCTCTCTCTCGCTCTCTTGTTCTCTTGCTCTCTCTTTTCCTCTCTCAGTCACTCTACCTTTTAAGTAAACAAATTAATAAAAAAAACTTTAAAAATATATACAAGGTTCATTTTTTAGTTTGGGAAACAAAGAAGTCAGAATGAGGCAAATGAGAGTGCAAGGTAAAACCCCATGATTGCCCATTGAAATTCACCAAATTCATCTTGCTTCACAGAGAAGTGAGTAGGAGCATGGTTATGGTGCAGAAAGACTGATCAAGATTCCCTGGGTGTTTTTCTGCTAAAGCTTTGGCCAATTTTTGCAAAAAACATTTTCAGACTAGCAGGTGCTATCCTCCTTTTGCTATCCAGCACGTCAACAAGTATCCCAACATACTGTTGCCTTGACCTTTGCTCTTGACCTGTCAGTTTTTGCTTTGACGTGACCACTTCTAGCACTTGGTAGCCACTGGTTTGCTTGTGCCTTGTCTTTGGGATTGTGCAGTTCTTTGAAGAAATGCTTCAGGATCTTCATCCCTCTTGGTGAAATTTTCAGCCATAAAATTGAAAGCTCTGCTCTTTGCATCTGATCTGGGTGTAACAGTTTGGGCACTCATGGAGTAGAAAGTATGCTCTATCTTAATTTTTCAAGCAGAATTGTGTGAGCTGAACCAATTGAGATTTCTATGATGCTGGCTATTGTTTCTGCTGTTAATCTTAGGTCCTTTTCAAATAGGGCATGGACTAACAATTTTTTCTTTGAAAATTGATGTGGGTGGATAGTCTGACATCTTCAACTTCATCTTATCCCTTCTTAAAACCACTTATTCATATGTCAACTGCTGCTTTCTTTGGGGGGCATCACCCCCTACATTTTTCATAAAGCACCAACACCAATGACTTTACTGCTCCACCAAAGTTTCATCCTCGATGTTTGTTCTTGCATCAATTGTAGCAGAATTCATGTTGTTTGATAGGGACTCTTTTCAAACTGATGTCTCCTCTTGCTTATCATCTCAAACTAGTTCCTATTCAGACACTTTTAGCAAGCTTATTTTGGCACAAAATTATTTAAATCCCTGCATAGTTGTTTAAATACTATGCCTTTTGCACAAACTTTTTAACGGTTCCCATACTTACTATCTGACAATAAAAGGGTGCCAATCCTCAGTCCAGGTAGCAAGGCTACTGCAGGTGGAGGCATGAGGCGAGAAAATGCACACAATGTGTGGAGAGCTGGCTGCTCTGAGCAAGGAGGGGGATCTGGAAATGGGGTAGGCAGTTTTGTAGGACATAAGCCATCACCCAGGTGTTACTGTCAAGGCACCGCTGCTCCTTCGGGCACTTGGTTTATATGAAGAGAATTCTTACCTTTGTTCTTTGTTTTCCAAGTCCATAATAAATACTTGCAGTGAGAAGTGACCTGCATTTTCTCAGATCAGGACCTGAAAATATGATAATGAAGCTAACAGGCACTTTACAACCAGGAAAACACCATCTAACCATCTGCTGTCACGCATGTCCCAAGGCAGGTAGGCTTAGGTCACGGTGGGAAAGTTGAAATGGTTAAATGGTGTCGTTGCTTCATTCTGGATCACTGTTTGCAGTTCATTCTGGAGCTGCTTATTCTTAATTTGTTCCGTCACCTTGGGTGACTTTCAGCCTGGGATAATGTCCGCAGGTGACTAGCTTGGCGAACAGGTGAATTACTCTCTCATGCGCCACTGGTCTGGGAGACTAGCCTATCCGCCCCCACCTGAAGAACTCCCTCGCTAATTCCGGTCAGCATCTGGGTGCATGGGGCCGGGGAACTAAAGATCCACGACTACCCCTGTCCTTCTTTGGTAATCAATCATCGAGACATTCTTCCAGTAAGAGAGGCACGCACCCAGGGAGGGGCAGGAACTGTGCGAGGGCGGTGAGGAAGGATGAAGCACTTCAGCGTCTTCTTAACCTCAAGTGCAGCCAGGGAGCGTGGAGTCGTGAGCACTAAAATGAGCAAAATGGTCAGGAAGCCACATGGAATGCTTTCTCGCTGCTGATTGGCCTTCGTTTACGTTTGGCGAGGGGATGAAGTCAGAATTATTTTTAAATAATGGAAACCACACCATTAAAAGGTACGGATTAAATATTCACGAGCCCCAACCCACATCCTTAGCAGCCACCTTCCCCGAGGAGCTGGGGTATTGTCTCGTCTCCCACTTCCCCGGGAGCCTGGTCTGCTGGGGCCATCTCAAGTCCCAGCCAAGCAACCCCTGCCCTCAATCGACCATCTTTGGCGCCTAAGGGCTGCCTGCCCTGTTCATTTTTCTTCTTTCTTTGAATTTCCTTTGCAAACCATTGCCACCGATTCAGGCCTCTGTAGGCTGAACTTGCCATTGTCCCCAAAGGAGCAGATTGTCACCACTTACTTTATTTCTAGGAGGAGGGCAGGAGCAGAGCAGCATGCTTAAGGTGGTGAACAGAAGCCTAGGAGTGTGTGCTGTTCTGAATCGCCCGGGGAGGTGGGGGAGAGAATTGTGTTTCCACTGACCGTGAAAGCCACCGGGAGCGGACCAACTCCCATGACCCTTCCTGCCACAATTAAAAGGGGTGAAAGATGGCTTTTAAAAGCTCAGCCTGCTAGGCAAGAGGGTGCAGGTTCCAAGAGTGCTTGTGAGTTAACAAATGATTAGACAGAATGCAAAGGTCCTACAGTATCACTTAGAACTGTTCTTTTCTTGGCAGTGAATAGCTACACCCTCTGTGGCATCCAGTACAAAATCAAAATGCAGGGCCCCTGTTCAAGGTTCAGAGTTCCATGACTTGAGAGCAAAGCATGAAAACCTAGGCACTCAGCCCTTCTGTTTGGGCTCCTGTGCACCTACCCAGGCTGCAAGTCCTTGAAAATGTAAGGTGACTTTCATGTGTCTAGTTTACACTAGCGCAGTGGGCCTACCTACTAGGAATTTGTCCTGTCTTGGCAGAGCAAGATTAAAGTGTCCTGAAATGATGTTTCATTAGCTTGTGGAGGAGTGGGCTTGCCTAGGATGGGCGTGTCTGATGGGTCCCACTGTATCTCTTCTGTGAGGTGTTCAGGGAAGAGTTGTGAAATTGTTGGAAGGATTTGATGCATTTTGGAATTATGTTACTTTGGATTGGAAAAACTGATATATGGGGTTTTGAAAATATACTTAGAAATCCCATTTCCTGCGTTGCTTTCTTGTTTTTAAAAAGCTTTATTTATTTATTTTTTAGTTATTTGAATGTCAGAGTGACGGGGGGAGGGGAGAGAAAGAGAGGGAAAGGGAGGGATGTTCCATCTGCTGGTTTAACTCCACTCCCAAATGGTTGCAACAGGCAGGGCTGGGCCAGGCCAAGACCAGGAACCAGGAACTCCATCCTGGTCTCCCATGGGGGTACAGGTCCCAAGTGCTTGGGCTGAGAAAGTGCTGCACTTCCTCCCATTGCCAGGTGTACAGTAGCCACACTCTGTAATCTCCCATTGCTTCCCTAGGCACATCAGCAGGGAGCTGGACCGGAAGCCGAGCAGCTGGGACTGGAACTGGTACTCTAATACAGAATGTCGGTGTTGTAGGCAGTGGCTTAACCCGCCACAGAGCAGTGTGGGTAGGATGAAGGTCAGTGGACGAGGCAGACCTCTCCATTTCCGAACGTCAGCATCGAAGTGGGGCCAGGCTAAGAACTCAGGGAGGCAGCAGCCCCGAGAGTGGTGAAGGGAGCTACAGAGGGGTCCTCCCGTGAACACCCGCCATGAGCTGGGAGGAGATGCAGGGGCAGACATGCAGGGAACAGACTGAGCTGCTCCGTGGGTACCCAGGCTGGCCAGCCCCTGTGCATTCCCACAGCAACCTCCAGCCTGACGCCAGCTGATTGCAACCAAGTGGCTGGTACCGGAGATGTGCGGGAAGACAGTCAAACCCCACAAGCACGTTTAAGCACAGCCGAAGGTCTTGTTGTGCCTGCTAACAATCCAGGGGACACAGTCACCCCAGGGCCTCGCTCCAGGCCAGCTGGCTGGTGCAGTATCCCATCATGTGAGAAAAGGAGTTGAACTAGGAACAATCCAGACAACAGAGCAGCCCACGTACCACCTCCACCCTCCTCCAGGGAACTCCCCACAGGAGGCTCTGCATCCTCCCGACCTGGACAGGAGCATGGCTACTGTTAGCCTGGCAACGGGACGGAGCACAGGGAATGCAGGGAGACCCCAGGCCACAGCACCCACCTCTGGGGCAGGCTGCTGCAGGAGCTGTGTGTGGCGAGGCAGCAGGAGCAGCTCTGGTGGGTTCTGATCCTCAGACACAGTCCCTTCAGACGTAGCGGAGCCCTTAGCTCCCACCAGACCCATTCGACCACTCCAAGGGGCAACACTGCAGACTCATCCTGGCGCTGCTGGAGGGCTGATGGCTGTGGGAAGCTGCAGGGCCAGGCTCAGGCCGATGTCAAGCGTGGGTGCCAAGCAGCTGGGGCAAACAGGAGCCGGGGACCAAAGGGAGCTTCCCAAGGTCCAGGGTGTGAGGCGTGGATGGTCTGCCAGTGAGCCAGAGGTCAGGCTGCTGGGACTTGGAGCAGGGGATGGGTTCAAGTGCATCAGGGCCAAGGGGTAGCTAGAGTCTAAGGGAAGTTCCACAACAAACAGCAAACAGGCTCCCAGAATTCTGCTGGGATGCAAGAGCCCTGGGACTTGGTTCTGCAGGTGCATGGGATGAAGAGGAAGCTGCCTGGGCACCCGGCCTGCTGGGGCAGCGGGGCAGCCACTCCACCTGACCACTCAGCATCGCCCAGGTTGCTGAGAATCCACCAAAGGGCAGCTTCTGCAATTCCATTAGGATTATCCAATCCACTCACTGGAATTACTTTTCCATTAGGTGACAGGTTAATCAATAATGATCCCTTAGTAATGTCTGGATAAAAGCCCTTCTTTCTTGTGGGTTGAGAGTCAGGCTCTCCGGTTTTGAAAATTCTCTCCAGCAAGTTGAAGAACCTGTTTCCAGGCAGCTGGCACCTTTAAAGACTGGAATTTCGCAGTGCAGAGCTAAGCACACATACTCCGGGCAGCCCTCTGCAGCCTTCCCTGCAGGCCTGTGGCTGAGCCCCTGAGCACTGAGCTGCAGCCAAGGGGCCCGTGTACTCCGGTGGGCGGGGCTGGCCTGGGCCCCAGTGTGGGTTCCTGTAGGGCGTAGGAACTGCTGAAGGGAGATAAGCCCGCCAGAGCCAGAGCCAAGCCGGGAGGTAATTCCTGCCCTCAGGTCAATGGGTGAGCCGGTGCTGATGCACGTGTGACGTCACGCACCTACTCTCCCCACCCACTACCCCTCCCAGCACAGAAAGGCCAAGTCTCCTTCCTTGCATCCTGGATTTTTGTTGTTGTTATTGCACAATAAAAATTAAATTTTAAAAAAGGAGAGAATTATACATGCATGTTATAGAGGTTGTTTGGGATATCTGATGCTTTCACAGTTAAAATAATTACAGAATGAAAAATGACAAACCCACCATTTCTACATGAGATTCTTCTAGGCAGGTTACTCTCTTTCCTACCCTCGGCATTGCCTTCCAGGGTGGGCAGAGCATGGGCCAGGGTGGGCCGCACGGCTGTGTTCCTGCCCAGCCTTGAGCGTCTCCTCTTATCTTTGAGGATTCTATACTCCTGGTTTCCTTTCCAGCACTTTTCAGCTGATTTTTCCTTTTATTCCAGAATAAAACTTGGGTTTAGGCTAATGGGACCCAGTGCTCAACAGACAGAAGGGAGTCTCGATTGTGTCTCTTAAAGTAACTGTGTTTATGAAGAAGAAGGTGTAGGGCAGGGCCAGCCCCGGGCTGGTTTCTCTTCTGCTACGGGGCCTGCCAGGTGCCAGGTATCTCTACATACTTAACCTGATGGCCTCGCTTGAGGCTGTCGCCGTGTGCACAGCAGAAATAGCCCTGGCCTGGAAGCGTTCACAGGATCTCAGCACTCGCCCTGTCCTGGAGCGAAACGCAGAACTCAAATTGTCCCTGTTTGAGAAGATGAGCTCTGCAGACTGTAACTTTATGGTTTAGGTTTACATTCAGTCCAAATTTTGACCTCACATTGAATTTAAGAGTGTTATTTAAATTCACATAAGATGAAATATGTTTTTTCAGAAAAATAATTTTTCTTAAAACTCAATTTTTTTAAAAAATTATTTATTTGAGAGGCATAGTTAGAGAGAGAGAGAGAGAGAGAGAGAGAGAGAGAGTCTTCCATCTGCTTGTTCACCCTCCAAATGTCTACAATGGCCGGAGCAGGGCCCATCCAAAGCCAGGAGTCAGAGCTTCTTCCAGGTCTCCCATGCAGGTACAGGGGTCCAAAGACTTGGGCCATCCTCCGATGCTTTCCCAGACGATTAGCAGAGAGCCGGATTGGAAGTGGAGCAGCTGGGACATGAACTGGTATCTGTATGGGATGCCAGTGCTGCAGGTGGAGGCTTAACCTACTACACCTCAAAGTTGGCTCCCCAACTTTTTTTTAATTGCCTGTGATAAAAAGTATGAAGCAGTTCAAAGGTCAATCAGGCAGGGTGATTGGCAAAAAACTTCAGGGAGCAGCAGTGTTCAGACTAACACATGGGGTGGGAGAGTTATTGTGTGGTTTGGATGCAACCTGGAAGATCTTGACCCAAAAGTGAGGGGTCTGAGAGGGGCTTATTCTGCTGCAGTGCCGGAGACAACGAGGGGAAGCTGGCAAGAGGACACAGCACTCAGAGGGAGGGAAATGGAGGGCTCCCGCCCTGGTGAGGAGCGAGCTCCTGCAGGAGGCACCTGCTCCACGGTGCCCATGTGGCCACCCTTCTCTCATCCTCTTCCCAGTCAGCCTGATCCAGCCAGGTTTTCACCCATGCCTCTGCACAGACACCACCCTTGGCCATGTCCTGGACTGCTTGCCTCTAAACAAATGCCCTCAGTGGGTCTCGGGCCACAGCTCCTCTGACCTCCCCGACCACTTGATCACATCTCCTTAAAACACGTGATTCCCAGGCCGCCACTTACTTCACTCTCCTTTCAGCTCACTGTCGCTCCTCCGCACTCTTTGCTGTGCTCAAGTTCTCAGCCTTTTTAAGGCAATTCTTGCCATTGGCAAGGGGTAAACGTCATCTATACCTGGGTGGTTCCCAAGCCTGCAGCTCCAGTCCCGCCTCCCCCTTGCTCCTGAGTCTCGGCCAATTTGACGTCATCTCTTGGATGTCCAGCAGGCATCTCACATTGAACTTGACAGACAGAACCTGTGGCTCCTTCCCTCTTAACCTGCCCTTACCCTGGTCTTCTCAAGTTACCCAGTAGTAACAGCATTACTCTTGAAAGAGATCAAAAAGGATGTGAAAACCTTCCGTCTTTGTGTGTGTGTCCTAAAATTTCTATCTCATTGCTATTAAAAGAATCGAAGTGTGTTTCAGTGCGGAGAAAGAGGTCCTGCCTAATCTTAGGAAATTCTAAAGTACTTGCGTAGACATTCAAGTGGTATGCTCGTATGTCGCATGAATGAATCAGAGGAGGAAGACAACACAAGTGGCCATTCTCTCTCTTCTGGGCCCCAGTCTACCTCGGTAGATGTCTACTCACGGTTCCATCTTTTAGGGACTTACACATCTCTGGCTAGATGTACCTCTTGTCTGACTTCTGCAGGTACTTCTCTGCCTAAACCCCTAGTCCTGGCCAAGCATCAGCAGTTGGCCTGGGAAACCATCCTATTGAAATAAACGCTGAAATGAAAGAGTCCAAGGGGAATGCTCAAGTCCCCTGCATACACAGGCTTTCTCTACACCAATTCAAGAGGTTCTCATTGCCCCTTGGTTCATGTTGCTTTTCAGGTGGCTCAAAACAGCCTAAGGAGCAAACACTGCCTCTGACCGACATTTGACAAAGGGCAGGGATGGAACGCTGTCAGCTTTCCCTTTCCCAGTTTTGTCAGCAAAGAGCAGAGGTCACAGGCTGAAAGATCAGTTCCCAGCCTGTCTAGATAAGCTTAAGGACAGCATCAACGTAAGAGAGTCGCTCCTGTTGCATTTAAATTCCTCCACTGCCTGTATCTTAGTATCATCTTCCGTTGGAAATCCATCCTTTTCAAACACCCCAAGCAGATCCCAATATGTAAAATGTTGGCCATGAGGGAAGGGGGTTGGGGTAGGGAACACCACAACGGGGAAGTATGACATCATTAAGGGCTATTGTCATGTATTGGCCTTTAAAAGAAAGGTCTCAAGGCGTGCTAGAACTGCAGCTTCCTTTCTGAGGTACAGGAAGGGGCGGACAGTGCATGGGTCAGGCTCCGGGGACACCAGGTGGGCGAGAAGCTGGCCGCTGCCCTCATGACTGAGGGGAGGTGAGAGCCAGACCCGAATTCTTTTTAAAATGAATCATTCATGCAGGGTACTAAAATTTAAGAACTTTCCAGTAGCATTAAAAATGCCCTTGACTCTAGAAATGTAACACTGGAAAAGGAAATGAATTATTCAACTTTCTTATTTGAAATTTGAGAGAAGGCCCTTATATGCAGGACTGTGAAACCTGCATGGAGGTGTGAGTACCGGTCCTGGCTCTGGCCAAGGTAGCCAGAAGATCATCTTCTAAGAGGCCATGCTCAGGTAAGTGGGACCAAGGCCAGGTGAGCCAGGAAACTTGAGGCACACAGACCCGGGAGTATGGGGAGCCAAAGCCATAGAGAGAAAGGAGACAAGTACCAGGTATGAAGAGTGAAGAGAAGGTGGAGAAGGAAGAGAGGACGCTGGGTCTGAACTGGGAAGGATAAGACAATGCAGATGGCAGGGTTGGGAGGGGTGGGTTGAGGCCTCCAGTGGAGAGGGAGAGTCCCGTTTTCATTTGGTTCTGGCTACATGGGGTAGGGGCAGTGGTAGAACTTAATGGAAGCTGTAGGTTTGGACTCACGATACAGGGTCAAGTATTCTGATGCTCTTTCCTGAAAGATACCTCTTCTGACACTGCCCCTACCGTTGCCATAATCTGGCATTATGAGCAGGCATCTAGCTCCATGATGAGACAGAAGGAACACTAAAACCCTCCCACACCAGTCTTTTCCTGTGACTGGTATATAATAGGCTATGTGATTTGGACCAAGTTCTATTTTGACAACTACCAATTTTGAATAAAAATTTTAAAAGGCATCTTCTTAAAGTCATCAAAGCATTGAAAATAAAAGGAAGGAAGGACCAGACCCAGATCTGTGTGCAAGCTGAAGCCCAGAGAGTTAGGAAAAGCACCAAAGTCATTTTTCTCTGAGGGCGTTTGCCAGCCCACATGAACTTGAGCTGACTTGCCTTCCTCCCGGACTGTGGAGGACAAAGAAGTCCATGCTGCAGGTGTCAGTATTTCGTGGCTTTTTACTACTGAGAAGGCGGTCAATGTGTGTGGATATACCACAGATTAATCATACATTCACCAGTTTGTGGATGTTTGGACTGTTTTTAGGTTTCTGCAATTTCAAATCAAGCTTAGACAATCAACTTTAGTGAACATAACTTTCCATTTCACCTAGGTTAATGCCTGGGGAGCCTGGGTTAAATGGAAGTGGTGTGTTTAACTTTTCAAGAAATTGCTGAAGTGTTTTCCAAAGTGGCCGTGCCGTCTTGCACCAGCAAGGTATGAGAATTCCAGTTGCTCCACGAACTCAACAGTACTTTCATATTGTCAGCTTCGTTGTCACTCTGACAGGTATACAATACTGTCTCACTAAATTCGCATTTTTGACTAATGCAAATGATTAATGGCATTGAGAATCTTTCTTAAGATTTATTTATTTATTTTAAAGGCAGAGTTATATATAGAGAGGCAGAGAGACAGATCAATCTTCTATTTGCTGGTTCACTCCCCAAATGGCCAATGGCCACAATCGCCAGGGCTGATCCAGACCGAAGCCAGGAGCCTGGAACTCCATCCGAGTCTCCTCTATGGGTGAAGGAGCCCAAATGCCATCTTCTGCTGCTTTCCCAGGTGCATTAGCAGAGAACTGGATCAGAAGTGGAGCAGCCGGTACTCAACCCAGCACTCATGGGATGCAGGTGGTGGCTTGATCCAATGAGCCAGGAGGCTGGCCCAAGGATCGTTTCATATATTTATTTGTCATCGGTATGTCTTCTTGGATGAAGTGTCTACTCAACGTGCTGACTTTTACATGGGAATGTTTGCTTACCACTGAGCTCTGTGTGATCACCACATATTCAGGATAGGAGCTCTCTCTGAGATCTGTGGTTTTGCACGTGTTTTCACAAGCTGAGGCTTATCTTTTCATCATCCAGACGCTGTCTGTTTAATGATCACAATCTTTAATGCATCAGTGTATGTGACATGCTTTTTGTATTAGCTGAGTCCCCCTTGCGTCTGCCTTGTGTTTCATCCGTGGCCAGCTCCCAGACACAGTCAGCTGTGCCGAATGCCGCTGAGAAGTCAGAAGCCTGAAGAAACGTGCCCTGGATTTACCTACGTGGAAGCAGCCGGTCTTAATGCCGAGACATGATGCAGGCTGTTGCCAGGTGGAGCAGGGTGGGCTGTGAACAGGGGGTGAGGAAATGCAGCTACCACCTGAAGACAGCTCTGGAGAAGTTTGGCTCTGAATGACAGAAGAGAGATGGAGTTGGCTGAAGGGCTCCATGTGATCCAGGTCAAAATAATCAATCACATAAACGATGATAGGAGAAGACACTGAAAAACTATGGCATGCAACACAAAAAACCTGAAATATGTTATATAAAATTGTTCAAGTACAAGCATTAAAATGCATCCACCTGCATGTGTATTGTTGAGGATTTTCAAAAAAAAACAAAACAAAACAAAACAAAACAAAAAAAACCCGAATCCTTTTATTAAAGGAAGTTCTGTGTATAACCTCTGGTTAAAAAAATCTCCCAGCTGAAGTGGGGAATGCCCTGGCAGCCCCTGTGTGAGGAGCAGCAAAGGTGGGGAGAGGTGGCACACGTGTCATTAAATGGGTACTCAGTAGTGACTTCCTCTGGAAATGCATGTAAGCCACTTGTGCAGGTGCATCATGTACAAAAGAATAAAAGATGGGGAGGAATCCGAGCCAGAAGTTAGCTGTCAGAAGAGCCCAGCCCAATCTACACATGCTGGTTCTGCACCAGCCAGTGCTGCTGGAGAGCTGAGCGTTTTGCCCCTAAGCATCCCAGTCGCAGATGCAAACAGATACGCAAGATGACACCCAAGAATCAGAGCGTCTTGAGGGAGGGGAGCCCAGGTGTTCAGGAAAGCAACTTCTCATGGTAATGAGGCCTGAGAGAGATGTCTCCTGAGAATTCTCACACTGGGGAACCAGGGTGTCACGAGCAGCGTTCTCAACAATCTCCTCTCTAGCAGATGTGGTGGTAAATTTTGTGCACCTGTTTCTTATTTTTCTCAAGCAGCTAATGGGATAACATCAAAGTGCAGTCTAATGAAAGCCAGTCTTGTGAGATCAAGGAAGTGTGCAGGGGGGTGGAGCACTTTCTAATACCCAATCACAGTCCCCTGGTGACATGGCAAACTCCCCTCCACTCCACATAACACATGTGCTTACCTGCTCTGGAAAAACCATCATCCATCGCTTTATCGATTTTCATGTATGAGAAAGGAATGTGCAGTCATTGCAAGCATACAAATGGTGGTGAAATTTGTAAGCATGAGAAGTGTAATTCCCAGTGACCCCATCCTTCACAGGTAACTGTGGATTTCAGTTCCAGTCAGTTCCAGTCTGTTCTGAGACAACTGGACACGTGTGTAGCACTTGTGGCCGCTGGCCCCGCTGGCCGTGGAGGTCACTAACATACTTGGAAGTTACTAACCTACTTCTGTCACAGAAGTGTCCTCCAAGGTACAAGGCTTCACCCACACACACGAACCTTCTGAGAGTGACAGTTGGGTAGGCAGGTGAGATGTCTTAAGCCAGACACACGGAGTTGGCTGCCTGGAAACCCCTTCAGTTCTGTCTGTGTTTACAAATGCACTGCACCGTGGCTGGGGGGCTGCCCGGTGGTGAGGGGTGAAGGTGCTGTTACTCAGCTGCCTGGGTTTGAATCCTGCTGTGTGTGTGTGTGTCCTTGGGCCACTTCTCTCTGCCTCAGTCTCCTCTCTCAAATAGGTAGAGATACACAAAGACTAAGGACATTAATAACGAAAAAGCACGAGATACCAAAATCCAAGTGTGCTTACATAAAAGGGTATCTCTCTCTCTCTTTCTCTCTCTCTCTCTCTCACACACACATACACACTCTCCTGTATACCCTCAATCATCTCTTATGCCTATCACACCTAATACAATGCCAATGCTATGTAAACCGCTGTTATGCTTATTGGTCAGGGAAAATGATAAGAAGTCTGTAGATGTTCAGCACAGACACAATTTTCTCTGTGAATAGTTTTGACCGTGGAGGGTTGAGTCCATGGTGCAGAACCCATGGAGAAGGGGGCTGATTGTATCTGCAGATTCAGAATAATCTACTCTCTGCATGCCACACACTGACTCTGACACTTCAAGCCCATCTCCCCTTCCCGCTGCTTCTGCACTGGGCCCAGGCTGAGCACACGAAGCATCAGCACCCATGTTTTTCATGGCCAATCACCTCCCAGACTGCCACATCAGGACTTCACATCCATCTGCACACCCTCTCTACACTCATGTTTTCTATTAATCAAATATAACTTTGTATGTGCTATTGAAACCAGGAATTGGGCCTCGTGTTTAAGACACCTGTGTCCCACATTCGTGTGCCAGGATCCAATTCCCAGCCCCAACTCCTGATTCCAGCTCCTGCTGATGCAGACCCTGGGAAGCAACCGGTGATGGTTCAAGTAGTGTTCTCTCTCTCTCTCTCCCCCTCCCTCCCTCTCTCTCTCTCCCTATTCTACTCTCTCTCTTTCTCTTTTTTAAAGAATATTTATTTATTTGAAAGGCAGAGATTCAGAGAGAAGGAGAGAGAGAGAAAAAGAGAGAGACAGAAGAGAGAGAAAGATCTTTCATCGATGGTTTGCTCCCCAAATAGCCTCACCAGCAGGTGCTAGGCCAGGCAGAAGCCAAGAATGAGGAGCTTCTTCCGGGTCTCCTATGTGAGTGCAGGAGCCCGAGCACTTGGACCATCCTCTGTTCCTTTCCCAGGTGCATTAGCAGGGAGCTGGATCGGAAGTGGAGCAGCTGGGACTCAAGCTGGTGCCCATATGGGATGCTGTCACTGCAGGTAGAGGCTTAACCTTCTATAGTACCGTGCTAGCCCCCTCTCTCTTCCTCTTGAATAACTTTCTTTAAAAAGAGTACTTTTATTCTATTATGAAAATTGTTATTTAAACATTTTTAACTTATTTATCTGAAAGAGAGGAAGAGAGAGCTTCCATTTGCTAGTTCACTCCCCGAATGCCTGAAATGACCAGGCTGGGCCAGGCTGTAGCAACATGGCTGGCAAGGACCCAAGTACTTGAGCCATCACCTACTGCCTCCCAGGTGCACATTAACAGGAAGCTGGAGTCAGGAGTGGAGCCAGGACTTGAATCCACCCAGTCACTTTAAGATGTGCACATCTCAACTGGTGGCTAATGCACTAGTCCAAACACTTATCCCCCCACCATTACTATTTCTTTGGATGAACTTATGAGAGATTAGAAAATAGCTTAAGAAATGGTTACTATTGACACATTTGTCATAGATCAAATACTTTGGGTAGTAGAGCATGGACATTATGCATTATATTTTACTAAATTTAATTACTATGTGAATTCTTTAAATTTCCAGTGTCGCTTGAAAATAGATTCCAAGTTGCTTGACAAATGCCACCTAACGTAAGAAAAACGCTCCCTGAGTGCGCCTGTCCGGACAGAGGAGCTCTTCAGGCAAACCCCAACTCCGCGACAGCGTCCTTGGCTCTTTTCCAAACCAGCTACTGAGTCAGCTTGATTGTTTTTTGGTGGAGGAAGACTCCACAATAACCATCTTTATTCACCTGCAGAAGCACATTCTAGAAACTTCCAAGTGAGTGCTGACAAACAATGATCTTTTCATGCTCTGGGTGGGTTTCCCCAGAGCCCACTGCCAGGTGCTCCAGAAAGAGCAAAGGCACCATAAATGTCCCTAAGTACACACATTGAGCCAACGTATTTCTTCTGGGAGCTTCTGCTGAGCTACGATGGCCACGTACTTTGTAACCTGAAACATGGAGCAGTTTTGCTCTCATAACTAGCTCTGGTTATAGAATTCTTGTCCAGAAATTGCCAGTATGCATATGCAAGTCTGATTCTCAGTAAATATGCTCCAACTCTGCTACATAAAATACCTTGAACTAATGTTTATTTTGCATCTTTTTTATGGTCTGAAATATGGCAATTCCTCCATATGCTCTAAAGCTAAGATAACTCTGTTGAGTCTAAATAATATATTTACTCGTCTTCAGGGTGTGAGATGAAAACACAGTTTCATCTGTTCCTTTGTGAGACAGCATTAGAATTTTTCATCAGTCAGGGGATTAAATGCATGAACAAACACAAAAAGTAAAATCTTGTGGGAGCTGTCATTTTGATAGCTAATTGGTGGCTTCAAAACAGCAAAGGAGGGGCCAGCATTGTAGTACTGCTTAGCCACTGCCTGCAATGCTGACGTTCCATAAGAGCATCAGTTGGGGTCCTGGCTACCTCAGTTCTGATCCTCCACCTGCTAATGTACCTTGGAAAGCAGCAAAAGATGGTCCAAGTGTTTGGGCCCCTGCCACGCACATAGGAGGCCCAAATAGGGTCCTGGCTTCCTCCTGGCCCAGCTCCAGCCATTGCAGGCATTTGGGGAATGAACCAGAGGAAGAAGATATTCTCAATCTCTCTCTCCCTCCCTCTCGCTCTCCCTCTCCCTCTCTCCCTCCCTCTCCCTCTCCCTCTCCCTCTCCCTCTCCCTCTCTCTCTGTGTGTGTATGTGTGTATCTCTGCCTTTCAAGTAAATACATCTTTTTTAACTTTTATTTAATAGATAGAAATTTCCAAAGTGCAACTTTTGGATTACAGCGGCTTTTTCCCTCCATAACCACCCTCCACCCACAACCATCCCATCTCCCACTTCCTCTCCCATCCCATTCTTCATCAAGATTCATTTTCAATTATCTTTATATACAGAAGATCAATTTATTATATACTAAGTAAAGATTTCAACAGTTTGCACCCACACAGAAACACAAAGTATAAAGTACTGTTTGAGTACTAGTTATACCATAATTCACATAGTACAACACATTAAGGACAGAGATCCTACATGGGGAGTAAGTGCACAGTGACTCCCATTGTTGATTTAACAATTGACACTCTTATTTATGGTGTCAGTAATCACCCGAGGCTCTTGTCATGAGCTGCCAAGGCTATGGAAGCCTCTTGAGGTTGACAACTCTGATCTTATTTAGACAAGGCCATAGTCAAAGTGGAAGTTCTCTCCTCCCTTCAGAGAAAGGTACCTTCTTCTTTGATGGCCCGTTCTTTCCACTGGGATCTCACTCACAGAGATCTTTTCATTTTTTCTTTTTTTGCCAGAGTGTCTTGGCTTTCCGTGCCTGAAATACTCTCATGGGCTTTTTTAGCCAGATCTGAATGCCTTAAGGGCTGATTCTGAGGCCAGAGTGCTGTTTAGGACATCTGCCATTCTAAGAGTCTGCTGTGTATCCCGCTTCCCATGTTGGATTGTTCTCTCCTTTTTTATTCTATCAGTTAGTATTAGCAGACACTAGTCTTGTTTATGTGATCCCTTTGACACTTAATCCCATCATTATGATTTTGAACTGAAAATATAATATCATATAATTTTGAACTGAAACTGATCACTTTGACTAGTGAGATGGCATTGGTACATGCCACCTTGATGGAATTGAATTGGAATCCCCTGGCAAGTTTCTAACTCTACCATTAGAGGTAAGTCCGAGTGAGCATGTGCTTAACTGTACATCTCCTCCCTCTCTTTTTCCCACTCTTATATTTAATAGGGATCACTTTTCAGTTAAATTTAAACACCTAAGAATAATTGTGTGTTGGCTGGCGCCATGGCTCACTAGGCTAATCCTCAGCCTGCGGCATCGGCACACTGGGTCTAGTCCTGGTCGGATTCTGTCCCAGTCGCTCCTCTTCCTGTCCATCTCTCTGCTGTGGCCCAGGAGTGCAGTGGAGGATGGCCCAAGTCCTGGGGCCCTGCACCCGCATGGGAGACTAGGAGAAGCACCTGGTTCCTGGCTTCGGATCAGCGCAGTGCGCCAGCCGCAGTGGCCATTGAGGGGATGAACCAACAGAAAAGGAAGACCTTTCTCTCTGTCTCTCTCTCTCACTGTCCACTCTGCCTGTCAAAAAAAATAAATAAATAAATTTAAAAAAAAAGAATAATTGTGTGTTAATTAAATAGTTCAACCAATGGTATTAAGTAGAACAAAAAATACAAAAGAATAAAGTAGTAAATATATCTTTTTTAAAAGTTACAAATGAAAGAGTCAAATGCACATCTCAAGCTCAATTACAAAAATATGTGTAAACGTTTGTTCGGAAAGATTCTCTAAGGAAGATGTTTCTCCCCCAAAGGGAGGATTGTCATTTTTCCATGTCTGTATTCCTTGTCACAATGGAGGCATGGCAGGTGCTCAGTACCTGTTGACCTGAATCCACTGTTAGCATCTAGGGTAGGTGACACAGCACAGTGAGTGAAGCCACTCTTGGGACACCCACATCCAATATCAGAGTCCAGTGCAAGTTCCAGCTACTCTGCTGCTGATCCAGCTTCCTACTAGTGCACTCTGGGAAACAGCAGATGATGGCTCAAGTGGTTGGGTCCCTGTCACTCATATGGGAAGACCTGGATCTAGTTCCTGGCTATTGGGTTTGGCCAGGCCTTTCAAATAAGTTTTTTTTTTAATCAGTAAAAATCTTTTAGAGGCAGTTAAAAATATGTCTGTCTTGCTAACTTGATGTAGAGCTACCCTACATCAGTTTTATCAGATGGTCTTGAGTCTCCCTGTCCATAAGAGAAAAGAGCTCTGGGCTGCTGGGAAGACCAGTGACAATGGACGCTGGGGAGCCAGTGCAATGAAAAAGATGCTCTGGTTATGAGGACCTCGTGATAAGATCTTGACCACCATCAGCAGAAAATGAGCTCTCTCTAAGAATGCCAACCAAGCCCTCTCTCCGCGTGTCTTTGTTATTCTATTAGCTCACCTGTATTTCTAAAAACCTGGTTCAATTTCCTGCATTGGGGTAAAATGTTGATTCTGATGGTCTCTTTCTCTTATGGTGAGGGGTCCCAGAGTAATTATTCATTCTAAATATCAGGTAGGGTTATTAAGTATACACAAATATAAGAAGTGTCAGAAACTGGTTCAGCATGTATTGGGCCCACCTCATTCTGCAAGATGTTTTAGTGTTGCCTTATTGTTTTGAAAGCCGTAGTATCAGTTGTTCCCTTTAGATTGCCTAGTTTCTTTCCCCTAAAAGTAGAGTGCAGAAACCATTTAAAGAGGTGCTCTTATTGGTCAGGTCCGACGAGCACACTGAACATACCAGTTTGACACACAGAACTCAGGAATGTGAGGACTGCAAAAAAAAAAAAAAAAAAAAAAAAAAAAAAAAAGAGGCTTTCCACCTGCCCAGGTGTCTAAGAGGCAGACTCTCAGATAAGGGTGGGCCGTGCAAACAGGTGCTCCACTCACCAGTCACAAGATAAGCCTCCAGGATGTGAAGTGTGAAAAGCACCACTCACCACGCCAGGCTTTACCGGTGACAGGGGGTGTGTGTGCACACAGGGCTCTTTGTGGGTCCTCTGTGGGGGCCTCTTGGAATTTCTGAGACCAGGATGCTAGAGAGCCAGTGCACAGCTTGTGCATCTGTGAGCTGGCGCGGCAGCCGCGGAGGAAAGCTGAGGCTCGAGGAGGGCTTTGTCACCTGCGACTGAGGGCTGTTTGCGGGCACTCCTGGGTGCCTCACTGCTTGACATCAAGTTGTCCATCTCCCTGTCATCAGAGAGCTCATGAAGCGTAGCAGTGGGTCCCGGGGCTGCTGCTCAGCCCGGACAGGAAATCAGCCTGTTTTCCCAATGGAGGCATTTGAAAGATTTCTCGCACCTGGGAGTGCTAGTAACGGTTTGAAATGGAACACCTGAGATGCTTCTCCGGTCGGGGATCCAGTGTTGGTGTGAAGGCTGTGTCCTCTGACTCCCTACCCCTTGCCGTGGGCAGCTATGCTCGCTTTGGGGCCTTTTCCTTCTTGCTGCCTTACCACCTCCCAGAAATGGCCTTGCCCCAGGGCCCTGGCAGCTTCAACACTGGGAGGAATTGCTCCAGGTAAGTGAGCTAGAGGAGATCCCTGGAAACCCGTAGAACATTTCGCTGTCTTCAGCAAGACTGGCCCTCGGGAAAGGCCGGCCTGCTGGCCCACCCCCTCACTCGGAGCTAGGGTCACGGAAGGCCTCTCTGCTGGCCGGCCCAGTGTCCCCTCCATTAGGCCTGGCTGTTTCTACACCCGGGACCCTGCTGTGAGGCCCAGGGCCCCTGCATGGCTACATGGGACGGGGACAGCCGCCACCCAGTTTTCTTGGATCGTTTCCTAAACGGCCATGATTCCTGGCAACCGAGAAGCGCTTCCAGGGACAGGACGTGGACAGGGGCGGAAGAGGGCGGAAGAGGGTGGAAGAGGGCGGAGAGGAAAGCCTGAGTTCTGCTGACAGGGTGGAAAGGCTGCTGGGAGGGGCTGACTCAGCGGGAGTTCACCTTCCTTCCAGGCCCCTCTCCGGGCCCCCGGTGTCAGGGTCAGCAGTTCATGCATAAGAAATCAGGATTCTTTGGAGCAATTCATGCTGCCAAATCCACACTGACAGGCCGAGCCAAGCCCCCTCTGCATCTGAGGGTCATTCACTCTGCGTCAAGCGGGCTTGACAATTGCTCAAAGGGAAATGAGAGGATTGTTTTGTCTAAATGAGTCAGCTTGCCTTGAATTAGCACCACTTGAAATGGACCTTTCAATGATATTCAGACAGGTTCGCATGGCCTCCCATGAACAGCATCAGTAAACATGACATGCACTACGCACCTCTCAGCTTTTGTTCTATGTCATGTTTGGGAAACAAAATAAGTCGGGCATACTGTACGGTCTAGGTCACTCCAGCAAGTCTGGAGGTGACAAGCTCAAGTCCAGAGCATGGGTTCACCTTGCAATCCTCAGCTGTGAGGACACAGAGAAAGAATGAAAACCCTACAAGGTGGCAGATAACCAGCCCACCTCTTCCTCCTGTCCCCATCCCGACTTGTGATGTCCCTTTCTCTCTGAGCGTGGCTGGCTCTTGGGGAGAGATAATGGGATATGCAATTAGGCATTCCACCTACCTCCTTGAGGGCTGGAAGGAGCATGATTAACCAACAGCAGGGCTGCTGGAGAGTTGGCTGTGCAGATACCTGGATAAACACTGGAACATACATCATATTGATAAACTATTTCTAACTGAGATGGGGAAAGGGATGAGTCCATGCTATTAGGAATTAAAAAAGCACACAGACTGTGTGTTCAGACAGGAGATGGGAGACTTCTTCCTCATTCCAGTCATTCCAGAGGCACGTGAGGTTTCCCCATCATGTCCAGCCTCTGCGTGAGCGGTGATGATGTCACAGAGAGAAACGTTTAACTCGTGGTGGTGCCAGCTGCTCTGTTGGGAGACACAAGGCAACGTCAGCCGCAGACACTCCCTCAGCACTTCTGTGTTCTTGTTACCTTCCTCCGTGGGTGAAACCGGTGCTTTGGCAGCGGGATTTGCCATATTCACCGAGTTCTCAAAAACTCGAGCCACCTAGACGCAAATGTTGAGTTAAAGCAGGAGCAGGACTGGCCACGTTTTCTCGGGGAACTCATTCTTTCCCTCTCCCAGACATCTCCTCAAATCCTGCAGCATTCCTCCCCTCCCAACTGGAGACCTTGTTTTCCACGTGACTGACACCATAGAAACACCCAGAAGGCACCCTCCCTCTCTTCCCTCTCCCAGACTCACCACCCATCTAACCTGACACTCCGCCCTCCTTCCTGCTCCATGGGCTGACCCACCCCTGTTCCTCCTACGGCTGCTCCTTAGTCCAAGACTACTTCCTCAGAAGATTCTGAGATGAGGATTTGGGGGAAGCCATGTCTCAAGGAATGTTTCCAGGAGAACCCAGTGAGGGTTAGAGTCGACCAGGAAAGGAGGGAAGGGGCAGAAGTAAAGCAAAGATATGATTGCAGGTGAAATTCCTGGGAGCAAAGCTTTGGTTGGATCCTGCAGAACTTTGGAGTGTCCTTTATGTCTGGATTCATCCGGGCCAGGAAGCTGGCCCTTATAATAAGGGCTCTTTGGCCCTTATTAGTCATTGCCCGAGGAGGCCCACCATCTGTGGATGCAAACTCCCAGAAGTTTATGGCTCTTTGTAGGCACAAGCTAAAGTGTCCAGTGACTGCAGCATGGGGTCTGACGAGTCGAGTGATGAAGCAGACGCACCAAAGGATGCCAAGTATGTGATGGGATGCGTTGGATGTGGTAAGTTACAGAAGAAAGGTTCATAGCGTAAGAGATATTGTAGATGTGGAACTGGGGATAGGATAGCAGATTGCATATCATCTATGGCGTGGGGCAAATCTCAAGAAATCTAGGTGCCTGCATCGTGTCACAGCATCTTGTACGGGTGCTGGTTTGAGTCCTAGCTGCTCCACTTGTGATCCCGCTTCCTGCTAATGCACCTAGGAAAGCAGTGGAGGATGGCCCAAGGACCTGAACTCCTGCCATCCACATGGGCGACCCAGAAGGAGCATTTGGCTCCTGGCTCCTGGCTTTGGCTCAGCCCCAGCTCCAGTCATCGTGGCCATGTGGGAGTGAACAAGCAATGGAAGATATCTCTCTCTTTCTGAGTGTCTCTCCCTCTCCCTGTAACTTTTTCAAATAAGTAAGTCTTTAAAAAAATAAGTAAGTAATTAAAAATCAGGTGAAATCCGAGTGAAGACATGAATGAGGCGAAGCGGGGAGGGAAGAGCATGCTTGGGCGAGAGCAGCTCAGGCAGGAGATTGCTGGAGAAAACCCTCCCCGGAAGGAACGTGCCTGGCAGGAGGCTGGCTGAGACTCTCCTGGGCTTGGCAGCAGCACATTCCAGACGCAGCATCTCGGTCAGAGTCACTGGTGAGGGGAGGGGAGGAAGGAGAAGGAGGAGGTGAGGGCAGAGAGGTCGTGGGAAGGGTGGTCGGATCTCGCAGGACCTCGAAGAATATTCAAAGTATTTTGCCCCAAGGAATGAAATAGTTTATGCACTCGGAGGACTGGCAGGGTCTGACGCAGCTTCCCCACCCTCGCTCAGTCTCCCTGCCCACTGTGTCGTCATAACGCTCGTCTCCTCCTACAACTCGTTCCATATCTGTCTACTCGCTTGCTTATTCTCTGATTCCCTGGTTAGGATGCAGGTTCCCCAAGGGCAAGCGCTTGATGTTGCGTTCGCTCTTGTACTCCAGGTGCTGCCAACAGTACTTGGTGCATTCTAGGCTCAGAATGAATCCACGATAGAGTGAAAGAAAGTGGGAAGCTGGCGTCAGACCCGTGGATCTGTGTCAAGTGCGTTACCCAGTGGGCATGAACCCTGCCTCCTGTGTGCATCCGTAGCCAGGGTCCTGGACGCTTTGGTCTATGTGGCTGGGAGACCCTGTGCCCCTGCAGTACCCAGTACACTAAAGCCACCTGTCCTGACAGGTTGATTTTTCCATGAGCGGTGTCTTCAATGGTGAAACTGCCCTCTCTACATCCGGGTCCTTGGTAGCCGGGCCTGCGCCATCCTCAGCTCTGACTGCAGCACGGATTTGCTTTCAAAGAAACATCAACGCCACACCCATTGGCAGAAGTGCTCTGTGTGAGGGTCGCACTGGAAGCTCATAGGAGGGCACGCATCTTCCAAAACGCCTGTGGGAAAAACAGAGGAGAATTCCAAAGCAAGCAGAAGTGACAGTACCTTATGTCAGCTGGTCTAAAACCCCACCGAATCTTTCTGAAAGGAACAGAGGATGCATTTCTAGACACATCTCTTCAGTCCTCAAAGAGCCAAAGCGTTAAATATCTGTCAGAGACCTTGCAGCTTACACGGTAACAAAGACGGTGGCGCTGAGGGCTTCCTCCCATCAAGGCGAGTTGGGGGGAGTTCATTAACCACAGCACAGTGCTAATTCCATGGGAGACAGGTGGTCATTTTGGTCACCCTTAGTCCCTATGGTATCTTTACTTCTGTGGTAGCATTTGCCCACGTTTTACCTTTACCACTCAAATAGTAATGTGGTTTAATTGTCTGTTTGCATTATTATTCTCATAACACAAGGATATTTGTATTCAAGAAGTTCATGGAAAATGGAACGAAAAGATATGATTGATTTGCTGCAGAAGCAATTTTGAAGTCAAGCATGGCTTTTTTATTTTTGTTATGCTCATTTCCCATGAGCTTTTTGAAGACTGTTTGCACTGATTTTGAAGTAGCACACACACAAAATAAATATGCTTTATTTACCTCCCCCAGTCCACAGCCCCAAGATGGTAGTATCAACAAGGAATTTTGAAGTTGATGTATTTTTGAGATCTATTGCCCAGTGTGGTAAATACAGCTAATAATTGAGTGCTATGCATTTCTAGTTTACAAGGAGAGTAAATTTCAAATGTTCTCTTCACAAAGAAGTTGAACATTGGAGGCGATGGATTTGTTTGTTAGCCTACTATAACCATCTGAACTGTATTCAAAATATCATTTTGTTTCCCATACTTGTAAACTATAATTTGTCAGTATACAAAAAAACTTTTAAAAAATAAAGGTAAAGCAATAAGATGAATATTGACAAAGAAGGTACTTCTTCATTCATATTATGATGTTGTTTGTAGAAATTCTGTATGCTTTTTGGGTATGTGGGCTTTTCTTATATTTAATATTTGGGAACTTTGCAAGTTTGAATGATTGGAGGTAGGTGGGTGAAGCAATATATTGTCAAGATGTCTACATGAACACCAGGCACCATGCTAAGTGCTGTGCATGAACTCATTGAACCCCATAACATGCCATGGAGGGAAAGCTGTTCTGTCCATTTGATAGATGGTAAAGTGGAGGCACAGAGAGGGGAAGTAACACCCAGTTCACGTGGAGATCTGGCTTGTGAGCCTCTGCACATCATGAGTTGTCCTGTCCACTTGCTGCCAATCACGGTTTCAAATACGGCCCTCTTCCTGCTCCCGCGAAGGGTTGCTGGCTCCGGGTTCTATTCTTGTCCTGATCTTGGTGATCCATGGGGAACTGAGTTCCCTCGATCTTCAGGAAGCCATAAAAGTGAAGGGAAAGGTGTTGTTTTGGTCAGACAGAGGCCCTAGTGTTCCTCTCTACCGTTTTGTTTTGGTTGTTGTTCAATTCCCCTCCTTTATCTCTGCTCTCTGGTTGGCGTAGACCAGCCCAGGTTTTCCTCTATTTGGAAAATTCTGGAAGTGAAGTGAGTGAACAATTTAGGTGAGCAAACAGATGTTAAGGAAGTGGAAACAGCTGGTGCTGGGGAGGCTGGCGGCCTGCACTGTTTTCCTGTGAGGGTGTCCTTGGAAGAGCTCCCCAGCCTGCTCCTGGGGGAGTGGCTCTCTTCCCCTCCCCACCTCCCTAGCTCCTTCTTCCCCGCCCTTCCCTCTCCTCCTTCCTCTCTCCATATGTCCCCTCCCTCTCCTCCTCCTCCTCTTTTGGGGAGGGAAGGGAGGAGGCGCAGGTGGTAATGGCTGTGACTGTGGTTTTTGCCTCGAAACACACAATGCTATTGTCTACAGAGCATTGACCTCGTGGGATGGCCAGGACCACAGGGCTGGGGTGGGGACACTCAGGAGGGGAGGGGCAGACGGCCATGAGGAGCCCCTGGCAGGCAACCAGTGCGTTGATTGGAAGTACCTCGATAACATGCAACCAAGCTAAATGATACCCTTGTCCCTAATGATAACAGAGATGATAATGAGATACTAGTCTACATTTTTATACACGTGCACCCTTTTCCTGCTTATATCAGCCCTTTGAAGTATATAGAAATATAATATATATTACGTATAATATATATAGTTAGTATTCTGTCTTACAGATGTGTAAACTGTTTAGTCACAGAGAATCGGGATGACTTGCTTTGATCACCAGGCCCACACATAGAGCTGAGACGCATGGCCAGCGTGACTGCTCCGAGCTGCAGCTTTGGGAGCCCAGCCTTGAGCCTCACACCGTGATGGCAGAGAAGAAACCTGAGAGCTGGGCCTGTTTTCTCCGGATGAGTGCTTTGTGTGGAACACACTCAGGCAATGGCACTTAATGGGATGCGGATGTTTCTCAACTCTTCTGACAACATCACACATGATCATGTAGCTGGATGCAGGTGTCCGTTAAGGGAACACATTTTGTCTGCACACGTGTTACCTCTGCCTGGTCTGCTAGCCTCGACTGAGAAAAAGTAATGCCCCCAAAACAAATTACGTGTTTGCTTATTCAATTATTTACTAATTCATTTGCTAATTATCTGCTGTGTGGCAGACACTGGCAAAAGGGAGGGCTGGGTTTCGTTGAGAAAACAGCTGAGGAAAACCAAGCGCAGTAACACAGCATGAAAAAAATGACCAGAAACCAGAGGAAGGAGCAGCCGGAATCGCTCTCCTCCATCTCGGGCAGGACACAGCCAAGCTCGGGAGAGGTTCCTTCAGGGAGACACGGGGTTTGCACCATAGAATTTAGCGCTACGAGACAGTGGGGTAATGAACACAAACAGCATTTCTTCTCCCTGGCCGGAGCACAGGGCACGCCGGGGCCCTGCTGGGCTCACACTAATCCATCACGCCTCCTGGCTTGCCATCCGCACCATAGGTGGTCGAGTGCTGCCCTTGGTCTCCTGTCTGACACAAGCCCTTGCCTCTGCACTGTGCAAGCGGGAAGTGTGCAAGGCAGTGCAATGCTTTTCAAAGTTGACTAATGACACAAATATTAGTTACACCTGTCATGTGCTGAACTGCGCCCTCCCCAGAATTCAGTGTTCAAGTCCTCACCCCTAGCACCTCCGAATGGAACTGTATTTGGAGGCTGGGTCTTTAAAGAAGAAATTGGGCTACAATGAGGTCATTAGGGTGGGCCCTGATCCGACATGACTGGGAAGGTGAGCTTCCTTGCACCAATCATCACAGGAAGCAACGGTAGTGGAAGAATTTACGAGAGCGGTCAGATGCAGTGAGCACTACTAGACTTGCTGAATGTGCTGCAAGGGAGCAGTGGGCAGGCAGGACAGCCCGAAGCTGACTGCTGCTGCCCTGGGCTACAAGGAAGCAGCAGGCCGCGCAACCAGAGGTGCTCTGCTGCCTCGCAGACTGGATTAAGAGGTGTACTTGGAATTGCAATGTCTTCTCAGTTAGAGTGAGTTTTTCCCATGATCCAACAGGATTTTTCAAGTGGACAGTTTGCACTTCTGGGATTTCTGGGTGGAGCAGGGGAGCCCAGCGCCCTGGGGCGACCCTCTGCATCAATGTCTATGGAGAAACTCCTGGTTGGAAGCACCACGGTAGGCAGTGGAGAGATTCAGAAGGAGCTTTGTGATTTGAAGTTGTGCATGGAGAAGGGACATTTCCAGCAGACCTGGCCTCTGGGCAGCATGCAACACCCAGGACGCTACAACTTGGCCTTGTCCTTAGTCCATACCCCACCTAAAGGAATGACAAGAAGAGATTTCAAAGATGCACGTGCACAGCACACGTGTACCATCAGACTTGGGTTTTCTCATGTGTAAGGGATTCTAAACTCTTCCACATTGACACAAGTTAAATTTGGTTGATGAGCTTAGAGACCACATTCTGTCGAAATATTTTCTATCAATGTGAAACTCATTTGCTTATGAAAAGCAGATGAATGGGCACTTGGAATCTAAGGAATTTTCTGAAGTGGATTTTTTTGAGATAATCCTGGAGCAAATTGAGCAACTAAGTCAACTGAGATTTTTTTTTCCAAAACAGAGAAACAGAAAATTATGCATTTTTTTCTAATATGCAATGGTTTAGAAGTTGATTCTAAGCCTTCCAAACACTCCCCATTTATTTCTAGTAATGAGAAGAAAAAAAAAAAAAAAGCAAATGGGCTCATATTGTGGGTCAGCGAGAAATTCCTTGTAATTACAAGAGCTAATAAAATTTCTCTTTCAAATGAGGACATTTTTCAGAGTGGAAGAAAACACTGTTAACAGTTATGCAAGGAGAAAGTCAGAGTGCGTGTTGCTGTAAGTAAACACGTAGTCTTCACACTGGACAAACAAATGTTTAGGTCCTACTTACAGCTGTCCCTGAAGAATCTTCCAGCACATTGTCTCATTGTTTGCTAAATCTTAAAAATCACAAGCACATTTTTTTCCTTCAGGCAAAGCCATTCGGATAAGCTTAGGGTATCGTGCATTTTCAGTATTTTCCAAAGCTTTGCCATGTGAAGAATGACAAGTGTGGGTAGCCACATCTGCATGTTTCAATTGAGCTGCAATTTCACTGATTACTGAAGCAGTGGAATGTTGTAGAAAGAGTAGAAAGCTAGGAGCTGGGAGTCCAAATTTTAGTCCCAGCTCTGCCACAACTAGCTGTGTGAACATGGACAGCTTTCTTTCCTGTAAAATGCAAAGAGTAGATTACATTTCTAAGGTTAACTATGGCTCTAACATTTCTACGTAGAAGTCACTTATGGACGATACTCGGGTTGGGAGGGGAGGGAGGCTGCTGTCCTGAAACTGCATTTACACCATGCTTTTTGTGAGTAGAAGAAGCAGAAATTGTTCATGTCCAAAAGTGGAGGGGTGGGTGATACGGGCTGCTATGAAGTGTGTGGGCCAAGCACTTTCTCAATTTGGCTTGAAAGCATCCGAATCTATGATTTGATAAGAACAAGAACAGCGACAAAAAATGAAGGATGAGCATTGACTACAATATTGGAATAGACCTGGCATGTTGGGATTCTTAGAGAAAAGTGGAATATTAGGATTGTAATTTAGAAATGAACACACGGAGAAGTATGAGGGGTCTTCCTCATGGGCTTTGCTGGCGATGGCTTTGGTCTTCTCTCATAGATGCCTGTTGCACAGTCAGTGTGAGCGTATCTCAGAAGTTGGGTATTACTGGAGTGGGCAGCTATTCTTGTAGTTGAGACACCTGCATTCCACATCAGAGTGCCAGGGTTCAAGCCCCAGCTCCAGCTCTGCACTCCAGCTTCCTGCCAGTGCAGACACACTGCGGGGGCAGCAGCTGATGTCAGGTAATTTGGTTCCTGCCACCCGAATGGAGAACAGGGATCGCGTCCCTAACTTGCCTTTGAGCCCCAGCCCAGCACTGTAAGCACTGGGGTGTGAACTGGAGAATGGGAGTTATCTGTCTGCCCGTCTCTCTGCCTCTCAGATAAACAAACTTTTTTAAGTTGGAAATTATTTCTTTCCCCCACTGGGATGACATAAATTAAATTAAAAAGCATAATTGTATCTGGTGATTTGGAGGCTTTCGGGAAATGGAAACTTGTATGTTTGTGACAGGAGTAGGAATTGCTGCAGACTTTTTAAAAGAATTCTCAGAGTCACAGCAAATGCATACTAATTACTACAGCAAAGTTCTCATGTTAATGTGATGGTAATACAAAATGAGCAGATTCACTGTGGTTCATAGACACAATTCTGTTTTTAAGATTTATTTATTTATTTGAAAGGCAGAGTTAAAGAGAGGCAGAGGAAGACAGAGAGAGAGAGAGAGAGAGAGAGAGAGAGAGAGAGAGAGTGTCTTCTATCCGCTGGTTCACTCCCTAAATGGCTGCAATGGCCAGAGCTGGACTGACTTGAATCCAGAAGCCAGGAGCTTCTTCCAGGTCTCCCACGAAGGTGCAGGACCCAAGGACTTAAGCCATCTTCTCTTCCTTTCCCAGGCCATAGCAGAGAGCTGGATAGAAAGAGGAGCAGCTAGAACTTGAACTGGTGCCCATATGGGATGCCGGTACAGCAGGTGGCGGCTTCACCCACTATGCCACAGCACCAGCCCCTCATAGATACAATTCTAAGAACATAATGATACTTCCTTTTCTTTACCCCTCTTTCCCATGCATTGCCCACAGGTATGGAGCAGAGAGCCAGGCTTCCTCTCTTTAGGGTAGAGGATATGCATAACTTACTTGGAATTCTTCTGCATAGGACATTTGTCTCCTTCCTCCCCATTTGCCAATCTATTCAGTAATGTGTTTATATCACAATGGACTCATGAGCACTCGTCTTATGCTTTGGGTTATATTCCAATGCCATGAGATTTATTTGCTCAAATTGTTCCAGCATTGGTCACCGGGAGCTCTTTCAGTTGACTAGTTTGCCACACCCCACCAACGTGGCATTAGCCCTTCCCATGTGGATTTCCACTTGTTTCAGCACTAGTTTTTGAAGAAGCTATCATTATTTTTGTTGAAGGTTTTGCCATTTTGGCACCTTTGTTAAAGAGCTGTTGACCATATATGTGGCCATGTGTCATTCTCAGGCCATGGATACTGTTTTATCCATATATCCCTGAAATTTGGAAAACAGAGTAGCAAGAGATGCCACACAGGGACTCTTGGTACCAGGAAACTGAAAAGCCATGCTCATTGAAATGGCATAAAGTGTAGGGGACTGTTGCTCATTCCCTGATGGCAATGTTCTTATAACCAAGACCCTGAGGCCCATGGAGCCTAATATTTTTGTGATAGGAAGTACAAATTCCTAGTGGGTCCCTGAGAATAATGATAAGTGGACCACTATTGCCATCTGGTTTCCACATCTTTCATTCATCCGTTTTGGGAAAGAGCATCACACAATGGCCGCTGATTTAGAATGGATACTAAATCCTGAAGGATGGGGCCTCACCCTCCACCCCACTTTCTTAGCTGTAAAGTATGAACTTTGGTTGTAAGCAATGCTATGTGAAGTCTTGTGGTAGGCAAGCCTTCAGTTAGTGGGACTGGCAGAAATCCTGTGGGTAGAAAGGCAAAATCAGTCATGGACTACATGTCAGTCTCAGCAAAGATTGATTGTTGCCCCTTCAGTGAGACTAGCTGTCACCAGGAAGGGTGGATAACATCAGACCAGAGATCCAGTGTAGGTCTCCTCCTGGCAGACTGAGCATTCAGCTGTACACCAGCTACACCAGCTTCGGTGAATGTGAGCCCATGCTAATGTGCCTGAGAACCTTTCCTATCCTTCCTTCACAGCTAGTAGCTCATGGACCCACTTGTCAATGCCAAGTGGGCAACCTCAGGGTCTGGCTGAGATCAGCTGGCTTAGCCTTTGTGTCTACCTGATTATTCAGTCCCTTTTCCGTGAGCCATTCGCTACCACAGGTTCATCCAAGCTATCCTTGTCCTCCATCTCTAGCTATTTCTCTTTCTAGACCTTAAACTAATAAGGAAAGGCATTTGTCACTGCCCAAGAGCTCATTTATTTTCTATCTCAGGCCACTTCTTTTTCCACACAAGGTTAAAGACCAAGTACACTTTCCAAAGATCTACCAATTGGAAGGGTTTCCCCTCGGCACTGCTTTTCAGGACCACCCCTGAGTGGGTTGTAGGTGATGAGCAGTGCATTTTTGACTTCTACCCACATGCCAAACTATCTCTGAATAAAACTCAGACTATTTCTTCTCCATTGCCTGGTCATAAGAGCCCCTCTCCTGCCTCACAACCATGCAGCCATAGGCATGACCTGGGATAAGGACATATGTGCAGTAGCACATGCTGGTATGGGGGCCTGGGCCACCTGCTCATAGTTTACTTATTTACTTATTTTAAGTTAACACATTTACTTGTTGCCTTTGGCCCTGCTTATTGCCAGTCCCAATTGTATTATTCCACCCTACAATCAACTGCTGTTGACTCTACCCAACCGTTAACTTGGTGAATCTGACAGGAACTTTTTCATGATGAGCAGCCCTAAGCACATGGCCCCTTGATGTCTCAGGGTCTAATGCTCTATCTTTATTAGAGACAAGTAGAACACCAAGAGATGATTCTCAAACAATGTAGAATTCTCTCCTAGAGAAGCCATCGTCTTGCTCTACAACTCTAGGGTCTACGTTGTGATTCTCCCATTGGGGCTTGCCATAAACTCCACACTGTGGCTTTTTCCAGTACAGACACCTCCTGTACAATAGTATCTTCCAGGCCCAATGACCTAAGTGGCAAGCACACCCATTCTTCTGCCTGGACTTTGCAGAGTGTTTACCTGCTCTGGGTGTGATTTAAATCTTGCAGCCTTCCACAGCACTCAGTACATGGATCAGACAGCATTTTCAACAGTGAGCTACACCAGTTCCAGAGCAAGAGGCCCACCAAGAACAGTGCTACCTTGAGAAGTAACCACTGCAATAATTTGTCCTTTAGTTTAATGGAATGTTATGGAATACCCCAAACATTTCACTGATGCGGCAGGGCCCAGAATTGTCATAAAATTTGCTCACCTCCAACTTTTACAGAGCACAGCAAACTTCCAATGCACTAACTTCACCAGGCCAATGGCTGTACACCACAGACCTGAGGCTGTGTGTATCTGCTTTCATGAAGACGCTACATCAGGTATTGCAACTGCAATTGGGGCACGAAGACAGGGAGTGTGGTGGAAGGTGAGACTGAAAATGCAGGTTAGTATCAGAACTGTGAATGGCCCTCAAGGGCTCACTATGGGATTGGATTTTGTCCTGAGAATAGCAAGTAACCCTTTAGAGCTCTGTAAGTGATATGAAAATATTCTAACTACTCACTAGTGTCAAACGGAAAACAGGGGCAAACATTCTAAGAGCTTCCAAATGGACTGTCTCACTACACAGAATGAGTGTTGCATGCTACAGTAGGGGGCTAAGATTCTGCCTTCACGATGCAAACATTCATTCTCATGGCTGCCGGAAGTCATGGCTGCTGAAGTCTCACAGCTATGGCTTGACCACCATTGTTTCCAGAATTGAGCGTACATGATCAACCTCCTGCTTTGCACTTCTTCTTTCTCTGGATTCTCTCCTCTGCTTCCTAAACCTGGAGAAATCCTATTCACCCTGTCTGGCTTCTTAGATGCCTCCTGTCACTCTAGGGAGGATCAGCTGCTTCCTCTTACATTCCCAGAGTGTCTGCTCATAACCTGAGCTTAGGACTTGAAGTGTTTCTGTACACCAGTTGGATCATGGCTCTCTGTTTCCTCGGCTCACTCACTGGCCTTGCACTTTTGGATGTCCAGGCCACTATCTCGTTGATCTTCATGTCACAGAGGTTTGCAAAGAACCTAACACAGGTAGGCGTTCAAAAAACAACCACTGAATTAAATTTTTATTTAATTGAAACTTATTTTGCTACAAAGAAAGGACAAACATGGTAAAAGTTTTTCTTTCATAGAATCTGTGTGCTGTCATACAGCAATGGACTCAAAGACTTTTGTGCTGATAATCAGCAATGCTATCAATCCTATCCCTTTCCTGTCATCTGAATTGGAGCTATTTAACCAGGAATGCATTTGATGTTAATAATTACAAACTGTTTAATTGGGCATGTGTTTTTGTGTGTGTATGTAGTTGTGTTTGTCCTTAGAAACTATCAGACTTTGATTCATTCTTTTTGTTTTCAAAACATTAACATAATAAGTAAAAATCATGCTAAAAGCAAAGATACTTTATCAATACAGTTTCAGAGTGACAGCCTGGTTTTAGTTGCACAAAACTCTAATCTTTAAATTCTGATTGGGGCATAAACTATTTACTGCCCTGAAAGACTGTGACTTGGACTTATTTTTACACCTGTCCAGGTGCAGCTGTTCAGTTAATGGACTCGGCGCAAGGTTCCCAGCCCTTCACCACTTTTAAAAATGTGAACCACAGATAGAAACACACACATCATTTGCCTGTGTCTGCATCATGGGCCAAGGGTGTGCATTTTAGATCGTAAACAAGACATTTAACAGAGCCAGAAGAGTGCATATGACAAAGCAGTTTACACAGATAGATGACTATGGAGTGCACATCTGTCTCATGCCAAGTCTGGGTGTGAGGCAGTTCAAGGTTTCCATGTCACCCTGGGATCATCAGGGCCTGGGTGTGGCCAACTTTCTGTTCCATCGACTCCAGGATCTGGTTTGTATTCTCTGTCTCCATGCCAATGCTGAACAGATAAAGAGAAGGAGGATCCTCCCTTTCTCCTTTTGCCACTTTAGAAATTTGTCTTGGCACTTGTGCATGTGCTTTTCTCTCGAATCTCAGGGGCCAGAATATAGTTCTGTGGCTACAAACAACTGCAAGTGAGCCTGGGAAATACAGGCTCTATTTAGCATGTCCATGTGCCTTGCTTAGTATTGATGGTTCCCTCACTGAAGAAAGGGGAGAAAATGCACATTGGCAACCTGTGATCCCTCTGCTACATGCATATATACCAAGGAGGGCGCACAGGGCTCAGACGACAGCCTGCAAATAGTAAGTTGGAGGACTCCAGGCTTGGGAAGCTGTCTTTGTCTCCATTGCTTCCACTGGCCCTAACTAAGTCTCCCTGCCATTTCCTGTTTTCCTGTCCCAGGCCACGTGTGCAACAGAGCCTCTCTGGCTTGGCCAGGGCCTTCGTGCTGGCTTTGCTTATTTGGGAATGTATCTGGTTTGCCCTACCTGAGCTCAACCCTGAGCATTGGACTCATTTGGCAGCAATAATTTATTTATAAATAATCATTAACCTTTTCTTATGTGTTTCATTTTGCATTCTGTTTGCTAAAACTGAAACATTGGTGTTGTGAGGGCTTAGAAAAATAACATTAGTAAGTTCAGAGAAAGAATTGGGGACATAGGTGGGAGTAGGAAATTGAAGTTAGAAATTACTTAAATGGTTCTCTTGGAAGGGCTTCAGCTGTCCAAGGTAGTGTTTTTTTCCATCTTTCTTTTTCAACCTAGAATTTTTGTTACTCTCATCAGCCACATTAGCTCTAAAAGGTTTGGGAGTAGGGAAGACTGCTATGAGAGTACTTTAAAAATTTTGTGGAAATGGAATTAACAGATAAGCTTATTTTTGTTGCAAGAAATTTTCAAATCCTTGCATTTTTTCATAATATGCATTTTTTGTGAACTTTTCAAAGACTCCTCATGTAAGATTAACATTATCATTAGGACTAGAAGAGATACAAAAGGCGTGTATGTCATGGACATCCAGGGGAAACCTACTATTATAATATGCAGACGAGGGTATAGATTAGTCAGAATTGTGAATTGTCAGATCTCAGTAACCACTCACTGATACCCTCAGTTTGGGCAAGACTGGCAGTCATTCTCCATCTTACAGAACTATCTGGAACGTGTGTCTTTCAGCTCTGTCACGGAAGTCAAGGGAGTCCTGAGGACTGAGCAGGATGATTTAAGGGCCAGACCTGAGTCTGGCACAAGCCAGAGTCGCCATGGGCCAGAGCTCAGCCATGTGGCAGAAACCAAACCATTAGGATGACTGGTTCTGGAAGTGTGGTCTCCCTGCATGTCCAAGAATAGGAGCCAGTGTGGCAAACACACGGAACCTTCCAGATCAGACCTGGCTTTTATTCTCAGCTCTTCTGCCTTGAGGGTGTTTGTTTATTTTCATCTACTCAAAATGCAGAGCAAGAGCAAGAGCGAGAGAGAATCTTCCATCTGCAAGTATATTTCCTAAATGCTCACAGCTGGCTGAAGCCAGGACCTAGAACTCCATCTGGGTTTCCCATGAAGGTGGCAGGGCCGAAGCACTTGAGCCACCATCTGCTGCCTCCAAGGATGCACTAGCAGGAAGCTGGATCAGAAGCGTAACAGCTGGGACTCAGACCGGCACTCTGATATGAGATGCACGTTCCCAAGCAGTAGTTTAACTGCTGTGCCACATGTCGACCCCTCTTCTGCTTTTTAGCTTCATGACTATGGGCAATTTACCCAGTGTTTGGCTTCAGTTGTCCTATACATGAAACAGACCTGATACCAACTGTTTGATGGAAAGCGTTCAGCATCTAGAGATTCCTGGCATGCAAGTCTTTCCTTTTACTCAGAGACATCTGCAGTTGTGTAGACAGAGTTGCGTGTGTGTGCAAAAGGAAGCATCTCCACGTCTGTGCGGGGAACTACCTGTCTCCCCAGCACCTGGGAAGGATGCTAAGGTCCCGCTTCCCCTCCCACCCAGATGGAAACTCCTAAGTGGGACTCTCAGGGCAGACCTGAGAACCACTGTTTTATATTCTCTTCCCTGATGGGGTTTTTGTTGTCATTTTCAAATCATGGCAAAAATATATACTTTCACCATCTTCACAATTTTTAAAAAAGATTTATTTATGTATTTGAAAGATACAGTTACAGAGAGACAGAGGCAGAGAGCTTCCAGCCACTCCTGGAATGGCCGCAATGGCCAGAGCAGAGCTGATCTGAAGCCAGGAACCAGGAGCTTCTTCTTTGTCTCCCATGCAGGTGCAGGGGCCCAAGGACTTGGGCCATCCTCCACTGCTTTCCCAGGCCATAGCAGAGAGCTGGATTGGTAGAGGAGCAGCCAGGACTCGAACCAGAGCCTATATGGGATGCTGGCAGTGCAGGCGGCAGTCTTACCCACTATGCCACATCTTCACAATTTTTAAGTGCACAGTTCAGTAGTGGTAATGGAATTCATAGTTAGGTGTATCCAATCTCCAAACGGAAACTCTGTGTCCTTTAAACAATTCCCATCTCCAGCCTCTCCCCCAGCCTCTGGCAACATCGTTCTACTTCTGTCTCCGGGAGTTTGACTCTTCCAGGACTTCAGGTATTTACACCATACAGGATCTGTCCTACTGTGACTGACGTATTCTGTGCAGCATCATATACTCAGGGTACTTCCAGGCTGTAGCAGGAATCACCATCTCCTTCCTTTAAAAGATGAGCCTGGTGAGCTGCATTGTGGCATAGCCTGTGAAGATACCAGTGGAGATGCTGGCATCCATATGGGCGCCAGTTCCAGTCCTGACTGCTCTACTTCCTATCCAGCTCCCTTGCAAATGAGCCTGAGAAAGCAGTGGAAGATGGCCCAAGTGTTTAGGCCCCTGCCACCCACATGGGAGACCTGAATGAAGCTCCTGGCTCCTGGCTTCATTCTGGCTTCGTTCTGGCTTAAACCTGGCACTTGTGGCCATCTGGAAAGTGAACCAGCAGATGGAAGTTCTCTCTCTCCTTCTCTCTCTGTAAGTCTGACTTTCAAATAAATAAATATTTTTAAAAAGCTGAATAATATTCTGCTGTACCTACATTCAGCATTTTGTTCGCCCCACCACCCATTTACTGGTACTTGGGTTGCTTTCACATTTGGGCTCCTGTGAGCACTGCTGCAATGAACCCAGGTATACAAACACTTCTTTAAGATCACACTTTCAATTATTTTGGGCATAGACCCACAGATGGAATTGCTGGATCATAGGGTAATTTTATTTTTAATATTTTGAGGAACTAGAAGTTTGCTATGCCCGCGAAGGTTTGAAAAGCACTGGGCTAGAAAGAATAGATGTGGATGACCTAGTACCAGCCTTGTACAGGAAGGCCACAAAGGCTGTTGGGAAGGAAGAGTGAGAAGTAGCAAGGAGGGGACGTGTACAGACCAGGGAGGCCTGATGGCATAGTTTTGAATCAGATGCAATGCAAGGGGAAGGCAGTCCAGGAGCAAACCCCAGACACAAGTCGAGGTGGAGACCATGAGTTCAGTATCGATAGGCCAAAAACATCTGGCTGACGGCTCATGGGAGACGAGGTTGTGAAGAGAAGTGCCGTCTGGTTATTGACAGCTTTGGAAATAGGCAGATGGAATGAGATTAAGCAGCAGACAAGAGGCAACTGCCAGACCCTTGGAGAGAGAGAGGCACCACGTGACAATTGTTAGATCATCACCCTAGAAAACCAGTATCGGCAACACGGCGTTGACCGTGCATTTCTCGATAAAAAATTCCACTGGAGTGAGCTTTTCTGTAAAATCATGTGGATTTTAACTGTCCTATTAAACATCAGCACAAACATGAACTGCATGGCTCCCTCTATCCACCAGAAGCTTCTAATATGCAAGCTGTGTAAGAACAACTAAAGCTGCAACTACATCTTCCGCAATAACTGGCCAAACGCAAGAAAGAATTTTGTTGTCTGAATGGGAGAAATAAAATGAAGATGCGTGTAAGGAAAACACTATGATTTCAGGGTTTAATGCAAAAGCCAGAGTTGTGGTACTTGAAAGGTCTCTCTATTATATACCTTCATCACCTATTAGTTGTGTAGTAATTTCCTCATCTAGGAAATGGGAATGTTAATAAGCCCTTACTTGTAGGTTTGGTAATGATTTAAAGAGTTAATACAGGTAAAGTGCTTAGCCCTGTGTTGATACTGAGCCACGAGAAAATGGTATATGGTTCATATCTGTATCTTTGAAGAAGTAAATTAGGGTTAATAAAATAATTTCTTATTCTAACAAGAAATCATCAAGCCCCAGGAACTATTAAATTCTTATTTTCATCTCAACTACTGCAGAACTTGAAGGTATGCCCCACATATACTTTCTTATTTTGAGCACAGCAAACAAAGGCATTGATTAAAAAGCACCAAGCCCTCAAAACAATTTCAGTCTTTTCTTTTTTTCCTTATCAGTCTAATTTTCCACACTTTTATCTCTTCTCTGAACTCTGTATGTCATCCTTATTAAAACAGAAGATTCTAAAAGAACAAGAACCTGGCCAGGAGTGGGAAGAAAAGAAGGACTGGCTGGGCTGATTGGTTCTGGGACCAGGGACCAAATCCCTTTTGTTTGGGGCTAAACCCTAAGCCTCACCCCTAACTGACACATCAGAGGGAGGCAATCACACAGACAATAGCCCGTGGCCTCCCCATGTCATCTTTCATCACAACCCATCAGCTGTTAGTGCTCCTCAGACATCGACAGAGGATTGCATGTGGCAGCCTTGAAAGTGGTGACTGCAAGAAAAATTTTTATTGAAAAATCAAAATCAGAAGAATATGATCACAAATACAGCAACTACAGAGCTTAATCTTTTAAGAGCCAAATGATATGACTAAGAATCAAAGGGATCACATAAACAAGACTAGTGTCTGAAAATACTAACCGATAGAACTGAAAAGGGAGAGAACGATCCAACATGGGAAGTGGGATACACAGCAGACTCATAGAATGGCGGATGTCCTAAACAACACTCTGGCCTCAGAATCAGCCCTTAAGGCATTTGGACCTGGCTGAAAAGCCCGTGAGAGTATTTTAGGCATGGAAAGCCAAGACACTCTGGCAAAAAAAAATGACCTAAATGAAAGATCTCCACAAGTGAGATCCCAGTGGAAAGAACAGGTCATCAAAGAAGGAGGTACCTTTCTCTGAAGGGAGGAGAGAACTTTCACTTTGACTATGACCTTGTCTACATATGATAAGAGTTGGTGAACTCAAAAGGCTTCCATAGCTATGGCAACTCATGACAAGAGCCTAGGGAGATTACTGATGCCATAAACAAGAGTGTCAATTTGCTAAGTCAACAACAGGAGTCACTGTGTACTTACTCCTCATGTAGGATCTCTGTCCTTAATGTGCTGTACATTGTGATTTAATGCTATAACTAGTACTCAAACAGTATTGTTCACTTTGTGTTTCTATGTGGGTGCAAACTGTTGAAATCTTTACTTAATGTATGCTAAACTGATCTTCTGTATATAAAGAGAATTGAAAATGAATCTTGATGTGAATGGAAGGGGAGAGGGAGCGGGAAAGGGGAGGGTTGCAGGTGGGAGGGAACTTATGGGGGGGGAAGTCATTGTAATCCATAAGCTGTACTTTGGAAATTTATATTCATTAAATAAGTTTTAAAAAAATCAGGGCTGGGAAAACAAGGAAGAGATAAAAAGAAAGGGAACAGCAGGTGCTGTGGCTCAACAGGCTAATTCTCCGCCTGCAGTGCCGGCACACCGGGTTCTAGTCCTGGTCGGGGCGCCAGATTCTGTCCCGGTTGCCCCTCTTCCAGTCCAGCTCTCTGCTGTCGACCGAGAGTGCAGTGGAGGATGGCCCAAGTGCTTGGGCCCTGCACCTGCATGGGAGACTGGGAGAGGCTCCTGGCTTTGGATCAGCACGGTGCGCTGGCCGCAGTGGCCATTGGAGGGTGAACCAACGGAAAAGGAAGACCTTTCTTTCTGTCTCTCTCTCTCACTGTCCACCCTGCCTGTCAAAAAAAGGGCGGGGGGGGTGGACAAGACAGGAAAGAAGAAAAGACAACATCAAAATGCAACATGGAAGCATTAACCTATTTTTTTTTTTTTTGCCTGACAAATACACTGCCTAGGTACATGCACATTTAGAATAGCAGCAGTTTACTGGGAGAATTACTCAAAGTACCGGTTACAGATGTTTCTGGAAAGTAACCACTGTTGGGAAATATTTGGAAAGTTTACGAGGAAGCAGAGCACTGATGTTATGAGACCAGACAAGATAGCCTATTGATATGACCGGCGTTCTCCTGCCCATACATTGAGTGCATTAAATCGCTGACCCAGGGTGACCCACTCTGAGATTCTGAAGGCCATTAGAGCGCAGGGCCTCACAGGATCTGGGCTTCAGCATCGTGTTCATTAGTGAGTGTTTACGGAAGCGAAGCAAAGGAAGAACAGCACGCTGCCCTTGAGGCCCGACGAACACTTCCCAGCTGTGACTGGTGAGGCTCCCAATGAGCAGGGAGAACTGCAAGAGCTGGGGCTTCAGCGCTGAATCCAGTCAAACCTCAAGATCATACTAGGAGACCCTCTCTTTCAAAGTCCAAGATGAGGAGTCTAGGATGCGGCTGCATCACCAGCTGTGCAGGCACAGCTAAGCCACAACTGGGGAATGTTTTTCACACCATGTGTTGAGAGGTCAGACTCTCTCCTGACCCAGAGGAAAGCCTTGGGATCAGCAAAGAGCTGTACTTTCCTTGATTTCCTAGTCAGGGGTGTCCTTGTGTCCCAGAAGAGGATTATGTGAGTCTGGGAAGGACGATGCTGGTTATACATGCTAAGTCAGCCAGGCTATCAGCCCCAGCTATTCAACTCACCACAACTCTGGAGTTGCTGTGAAGACTTTTCGTAATCATGGTTAAATCGGCAATTAGTTGTTCTAAGTCAAGGAGATTATTCTTGATAATGTGGATGGCCTCATCCAATCCATTGAAAGGGCTTAAGAGCAGAACCGAAGTTTCCCTGAGAAAGAATTACACCTGTGGGCTGCACCATTGACTCCTTCCCACATAAGGCAACTTTGAAATGTGTCTCATCTGTCTATCATCTATCTATCTATCTATCTATCTATCTATCTATCTATCTATCATCTATTTTCTTCATTACCATCATCCATCCAAATATATCTATCACCTATCTATTGGTTCTGCTTCTCAGGTAGAACCCTAATTGATGTAGGGGAAAAAATGACTGAAAACTCCATAGGGGGCAATGTATTAATTTACAAGAACAACAAAAGCCTACAGCTCAATACTGATCACGGGGTCCTAAACAAAGACCAGAGCTTCAAAACAAGACTGTGTGCACCTGACATGATTCACAGGCAGTTCTGATCTGGCCGCTCTAATGATACCATCTGCTACCCACAAAATGTATGATCTTGAGCACATTACTATAACACTGGGGCTGGTGCTGCGGCTCAGTGGGTTAAGCTACCATTTGCGGCAGCAGCATCCCATGTTAGAGTGCCAGTTCAAGACCCAGAGACTCGGGGGCTGGTGCCGTGGCACAGCAGGTTAATGCCTTGACCTGAAGCACCAGCATCCCATATGGATGCCGGTTCGAGTCCCAGCTGCTCCACTTCTGATCTAGCTCTCTGAGTAGCCTGGGAGAGCAGTAGAAGATGGCTCAAGTTCTTGGGATCCTGCTCCCATGTGGGAGACCTGGAAGAAGCTCCTGGCTCCTGGCTTCGGATCAGTGCAGTTCCGGCCGTTGCGGCCAATTGGGGAGTGAACCATCGGATGGAAGACTTCTCTCTCTCTCTCTCTCTCTCTCTCTGCCTCTCCTCTCTCTGTGTAACTCTGACTTTCAAGTAAAAAATAAATAAATCTTTAAAAAAAAAAAAAGACCCAGCAACTCTACTTCTGAGCCAGCTCCCCGCTAATGCACCCAGGAAAGCAGCAGCAGATGACCCAAGTGCTTGGGCCCCTGCCACCCATGTGGGAGACCCAGATGCAATTCTTGCCTCCTGGCTTTGGCCTGGCCTAGCCCTGGCTGTTGTGGCCATTTGGGGAGTGAACCACCAGAAGGAACCTCTCTCTGTCTTTCTCACTGTCTCCATCTCCATCTTTCTCTCTCTCCCTCCATCACTCTGCTTTTCAAATAAATAAAATAAATCCTTAAGAAATTAAAACATATTGAGTATTAGTTTCCTTATGGATAACTTTTGTAATTATAGTAAGCATTAAGTGAAATAATTTAAAATATGTAGCCAAGACAGTAGCACTATCAAAACAAGTTCCTTTCCCTTCCTCTAAATTGTTTCTCCCAAATGAAGAGCTTCAACTTGTTTGCTCCTAAATGACCTCATACAGAAGTGGAGCCATTGAAACAGGCACCTTTGAGGCTAGTGTCATGGTATAGCTGATTAGGTCACCGCCTGTGACGCTGGCAACCCTTATGGTCACTGGTTCATGTCCTGGCTGCTCCACTTCTGATCCATCTCCCTGACGATGTACCTGGGAAGCATTGGAGGATGGCCCCAGTGCGTGGGCCCCTACCAAAGTAAGCTCTTGGCTCCTGGCTTCACCTGGGCCTAGCCTTGGTAGTTGTGGCCATTTGGGGAGTGAACCAATGAATGGACAATCTCTCTCTCTCTCTCTATCTCTCTATCTCTCTCTCCTCTCTCTTTGTAACTCTGCCTTTCAAATAAATAAAAAAAATCTTTAAAAAGTAGACATCCTGGATATCCGTGATAGCTTTTATGTTTGCATTCTTGTTTGTTTATTTATTTTGAGGTCTTCCTTTGTTATAACACTTGAGATGAATACATCAGGGAAATTCAAAACATGGACCCACACTCACGCACTTACTCCCATAACTAATAACACCCTGAGTGCTCAGTTGTTCAGACATATGAAGGTATTTCTTTTTTATTTTTTTAACTTTTATTTAATGAATATAATTTCCAAAGTACAGCTTATGGATTACAATGGCTTCCATATGAAGGTATTTCAAAAAGCCTATGAGAAAATGGAATAGAAAGATGTTTATTTCTATGGAAAAAAAATAAGCTGAAATCCGTACGTAGACTTTTTTTTTTCCTAATATCATTTTCCATGAGCCTTTTGAAAACCACACACACACACACACACACACACAAGCACTGAAACCCGGCTGAAGTTAAAAATGGCCTTTTATGTTGCCTTGCTGGTCTGAACACATTCCCATCGGAAGATGGAATTCTCTGTAAATGCACAGTTGTAACAGCACAAAGGAAGCAGACTTATTTGCTACCTGTCAGCTTACCCAGTCTCTCTCCAGTCCTGCCGTGACAGAGACCAGCCCCGACTTCAGCCCCATCTATAAATGCTATGTGGTTTTTCCCCACATCCCAGGGGGAAACCGATAGTATGAGATCCTTGTGTGGCCCTAATGCTTGTTTTGTGTGGCCTTTGTGTAAAGGCCAGGCAGGAGGACAAGGCGTCAGCTGTACGCTGGCCCACCTCCTGTCTGACTGTTAACTGCTCTTGCCCACAAGCTGTTGAGTTTGCAAACTTTGCTCTGTACCTGTATTCAGATGGTGCAAGTGCTTGGTCTACCCTTCTCCCCAAGTTCTAAGTGTCCTTCAAAATGCTATCATACTCTCTTGCTTCCTCTCGCCAACCTTGTGTCTTAGGCACCATCACAGCTCATCTTTCCCAGAAATGGCCCTGATGGCGCGGCCCTGGATTGATTTTTCCATTTCTTCTCATCCCAGATCCTTCTTGGCTTGTAGCAACGCTGGCTCCCTCTCAGAGACAATCAATCTTTGGAAACTTTGATCTAAATAAGGACGCAAATACAAGATATGCCCTTAAATTCCTTGAACTCACAAGTTGAGTACAAATAGAGGTGATTACAAACATAAGGTCATTATCATTGTTTTTCTAACAGCGATTTCGAGTGGTGATGATGGTCCAGGGCAATCTACTCATCTCCCCTGGCTTGCGAGTGAGCCAAGGCACTCACTTGAGTTTGTAGCCCAAGAATTGCACGCCTGAGCCAGTTGCCACAGGAGAACCAACCAAACCATAGAGCAGCTCTTTCTGTCTACCCAGGGACTCAGCCAAAACGAAAGGACACGCGCAAGATACCCCCGCCTGGTTGGGTCATATCCTCAAAGGCACTCTTTTGTTCCTTGTCAGGAACTTGCTCCAGTTTCTGAAATGGCTGTTCACCTCCTTGACAGAAAGTGGGACGGTTCCTGTTTCCCTGTTGTTTCCTGTAGGATAAACAGTGACCTAAAATCCCTTTTGTCAATAAGTCTGGGAGGAACCTGGCTCCACGTGAGCGCTCCTTCCGGGCCTGCTGTGGTTGTTTGCAGCCTCAAGGGCCCTGGCAGGATGTTTCTTTCCGAAGTCCCTCAGGGCTCTCACCCTCAGAACAACCAAACAGGAGTGATGTCATCTCAAGAAGCTCCTAGGCCACGCTCCAGGAGAACAGAACACCTCCTCCGGCCGGACCACGTAGCCTTCTCTCTGTCATGGAGAGCCATGCATGAGACTACTCCACAGAGTCTGTGGGAAATGGTATTTAAATAAGTTTATTTTGGTGCAGAAGTTTCTGGAATCTGTGCACAGATTTTTCAAAATACGCATTTTTTCCATGAATTTTTGGAAGACCCCTTCTGTGTGTATAGTGTGTGTTCATGCGTGTGTAAAGAAACAGGCATTTGCACACATTGGTAAGGAAACAAAGGCTAAGACCGCACAATGCAATCGCATGAACCAAGACATCAGCTCAGCTCCATCCACGTCGCCGGCCTTTCTCTCCATTTCCTCTCCTGCTCCTCGCTCAGACTGCTTCCCCTTCCTTCTGATCTGTCCATCCTTTAGAAGCCGCTGGGAGTCAGTTTCTTTCGAAACCTTCGTTTCACACCCCCAGCACTCTCTCCCTTGGCAGCATGCTGGAGCCAGCTTGTCCCGACCTGTACGGACTCCTAACAGCCAGCCACCAGCACTTCTTCCTACTCCGTGTTCAGAGGCATCACAGTGAGAGCTTGGAATTGGCTGTGGTGGGAATATTTACACTGCAGAAATTTCCAAAGGGCACGAATCAGGGCTTCTTCTTAGAAAGTCAGTTGTTAAACTTTTACCCAAACAACACCCTCCTCCAAAAGGGTCTGTGTCTATGCCCCTGCCCTACAATGATTCCTTTCAGAGTTTTGTCATTCTTCACATATGTGTACCCCAAGTCTCAGTTATATTCCAGAAGATTCTCCAGGGGGATCCTGTACCCCTTGATCTCTTTACCATCTGGGAAGACCCATAGCTGCGAATCAGAAGGCTTCAATGAGCACTGGGTTGGGAAATGGGAGGCACAAGTGCATGCTGGTTCCCCTAAAGACTTCCTAAGTTTTCATGCAGAGATTCGATCCGTTCTAACCCATGTAACCTGTTCTGCCCACTCCTCACTTGTGTCTAAAAGTTGGTGAGATAAAACCAAGATTCCTACCCTCCCTCTCTTTTTAAAAATTTAGTTTATGTATTCATTTTTATTTATTGAGAAGTGGAGAGACAGAAAGGGAGAGACAGAGGCAGATACAAATCTTACAGCAGCACTGGGCCAGGGGTAAGCCGGGAGCCAGGAACTCAGTCTGGATCTCCAGCATGGGTGGCAGGGACCCGACCACCTGAACCATCCCCCGCTGCCTCCCAGGTACAGTGCATCAGCAGAAGCAGTCATTGAAAAGAGAGCCAGAACTTGAACCCAGGCACTCTGAGTTGGGAAGTGAACGTCCCAACTAGCATCTTAACCCTGCACCAAACGCCTGCCCCACTTCCCATCCTTTCTCCAAATGCCCTCCCTGCCTTTGGTGTGCAGGGTCCGGCACCTCAGGCTTGCAACTCGTTTTATCTTCCTTTTCTCTTACCATCCGTGCTGGTTTTCTAGACCTGCCACAAATGACCACACTCTATGCGGCTTAAAGCAACAGAAGTCTATTCTCTCACAGCTCTGGGATCCAGAAGTCCAAAGTCAAGGTGTCAGCAGGGCCAGGCTCCCTCTGAGGGCCCTGGGGAAGAATCCGTCTTGCCTCTTCCTGGCTCCTGGGGCTGCCGCCCCCCTGGCCTTCCTCGGCAGACAGATGTATACCTCCCCTCTCTGCTCTGCCACGCGGTGGCCTCCTTGCTCAAGTGACCCTGTGTCTGCACACCTCAGTGAGACTTCCCTCCCCTTAGACATCAGTCTTGTTGGGTTGACTGCCCATCCTCATCCAGCGTGATCTCATTTCAGCTTGACTTGCTTACGAAGACCCTGTTTCCAAAGACGCTCACATTCCCTGGTTCCAGAGGTTAGGACTTGAACACCTCTTTTTGGAGGACACGATTTAGTTCACAACACCATCTCAGATGTCAACACTTTGTGTGTGTGTGTGTGTGTGTGTGTGTGAATTTGCCTCCCATCTGCTGCTCTGTAACACTGAGAATGCAGACTTCCTAAAGAACCTCTTTGGATCTTAAAGACAGGTGGGAGCACACAGCTTTCACTGGGGGTTGTCTCCCACTGAGATGACTTTCGTGGCCACCTGGCCACTTTCTAAGCAGGTTTCTCCATGAACCCCTGATGCCACCAGAGTGCTCCCCTCAGCTCTACCTGGAGCCCTCCCCAGTCGCCTTTCCTAGAAACATGATGAGCCACAACATATTGATTAACTGAACCAAGCAGTATAGAAAGGTGAAAATGCCAGGAAAATAATGCAGGAGAAAGATCATTTGGAGAATGTTTCTCAGTGTACGTTCTTTGGTTCATCTGCTTCCAAATCTCCATAAAAATACAGATTTTCGGGGCTAGTGCTGTGGCGTAGCAAGTAAAGCCGCCACAGGCAGTGCCGACATTCCGTATGAGTGCTGGTTTGAGTTCTGGCTGCTCCATTTCCAACCCAGCTCCCTGGCAATGCACCTGGAAAAGCAGAGAAAGATGGCCCAAGTGCTGGGGCTCCTGATCCCGTGTGGGAGATCCGGATGAAGCTCCTGGCTCCTGGCTTTTGCCATCTGGGGAGTGAACCAGCAGATGGTCGAGCTCTCCACCTCTCTTTCACCCTGCCTCTGCTTCTCCCTCTCTGTAACTCTGCCTTTCAAGTAAATAAATAAAATCTAAAAAATAAAAAAATACAGAATGCTGAGTCCCGTGCTAGAATCAGTAAACTACAACTGAGGGAATAGGATTTAGAAATCTACATATTTGTAAAGTGTTTTATTGAATAGCTATTATTTACATAGTTTGAAATCAGGGTAGAAAATTGCATGCAAAGCTAAGTGCTTACACTGCTGCCCTGATTGCCTTCCCTAGTTACCCTCCCCCCTCCTCACCCATAGCCCATATTACCCCTTGGTTTTTTGTTATTTGCCTTATGCAACTGCACATGCCTACCATATTAGCAGTATTCTTGTTTCCCTCTTTCTTGTGTGTTTATATATGAAAGGTCTTCAATGTTTCATAGAAATGCATCTGATGAGAAACCATGCATGGATTTAAACATTGTTGCAGAAAAACAACCTCACACTAATTTTTTATAATATGTCTGAACAGAATCTAGTTGTAGGCCCTAAAAAGGCTAAGACATCTCTTTGTAAAGAGCCTCTATCAGGGCAACATGAACTCTGATAAAATTGAAGCTTGAAGCATGCACAAACATCAAAGTTATGAATCTTGGGTGGAAGAATGGTGAAATCACCGATGCTTTACAAAAAGTTGATAAGGATAATGGCCCAACAAGTCATTAGTTTACAAATGGAGAAGTCCTCTTAAGAAGGGACAAGAAGGTACTGAAGATAAAGCCTGCAGTGGCGGACCATTCACATCAATTTGCAAGGAAAAAATTAAGTTTTCTTGGCCCTAGTTCAAGAAGCATGATGAATACCAGCCAGCACACAGACATCTCAATTGGTTCAGCTTACCTAATTCTGCCTACAGAATGAAAATGGAATAAGTTCTCTATTTGATGGGGGCCAAAACTGTTGTGCTCAGACCAACTGTAGACAAGGACAGAACTTTCAATGGAAAATTTTTTTTTTGACAGGCAGAGTGGACAGTGAGAGAGACAGAGAGACAGAGAGAAAGGTCTTCCTTTGCCGTTGGTTCACCCTCCAATGGTCGCCGCAGCTGGCGCGCTGCGGCCGGCGCACCGCGCTGATCCGATGGCAGGAGTCAGGTACTTCTCCTGGTTCTCATGGGGTGCAGGGCCCAACCACCTGGGCCATCCTCCACTGCACTCCCTGGCCACAGCAGAAAGCTGGCCTGGAAGAGGGGCAACCGGGACAGAATCCAGCGCCCCGACCGGGACTAGAACCCGGTGTGCCGGCGCCGCAAGGCGGAGGATTAGCCTAGTGAGCCGCAGCGCCGGCCCTCAATGGAAATTTTTAAAAAGTGGGATAAAGAGCCTGAAGCATTTCTTCGAAGAACTGTAACAAGAGGTGAAGCATGGTTCGACCAGTGTGATGGTGAAGACAAAGCCCAATCAAAGCAATGGCAATGGAGAGGAGGAAGTGATCCAACCAAAGCCAAAGTGGGCCAATCCAGGGCAAAGGTGACAGCAGCAGTTTCAGGGGGAGGCTCGAAGCATTTTGCTTGCTGACTCTCTGGAGGGCAGAAGAATGATAACATGCTTTGAAAAAGTGAGTCAAAACTGTGCGGAGACTTGCCCACGAGAGCACCACGAGAGAGCTTTTCCTCCACGCGACGATTGTGTTCCTGCTCATTCCTTCGACTGAACGGATGCAGTTTTGTAAGCGCTTCAGTAGGAAACCACTGGGCATCCACCTTCTGGTCCTGATTTGTCTCCTTCTGACTTTTTTTGATTCTTAATATTAAAAATATCAAGACACCCATTTTTTTTTTCAGTTAATAATGTAAAAACAAGATTGGATTAACATGCTTAAAGTTCCAGGACACTCAGCTCTTTAGGGATGGACCAAATGCCTGATATTATTCATTACAAAACTGCCACTGTGCACTTACTCCTCATGTAGGATCTCTGTCCTTAATGTGCTGTGCATTGAGATTTAATGCTATAACGAGTACTCAAACAATATATTTCACTTTGTGTTTCTATGGGGGTGCAAACTGTTGAAATCTTTACTTAATGCATACTAAACTGATCCTCTGTAAAAAAAAAAAAAAAAGAAATTATCAACTCCCAACTTGACTCTCACTGGGATTAAACATGACAATAGGTCTGATCTGATTTCATCATCATTTAAAAAAAAATCATCTATTATTTTTCACTTTATGTTTCTGTGTGGGAGCAAACTGTTGAAATCCTTACTTAATGTATACTAAGCTGATCTTCTGTATATTAAGATAATCAAAAATTAATCTTGATGTGAATGGAAGGGGAGAGGGAGTGGGAAAGGGGAGGGTTGTGGGTGGGAGGGACGGTATGGGGGGGAAGCCATTGTAATCCATAATTCGTACTTTGGAAATTTATATTCATTAAATAAAAGTTAAAAAAAAACTGCCTTGAACTTCATATAGCTTCTGTTGAGACATAGGTTTATATTTTAAAATTTTATCTTTTAATTCTGTAGTTCCATGAATTTTATAAGTCCTCTCCTATACACATGTGATCTGTTATTTCATTTTTTATTTAACTGTATACCCCAAAGACGTCATCATACAAGAAAAGTGCACAAGATATTCCCAGCACTCCTGTTTATACTGCATGAAATCCATCATGTGAATCTAGTATGGTTAAACAACCAATATCTTATTGCTTTATACTTGGGTTATTGCCAATCATTTTGGTATTACAAGCAATGTTCCAATAAATGACTGTCTTCATATCCATTTATTACATGTGCAGGTGTATCTGTAGCGCAGGTGATCAGACACGGGTTCTGGATCAAAGGGTAAATGCGTGTGTGATTTTCTTGGGCAATGCCAGATGCCTCTGCATGGGGACCATAAGAGAATGTTTATTTCCCCCACGGTGTTATAAACTGAATGCCAGATGTTTGCCGTTTTGACAGGTTACAAATGGTATCTTGTTATACTTTTAATTTGTGCTTGTTTTGCTATAAATGAAGTTAAACATTTTTCATGTTTAAGGGCCAATAAGTCACATCTTTAACAGAACCTCTGGATGAGTTTTATACCTACAGCTTTGGCTTAAAGCCAAAGAGCTTGAAGGGGAACATGGCACAATGAGTGCTTATGTCGAGAAAAATTCCTGTCCCGCTTCCGTCCTGAGATGATCACAGTCCCGCAAGGCAGGCTCTCCTCCTGGGCGCACTGGGACTTCAGACCCAGAAGGTCCACTTTGCTCTACCCTAAGCAGGTAGAGGAACATGTTTTGAAGTGGGTTTCACAAACTGTGGCCCCTGACCCACTTCAGGCTGACTAAGCTTGTGGGGCATTGTTGCTGGTAGAAGAGGCTGGTGGAAGGCAAGGTCCCTTTGCAGCATCAGCTGTCACATTCTGGGCTCTGCACTTCAAGGGCAAGGGCACTGTGCTATCCCCTACCATGCAAGCCTAGAGGAGGGACCATTCGGAAGGCTGGGCATGAGTCTAGAGTTTCCTGGGCACAGGGGCAGGGTTCCATCCACAGCTGGGAAGCCTGAAGGTGTGGAGCTGTAGCTGAAGTGCAGAGATGTGGCTGCTATGGGTCCTTGTATTCTAGGGTGTCCATCCGGGTGCGCCCAGGATGAAAGGGCTCCTTGGATGTGGGACTTCCTATGCTATAAACCTGAATAGTCCTGGGCAAACCAGGATGGTTGATCACCAAGGGTGACACAAAGATCCCTTTCCCCAATGCGCAGGATACAGCTTCTGGAGACATTGCCTAGCTATGAGCCATCTTCAGAGAATTCCCATCCTGAGGAGCCTCTGGAAGGGCAATGTCCTGCGCAGGGATCCCCAGCAGCCAGCCCGAGAGGCGCTGTCGGTGCAGAGAGCACCAGCCAGAGGCCGTCCCGGCAACGGATCTCCAAGGAAACCCCAACGCACCCCCTGGAGGACCACTTGGGCTTGCATGTCTGACAGAAGGCACCAATGGCAGGTCACTCCTCTACTAGCCAAGTGGGATTGTGCTGTTTGCCTCCAGTGCCCTGTGGTAGACAGTGCAATCCCTGACACAGGATGAAGGATTTAGTGCCCTGGCTGCTGGGAGTGAGTGTTCCCTGCAGAGAGCCCTGGGCTGTCAGCTGCCTAGACGTCTCATTGCCTTCCTGGGGAGGCTGGCAGCCAGCAGCTGATGGATGTGGGAGACACAAGGTCCTACCCACAGCCTCAAGGGGAGACAACACTGCAGGATCATCCCAGCTCTCGGAGCTCTGCATGTCTTTCTCCTGCTTCCTCCTCCCCTCCTCCAGCCCAGCGGGTAATGCCAGGGTTTCATGCAGAGGCATAGAACAATCAGAACAGAGAGAGGCGGCTGCAGAATTTAGCTCATTCAATATACAGGGGCACTGCAAAAAGTGCATGGACAAAGTGAATGAAGTGACACGTTTACTTGGGCTAATAGTTTTTTTTGAAATCCCTGTAGGTTTTTTCATAATACACATTTTCTTTTTTTTTATTTAGGGTTTTTGAACTTTATTTTTTTTTAATTTTTATTTAGTAAATGTAATTTTCCAAAGCACAGTTTATGGATTACAATGGCTTTCCACCCCCCACCCCCCATAACTACACATTTTCATTAACTTTTTGAAGAGTGCTCATACGCATAAATTGCAAGGGTTTTTTTTTTTTTTGCACCAAAATAAACTTTCATTCTATCACCCATGAACATTTTGCAGTGTGCTCGTATTCCCCAAGTGAGTAAACAAATGCTACATCTGCTCCCTGTTCCACCAAGACTTCAGCAAGAGACAGAGAGGGCTCAAACTCGGAGATCAGACAGTCAAAGGTCTCGGCACTGTTGTAAGATCAAACAGATCCCCCAGTTCAGCACCAGCAAGCCGGCCACAAGGCAGGATGTGGGGATTTTATCTGAGTCACTTCATCCAGTTAGTCATTAACCAGTTTGCCAAGTGAGTTTCAACTATCTCCTTAACAGAAATGATACGGACCATGTGTTAGCCCTGGGCAAATGTGCATGATTGAACTCCAAACTAGACTTTTCCTGAGCCATGGTAGACCCCTCATCACGGCTGGTGGGGACGGGGGTAGGGGTTGTCGGTGAATTTTGAAAGAACACTTCCCGTGTTTAGCTAAGGTCACGCCACTGACAGCTCAGGAACAGAAAGCTTGGCCTGTTTTTTCAGGGTGTGAAAGGTCACAGGCCCCCCTCCGCCCCAAAGGCTCGCAGGTGTTCCGAGCACTGCTAGAATCCGAGGTGTTTAGAAAGCCTAGGAAACGAAAGTCCATCAGCTCGGTGTTCACACTCAGGGTCAAATTTAAAAAAACAAGGTCAAAAGGAACCAGGAAGAGGAAAAAGAAACACACTTTATCCACCAAATGTATTTTTAAGCATCTGTTTTTCCTGTGCAGCTGTCTGGCCTGATTCCTCCACTGAAGAGTTTAAAGTTTGTGTGTGGTTGTGCCTGTGTGTGTGATTGTGTATGTGTGTGTTTATATGTGTGTGTTAGTGTGTGAGTGTGTGCGGTTGTGCCTGTGTGTGTGATTGTGTATGTGTGTGCATTTATATGTGAGTGTGTGTGATTGTGTGTGTGTTAGTGTGAGTGTGTGAGTGTGTGTGATTGTGTGTTAGCGTGTGTGTGGCTGTGTGATTGTGTATGTATATTCATATGTGAGTGCATATGATTGTTAGTGTGTGTGTGATTGTGCATGTGTTGCTTATATGTGAGTGCATATGATTGTGTATTAGTGTGTGTGATTGTGCCTGTGTGTGCTTGTGTATGTTTGTGTTTATATGTGAGTGTGTGTGATTGTGTGTGTTAGTGTGTGTGTGCATGTAATTGTGCCTGTGTGAGTGTGTGTGATTGTGTGTGTGTGTTAGTGTATGAGTGTTGTGAGATCATGCCTGGGTGAATGTGTGTGACTGTGTATGTGTGTGTTTATGTGTGAGAGTGTGTATGATTGTGCCTGTGTGATTGTGTATGTGTGTTAGTGTGAAGATGTGTTTATATATGAATGTGCATGAGTGTGTATGTGTGTGTGTCTGCCTGTGTGTGATTGTGTATGTGTGTGTTAGTGTGTGGGTGTATGTGTGATTATGCTTGTGTGAATGGTGTCTGCCTGTGTGTGTGATTGTGTATGTGTGTTAGTGTGTGAGTGTATGCGTGATTGTGCCTGTGTGAATGTGTGTGATTGTGTATGTGTTTATGTGTGAGTGTGTATGGTTGTGCCTATGTGAGTGGTTGTGTATGTGTGTTAATGTGTGTGTATATGATTGTGCCTGTGTGATTGTGTATGTGCGTTAGTGTGTAGGTGTGTTTATATATGGATGTGCATGAGAGACTGTGTATGTGTGAGTTTGTGTGTGCCTGTGCCTGTGTGTGATTGTGTATGTGTGTGTTAGCGTGTGAGTCTGTGTGGTTGTGCCTGTGATTGTGTATATGTATACATGTGTGTGTAGTATAATAATTAAAAATAATCTATTTTTAAAACTTACCTCAGGTTTAGAACATATTAGGATTGGAAAAGATCTTAGAAATCATCTTGGCCGGCGCCGCGGCTCACTAGGTTAATCCTCCGCTTGCGGCGCCAACACCCCAGGTTCTAGTCCTGGTCGGGGCACCAGATTCTGTCCCGGTTGCTCCTCTTCCAGTCCAGCTCTCTGCTGTGGCCTGGGAAAGCAGTGGAGGATGGCCCAAGTGCTTGGGCCCTGCACCTGCGTGGAAGACCAGGAGGAAGCACCTGGCTCCTGGCTTCGGATCAGCACAGTGCGCCGGCCGCAGTGGCCCTTTGAGGGGTGAACCAACGGAAGGAAGACCTTTCTCTCTGTCTCTCTCACTGTCTAACTCTGCCTGTCAAAGAAAGAAAGAAAGAGAGAGAGAGAGAGAGAGAGAGAGAGAGAGAGAGAGAAGGAAGGAAGGAAGGAGTCATCTCATCAAGCCCTTGTCGTGGGGAGGACTTGGCCGCACAGAGGGGATTGCAGGTTGGCGACTGGACCATCGCCGCTGCTTCGGTCACCTCATTTGTGGACCTCTGTCTACCACCACGCGTCTCACCGGAAGTGCCAGGGCCCTCAGTAGGTGGGAAAGATGCTGTCTTCTTCAGTCGGCTGACTGAATGCAAATCTCTGCCTGTTCAAAATTCTCCCCATACATTTTGAGATAAGCATTGCCCAGCCCCGCCCCTTAGTGGCCCTGCCCTCTCGCTGACCTCACTTTCCCACAGCCTCGCCCACTCCCTGCCCTCCGCTTCACTCACCCCGCCCACTCACTGCCCCTTCCTCCCTGGGGGCTGTGAGGTCTTCCCACCCTCCCTCCAGCACTGACCAGTGCCCTTCTTCTCCAGGCAAAGCTGCAGGCCCGCCCTGGGGGGTGCTCTCCGGGATGGGAGAAGCCAGGACTATCCCCACCCCACTCCAGGGCTGCCCGCAAGAAGAGGGCACAGACCCCGGGGAGCAGCATGATTCCTGCAGGACGTCCACACCAGGCCCACAGCGCGGCTCAGCCCTGGGCCTCGGTGGCCTTCTCAGCTCAACCCCCAACTCTCGCTTCCTTTTTCTGAAACGTCTCTGAAACAAGACAGCTTCCGGTAGGATTTCTCCCCATGATCAATCCCTTGACAGCAAGCACCAATGACTAGGAATGCAGCATTTAAGGACATTTCCTCCAATATTCTCAGAGGAGCAATTTTATTTAGGGGCTTGGGCACTTGGCTCTGTGGTGCAATGGATAGCACATTGGACTTCCACTTAGATGTTTGGGGGTTGTGAATGAATGAATGAAAAATACCAATGTTTCCAGTGATGCTCAGTTGCAATGCCATTTTCTCAGAGATACATTCCCTGATATTATTTTTTTCTTTTAATATTTATTTATTTATTTGACAGGTAGAGCCACAGACAGTGAGAGAGAGAGACAGAGAGAAAGGTCTTCCTTCCATTGGTTCACCCCACAAATGGCCATAATGGCCGGAGCTGCGCCGATCTGAATCCAGAAGCCAGGTGCTTCTTCCTGGTCTCCCATGTGGGTGCAGGGCCCAAGCACCTGGGCCATCCTCCACTGCTTTCCCAGGCCACAGCAGAGAGCTGGACTGGAAGAGGAGCAACCAGGCCTAGAACCGGCGCCCACATGGGATGCCAGCGCTGCAGGCGGAGGATTAACCTAATGCACTACGCCCCCCCCCCCCAATATTCTTAACTCCCTTCTATTTGCTGGCATCAAAATCTAGTCATTTTTCTTACCGAGACTGAAATCACATAATTATCAATGCAACTATTTGCTTAACCAATTCACCTAGGTGGCTGGAATACAAATGCTATGTCTCGTGTCCTTGTTTTATCCTCAGCACTTGGTAGGTGGCACCCGTGGGAACTCAGTCCATGCTGAATGAGTAGCCAGCCAGCCAGCCAGCAGCCCCGCCTGGGAACTTGCCAGGAATGCAAACCCTAGGGCCTCTGGCCAGCCCTACAGCAAGCATCACAAGCCCCAGGGTGGAGCCCAGTACTGGTTTGCTAAACCTTCCTGGTGATTTGATGCCCATTCAAGGGGTCTGGCATAATAGGGTAAAGTCTAGTGCGAGATTCTCTCTCATAAAGGCATGGAGCGGGGTGGGGAGAAGGCAGAGAGAAATCTAAACCTGTGACTTTGCCAAGCACAACCAGGGATGGGGAAGACGCAGGTGATTGTGGAGACGGAGGCTGTAGGTGCCTGGCCTGAGCTACTAAATACGCACTGGGGGCAGCAGGACCAGAGCAGCCCCGGGGCAGCTCTGAGAGCCTGGACTCCCAGCACTGTGCCCTGCACTCAATGTCCACTGCCTAGACCAGCAGATTCCTTGACCTTGTAGGCTCCATTTTGTGGAGTAGCCAACTGTGGTTGGGTCCAGACCTGTGGCAACCTTGCTGAGTGAGTTTGAGTTTGCCAACTTCTAAGACCCCCAAAGGGATCCCAGAAATGGCCCTGTTCCTTCTGTAGACATACGTCGCCACTTCGGAGGTTGGGTTGGCTGCAAGATTGACTGTTAGTGTTTTTATTTTCCACAGGCAGAGTTAGACAGTGAGAGAGAGAGAGACAGAGACAGAGAGAAAGGTCTTCCTTCTGTTGGTTCACGCGCCAAATGGCCGCTATGGCCGGCATGCTGAGCTGATGTGAAGCCAGGAGCCAGGTGCTTCCTCCTGATCTCCCATGAGGGTGCAGTATGGACTTGAGCCATTCTCCACTGCCCTCCCGGGCCACAGCAGAGAGCTGGACTGGAAGAGGAGCAATCGGGACAGAATCTGGTGCCCCAACTGGGACTAGAACCCCGGGGTACCAGCGCCGCAAGTGGAAGATTAGCCTAGTGAGTCGTGGCACCAGCCCTGTTAGTGGTTTTTAAGCCTGTTGTTTCTTCCCTCCTATTTGGAATCTATCAATCATGCATCCTTATCTGGCTCTCTACCCATAGCTCTTGGGTAGCGCCTGGCGTGCCACCTGTTGGTCTGGGTCTCAGGCTCAGGACTATCCAGCTATGCATTGTATTCTCTTTGGCCAGGATGTATTATATAATTTTTTTTACTTAAAAATGACATATTATGTAATGCTTAAAGTGATTGTAGAGTCAAATGGGGAGCAGGTGTAGGTGTTAGGGCACGATGGGTTAAGCTGCTGCTTGTAACGCTCGCATCCATATTGGAGTGCAGCTTCAAGTCCTGACCACTCCCTTTCCAGCTGAGTTCCTCCTTATGCCCCTGAGAGGCAGCAGATGAACCAAGTGCTGGAGTCATTGGCACCCACGTTGCACACCAGGATGGAGTTCCTTGCTCCTGGCTTCAATCTGGCCCAGTCCTGGCTGTTGCCAGCATTTAGCAAGTTAATCTGTGGGTGGAAAATCTCTCTTCTCTGTCTCTCCCTCTCTGTCACTCTGCCTTTCAAACAAAAAAAGAGTTGTATGAATTAGTGAATGGAGTAACTTTAGGGAGAGGACTGGGACTCAGCCACTTGGATGCCCATCCCAGAATGAGCCAGCATAGAGGTCACCACTGGGCCCTGGACTCCATCATTTGGACTTCTAGCCCCTCTTGGATGGTGCCTGCCTGTCCAGCAGGACTTCCTCCTCCCATTGCTGCTCTCATCCTGGCCCCGTCCTGTCCTCCCTCAACCTGAGCACCATTTCTTTCCCTTCCTTGGGATCCCAGCAGGCTGGGGCTTGGCCAGTCATCACACCATCAACAGCTATCTCATGGCTCAGTAAGCAACCTCTGCGAATTCCCATCTAATGAGAACGCTCACCCTACCTGGCCAGATTTATTGTTACTATGGCTCTTTTAATAAGAAAAAGGGTCACGGGCTATTTTTATTTAGAAAATAGATTCATATTGGATGTAGAAGTTTCAGTGGGGAGAAAAAAGTCCCCAGCCACAGATGAGCTGGGCATTATCAAGTTCACCAACTCATAAGGTCCCATGGGCACTGCAGCAATGCACCAGCTATGGGAATGGTACCTTGGGAATCAGATTTGATCTCCTCAAGTGACAAACTCAGATCCCCCCCCCCCCCCGATCTCTGAGCACTGAGCTGCTACCTCTGCTTGTGCCTATGGCCCCCTGGGTCTGGCCTGTAACCCTATAGGGTAGAGTCAGGATAACTTAAACTGGAGTAGAGGGGTGGATTTTTGACAAAGCAGTTAAGACAACCCTGGGGCCCCCATATCCCATATCAGGCTGCTTGGGTTTGAGTCTCAGCTCTGCTCCCAATTCCTGCTAATGCACACCCCAAGAGGCGGCAGGTGATGGCCCAAGTACCTGGATCCCTGCCACCCACATGGGAGCCCTGGGTTGAGTTCCCGGCTCCCAGCTTCAGTCTGGCCCAGTCCTGGCTATTGTAAGCTTTTGGAGAGTGAACCAGGGCATGGAAGATCTCCCTCTCTCAGTCTCTCTGTCTTTCTCTCCTCCTCTTTCTGTCTCTGCCTTTTAAACAAATAAAACTAAATTTAAAACATTTAAATTGGGATTGAGAAGCAAAGTGCCAAATAGCAAATTTTGTTTTTAAGAAATCACTAGCAGCTGAAAGTATCCACAATGCTCTTGGAACTGAACTGCCCTTGTTCTTCCAGAATATTTCAGATAGCAAAAATGTTCTTTCCCAGTTATTCTCAAATCTATTTCCAATGAATAAAAATATATTAGGAAAAATAAGTTGGGGGAAAGAAATAACAGCCACAGCAGACTGTGGGCCGTTCTTGCTTACTGTTTTATTGGTCATCCCTTTTCATCACCATGGATTATTCCCTGTGGGGGTGCCCTGGATTCCATTGCCAGTATTTGATGACTGCAGCATCGGATGGAGACTGAGTGCTTTATCCTGAACGCCCCCGCTGACACAGCCCAGCCAGCAGGAGGGATCATGGCTGAAGCAGATGTTCTATTCTCCCTAGCCAAGGAGTCTGGGTCCCTCCCTGGAGATGAGCTACTCCAGGCTTTTCACACAAGAAACACCTTTCCGATTTCATCAGGCAAGAATGGACAGTTGTTTGGGGCGTGACCCCGACAGTCTTGCCTGAAGCAGACAATACAATGTGTGAAGTCAGTGAGCCCCAGGAACCTGACACATAAAATGCAGAGCTGAGAAAATGGTGTTGGGTTGAAAATAGCACATTCTTTTCCTGGTGAGTCAACAACTCTCAAAATGATCTTGAAAAAGGAAGGACACAGTGAGCTCAGGAAGAAAACCTCATGCTCTGGAGAAGGTAAGCAGAGTGGTTACCTGTGAGCAGTGTGAGCCACCTCTGCATAAGAACTAGGAAATTTAATCAAAGCCTCCAAGCAATGACAAAGCCTCCAAGCATTGACAAAGCCCATACTGAAAGCAAAATGGCCTGCATGTTCCTTCTGTGTAGTTTAACCAGTGTGTCTCAACACTGCACGTGTACACAGATCTCAGGGGAATCTGAAGATAGTGCAGCCTGTGATTCAGAAGGGCTGAGGTAGGGCCCTGGGTTCCACCTTTCCCACCAGGTCTGGAGACTCCAGATGCTGCTGCTTTGTGAGACACACCATGAGTAGCAAGAATCTGCATTATTTTCAAAATATTTATTGTTTATTTATTTGAAAGGCAGTGCAACAGACAGAGGGAGAGATAGAGATAGAGATAGATAGATAGATAGATAGATAGATAAAGAGAAAGGGAGAGAGATCGCGCGCGCGAGAGAGATCTTGATAGATCCATCTGCTGGTTCACTTCCCCAATGGCCACAACAGCTGGGGATGGGCCAGCTTGAAGCCAGAAGCCAGAAACTCCATCCTGGTCTCCCACATGGGTGGCAGGTACTCATATACTAGGGCCATCTTCTTCTGCTTTCCCAGGTGCATTGGCAGGGAGCTATATTGGAAGCAGAGTAGCTGGGACTCAAGCCAGCCTTCGATAGGGGATGCCGGCATTGTAAATGGTGGTTTAATCCACTGTGCCACAATGCCAGTCCCAGTGTGCACTGTTGTTAAAGCAGTGTTTCTACCAGTGTGGTCACTAGATCACTTGTGTGAGAACCACCTGGGATCTCCCACAAATCCATTAAATCCAGTGTCAAGAGCAGAAGCCCAGGCATCTGTACTGAACATGTTTCCCACATGATTCTTATTAATGCTAATGCTTGAAGGTCAACACTGTCTATTGACTAAGTGGCTAATCTGAGAAAACGAGGAAACGTCACAGCTGCAAGGAGATGGTTGCAAATGATGGGAAGGGTTTGGGCCGTGGTAAGTGGACTTCTGTGTGGAAAGCAGTGTAGCAGTCGGGGCAGGTGCATGCGAGTCAAGAAGTCCAGATGACAGGGAAGGGGCTTGCGTGAGTGTTGTTGGTGATACGATGCTGCACCCATTTCTGCTGCCAAGAGACAGTTGAATTTTCAGTCTTGAACAGTTGAGCCTCATTTTAAAAAAATCACTATTAATCGGAAAAGTTGCAGAAAATGAATTTTTGGCTCTATTATCTTCTCCTTGACTTACTCTGTCATTTTAGAAAAATTTCTAACCACCATTTGTGTGGATTCTTCCAATCATGATGGGTCCTGGAATTTAGTTTTTATATGTTTCCAGTCTTTAGTCTCTATCTCTTTCATGGAGGAGCAAAGATTCTGTAGACAAATGCTACCTTTGCCAGATAAGTTAGCTTTTTGGTTTTTTTTTTTTTTCAAATACAGTAAGTCTTGGTTAGAGATTATTTCATTTCAAGCCTTGGTAGCCATGGGGGATTAGTTCCAGAACCATCTCTCCCTTTGATCTTAAAATACAGGGATGCTCAAGTCCCTTATATAGAATGGGGTGCTATTTGCATATAACTTTGGTAATCCTCTCAAATATCTTATTCATTTAATATTAAATATTCTGTTTCACTCCCCAGATGGCTGCAATGACCAGCATTGGGTCAGCCTGAAGCCAGGAGTGGGAGCTTCATCTGGGTCTCCCACATGGGTAACAGGGATGCAAACACTTGGGCCATCCTCTACTGCTTTTTCCAGGCCATTAGCAAGGAGCATTAGTGGAGCAGCTGGGACACAAAGCAGTGCCCACAGGGATGCCACATTGCAGGCAGCAGCTTTACCCACTACATCACAGGGGTGCCCATTGACTTAACCTTTAAACATTTTTTATTCAAGAGAGAGATATATGTAATTCATGTAAAGCCATCATGTTTTTAAATTTTGTCTTTTTCTTCTCTTTCATTTTTTCCTTGGTTCCTCCATCCAGCCTTTCACCTCATCATCTCCTACAAACAACTCAGATAGCCTAGTAACTAGCTTCCCATTCTTTCCTAAGTTTATCTCATCTCATAAGCCCACACACATAAATACACACATACAGATGACATGTGATGTGTGACTGTTGTTTTAGCTTGTCCTGCTCTGCTAACTAGTGTTCTGTTCATTTCTAGTATTCATCATAGCCCTGCAGATTTGTTCTTGGGAGTGCCTATTTGTCTTCTCTGCTTACTTTTCTATTGGATTGCTTTTCCCTTCTCATCAACTTCTAAGAGCTCTTGGTCCATTACAAATGCCATCACTGCCTTCCAAGTTACTTTTCCAGACCCATTGCTCTGTCTTATGAAGAGTGCAATTGTGTGGCTACAATGTCCATTACTTTCTGCTTCTGTCTTTCTAGCCTTGGTTAAGAATATCTTCCTCTTCTGAGATTAAACAGATTGTCAGGTTTTCTGGCAGAATTGTTTCATTTATTTATTAACTTATTTAGACATTCAGTTTGTAAGACGCTTAGAATTTTTTTATATGAAGTAGGAGTTCTAATTTTATGTTCTAGGTCATGGAAGCATTTATATTAAACAATCCATTCTTTCCTCACTAAATGTAAACCTCACTACATTTATTTGTCTTGAGTCTTAAAGTCTTCATTCTTTCTTTCTCCAGTATTTATTTAGTCCTTTGTAAATACAATACTGGTTTGATTGTAATGGTTTTGGAATTTTTCTGGTATTCAGCAAGGAAATTGTTTGCCAAAAGTATCTCCAGGCAGATATTCTTTATTTAAACTTTAACATCCTTTTATCTAATTCTAGAATTCTGGGGGCCAGTGTCATGGCACAGTGAGTTAAGCTGCTGCCTGTGACCCTGGCATCCCATATGAGTGCCAGTTCAAGTCCTGGCTGCTCCATTTCCAATTCAGCTCCCTGCTAATGCACTGAAAAGCAGCAGAAGAGAGACCAAATGGCTGGATGCCTGCATCTACATGGGAGACCCAGTCAAAGCTCCTGGCTTCTGGCTTCAGCCTGCCATAGCTTCAGCTATTGCAGCCATTTGGGGAGTGAACCAGCTGATGGAAGATCTCTCTCTTCCCACCTCCCATGCCTGTAACTTTCAAGTAAATAAAAATAATTCTAAAGGATTTTAAAAGTGCATGATGTCTAAATGTTAATTTGAGGAGAATCACTACTTTTTTACATAGTGAGTCTTCCTACCCAGAAATATGTGACAATTTTCTCCTAGTTTGGAAATTCTTTGACATATTTTGATAAAATTTCATTGTTTTCTTCATTTGAATTCAGAATATTTCTTGTTAAAGTCATTTCCAGGTGTTTTGGGTTTGTGAATGTATGTATTGAGGGCTTCAGTATGGTGAATGGAATATTCCCCCCCCCCCCATTTCTTTTCAATGCTTTTTGAGGGAATTGAGGGTAAGATTATTGATATTGAATATTTAGGACATATATGAAAACCTAAAAACAATTATCTTATTCATTCAAGTGGTTTTTCAAGTGATTACTCTCTGATGTCCTGATGTTTCTGCTTTACAGTAAGATAATCAGTAGAGAGGTAGTTTTTAATGTTTATGATTACAATTGCTTTGCCTTGCTAAATTTCCAAGAACCTCAAGATAAAACTGAATTTCTTTAATTAAAGAACATTTTTGCTTATTGTGTAACTTTAGTGATTTTACTAAAAATTTTGTGTGCTGATCAGGATAAAGTTTAATCAGTTTTTTTATAATACTCATTGTGTTTATGTAGCTTCTGATAATCCTTTATGATTTTGAATTTTAAATGAAGATGACTGCCATTTTGTCAATGGATTTTCCCTTGAACAGTAGATGCTCTGAACATTCTATGGAAATAAAATACTTGTGTATCATTTTATGGCCACAGAGTGTTTCGTTTGAATGCTACACTTAATTAATTAAAACACTATAGTTAAAATGTCAGATGGTTTCCAAAAGTTTATCACTGCAAAACAGCATCACAATAAATTTGCAGTGCCCAATTATTTTCTACTCTTTCTACTTTAAAACACCAGCATCCTTACTTGCTGCTTGATATTCCATAGGTTACTATGTATTCAGCATTTTCCTCTTGATGAGACTTGAGTTCTTTGCATCCTTTTGCCACAACAGACAAGACTTCAGCATTTGCACATGTATCCTGGAGTCCTTATGTTTGGGCTAATCTCATAAATATAAGATGAGAGACTGGATCAATGATTTTAATTGTATTTTTTACCTTGCCAGATTTCTCTCTAAAAGAGATATAACAATTTACACTCTCAGTAGCTATGAATGAGGGGGTTTCAAGAAGTTTTTAATCCCTCTCTGTAAACTTCATGCATATGGCCTTTGTTGTTGTTGTTTTTAATGCCAGAGAGAAACAGAGGAGACAGAGACAGAGACAAAGAGAGCTCCCATCTTCTCTTTTATTCCCAGAACGCCTGCCACAGCGAGGGCTGGACCAGACCCAAGCTGGGAGCTGGGAGCTCAGTCCAGGTCTTCCATGTGGGTGGCAGGTGCCCAACCACTTGAGCCGTCACTGCTGCCTCCCAGGGAGCACATTAGCAGGACGCTGGGATCCAGAGTGAAGCTGGGATTCAAACCCAGGCAATAAAATATGGGATAAGGGCAACACAGCTAGGGTCTTAAGGCTAGGCCAAATGCTTGCCCTTACGTGTGGTCTTTATAAACCATCATGGCTTGTCTTTTAATAGAAGAATTCTGTCCATGCATATTTAATGGAACTACCAATTAATTAATTAATTAATTAAAAGGCAGAATGACAGAGAGAAAGAGAATCTTCCATTTGCTAGTTCACTCCCCAAATGGTTGCATGGCCATGTCTGGTCCAGGCCAAAATTGGGAGCCAGGAACTCCATCTTGATCTCCCACAGGATGGCAGGGACCTAAGCACTTGGGCCACCATCTCTTGCCTTCCCAGGTGCATTAGCAAGAAGCTGAGTCAGAAGTCAGTTAGCCAGGACTCAAAGCTGCACTCAGATATGGGATGCCAGCATCGCAGGCTGCAGCTGAACCCACTGAGCTATAATGTCAGCCCCAATCCTTGTCTTTCTACCATTACAACAAAGCTCATGTAGCCAGAGAGCACCAACACCTAACCCTTGTGAGCATATGAGAGGTGCCTTAGCTAAGACCAGAAGGAAAGAGGGGTAAAATGAATGCTTTCTCTACCTTCCAAACTTCTTTGCTAGCTGCTCGTTATCTAATGTTTCCTTGGATGAATTCCTTCCTTGAGCTAGCTCTGTTCTTTGGAAGGGCAGGACAATGTAGCTGCCCAAAAGTGGGCTTCGGGCAGGATGAAAACATTTCAATGAAAAGCATCCCTGGGAGGAAGCGAAGATGCAGGTGGAGCAACATCATGGTGGGACGGGGATTCTCACCTAGTCCCTTGCTCCCTGCTCCTGGCATGGTCCCCTGCCCAAGCCAAGCTGAGTGTGAGGAAGATAACTCTGACGATCTAGACAACTGAGAAACTGTCTAAGAAAATGGAGGTCCTCTCATCTCACCCTGCAGAGGCAATGCCCGCCAGTCTGCATTTTATGTCAGTGTTCTGCTGTTTTTGGTATGTTCACATGCATTTTTAAGATTTATTTAATTTACGTAAAAGACAGATTGATAGAGAAAGACAAAGAGCAAGATAGTTCATCTGTTGCTTCAGTCCTCAAATGGCCACACAAACAGGCTGGGCCAGGCTGAAACCAGGACCCAGGAACTCCATCCGGGTCTCCCACAGGAATGACAGGGGCCCAGGAACTTGGGCCATCTCTTACTCTTTTCCCAGGCACATTGCAGGAAACTGGACCGGCAGCAGAGCAGCCGGGATTTGAACTGACCCTAAGAAATCAGGTGCCAGCATTGCAGCCGGCAGCCCACCTTGCTGTGCCACGACGCTTCATGTGTTTTTAGAATTCTGATTCTCCTCATGTGAGTGGAAGGGAAGAGGGAGTGGGAAAGGGGAGGGTTGCGGGTGGGAGGGACGTTATGGGGGAGAAGCCATTGTAATCCATAAGCCGTACTTTGGAAATTTATATTCATTAAATAAAAGTTAAAAAAAAAAAAAAGAATTCTGATTCTTTCACTTGCCATGTGACTTTCATGCAGTTACTTAACTGTTCTTGAATGTCACCTCCTCTTCTAAAAATGGATGTAAAGACAGTACTAGCCTCACATATCTGCTATGAGGGTTGGCTATGGTAAGGCACCTGTGGTGTTTAGCATCTAACAGAGTAAACACTCATAAATACTCAGTTGCTGTTAGCTTTCTCCTCTTCCTTTCCTCCCCTTTTTCTTCTTCTTCCTCCCTCGTTGTGATGATTTAGCCTTTCTCAGGTTACTTATCTTGTAGCTCACAGAGCTGTGAGGATAATAAGAAGTAATGGCCATACATGTCATCCTTGCAAACCACAAGCTCCCCAAATTAATCTCTTGTGCATCTGATCCCATGGTTTCACAATACAGAAGACCAAGTGTTTCCCTTTCAACAAGCACTGGCAATCACCCTCCATCCACAACAGCTAGCTGGATTCTGTGGGGATGCAAAAATGTTTAAGACAGAGTCCCTCCCCTTGAATTCTAACAACTGGCTTCTTCCATTATTCCCTAGGCGGACTCCAGATATCACGTCATACTCCAAGATTAAGTCTTTTAATACTGCAATATTGGCCCAGGAATAAGAAGATAAACCAGTGGAACGTATTAGAGATGCCAAACACCAACCCCCATGTTTATGGGAATTTAGCTCCTGAAAACCATGACATTTCAAATCAGTGGCAAAATAAACTTCAGTGAACAGGGTTAAGGAAATTGGCTGTATATAAAAAAGAAAGCTCCTGGAACCTCCCCCCCCCCACCCCATACACCATGAACAAGAATAGACTATGTTTGAGTTAAAGAATCAAGAACCAAAACAGGGGCTGGCGCCGTGGCTCACTTGGTCAATCCTCCGCCTGCAGCACCAGCATCCCATATGGGTTCCGGGTTCTAGTCCCAGTTGTTCCTCTTCCAGTCCAGCTCTCTGCTATGGCCCGGGAGGGCAGTGGAGGATGGCCCAAGTGCTTGGGCCCCTGCACCGCATGGGAGACCAGGAAGAAACTCCTGGCTCCTGGCTTTGGATCGGCATAGCTCCGACAGTAGCAGCCATTTGGGGAATGAACCAGCGGAAGGAAGACCTTTCTCTCTGTCTCTCTCTCTCACTGTCTAACTCTGTCAAATAAAAAAAAAAAAAAGAAAAGAAAAAGAAGCAAAAAAATCCCAAAATAAAATCTACTGTCAGAATAAAATAAAGGTGAATCAGTTACTGCCTCAGAGCAAACTACCCCCCAAAACAGTGTTTTAAGCCACAGTCATTTCTTAGGGCTCACAATTCTGTGGGTCATATAGACAGTTCTTCTGATGGGAGCCAGGTGTGGCTCATCTTGGCTGGGCTGTGGTCAGCTCACAAGTAAGCTGCTGGCTGGGCTTCCAGGATGGCTTTACCCATCACATTGGCAGGAAAATGGTACGGGTGTGGTGGGTGACTGGGCCACGAGTCTGTAATCTTCCAATAAGTCAGTCTAGATTTTTCACTCAGCCGAGGTAGGATCTCAAGAAAGAAAGAAATGGGCATCCATTGTCACTTCTACCACATTTCATTGGCCAGTGCAGGTTGCAAGCAGTGAGATGCCATCTCTTATTGGGAAGAACCTCCAAGTTAGGCTGCAAAGGCAGGGGTGTAAGAGGGAAAACTCAAGACTATTAGTTTCAATTTTCCACAACAGGAAGGTATTTTTAATTTTTATGCTTTCTGGATTGATTTCAAGAAAGTTTAAAATTTATGCACTATAAAAGAGTCTATAAACAAAGTTAAAAGAGAAACATTAAATTGAAAAAAAAATGAGCAGTGTACTTGGCAGATAATATGTTGTCATTAAACAACAAAAGGACAACATTTTAATTTAAAAATAGACAAAGGTCCAAAATGGTCAGTTCTCTAGAAGAACATAAGCATCCCATAATAAAAGGAGTAAGTATTGTGGTGCAGGGGGTTAAGCTGCAGCTTGGGCTACCCTCCCATATTAAATGCTTGTTCTAGTCCTGGCTGCTTTGCTTCCAATCCAGCTTCTTGCTAATGCATCCTTGGGTGCAGCACAAGATGGATCAAAGGCTTGGGCCCCTGCCACCCAGTGGGAGACCCAGATGAAGTTCCAAGATCCTGGCTTCAGCCTAACCCAGCCATCCCTGAGTATTGCAGGGATTTGGGGAGTGAACCAGTGGAAGGAAGATTCTCTCTGTCTCTCACTCTCTGTTTCCCCTCACCACCACCCCCTGTTAACTTGCCTTTCAAATAAAATAAATAAACTTAAAAAATAAAAAGAGAAGAAGAAAATTAATGCACTTACCCTTTAAGGAAAAAAATATTGCAATGTCACTCATTATGTAGCCAAGTATAGAATTTCTGGTGCCTTGCAGATTGTCTAGATTTTGTTTACTTTTTGTTAAAGTGTAACCACCTTGTAGTATTCTTTCCAAGTCACCCCACCTTGAAGCCCATTGTATGTAGTGATTACATTTTAAATCATGGCCTTTTCCTCCACTAGTGCAAACTTAAGAAAGAAGAGTTGGGATTTTTTTTTTAAACATGGGATCATGTAGGAACTTGTGCCAATTTCCAGACATGAGACAATATTTTTGAACTACTTCAGTTGTAATAGCTATCAAAGAAGGCTTTAGTTTGGATTAAAATTAGAATAATGACAATGCATACAAACCCCACAGTCTCTATTTGGTATAAAATTACAAAGAGTAAACAACTCAAAGCTGTCAGGATTCTTGAAGTTTCCCAGAAACATGAGATTTCGTCTTAACACAGGAACGAACTCTCCCCAAATGAAAACACCATTTTCCTGAACCTTATACTTCAAGGGAAACTCATCAGGTTACTTACAATATAGGCCCTTTTTAAAAAAGAAATTCTTGGCATCAGAAAGCTGTTAGAAATACTTAGAATCAGAAAGCTGTTAGCTGATTCTACTGACTCCTCAAGCATGGAGTTATGCTGTTTTTTTCTTGGCCAAATCCATACTTGCTGAGTATTCCTTGTGAGTGCTCTCTTAGGAGTTGCACTTCATCCGGGGGAGGAGGGGAGACATCAGCTGGAGTTTTTTAAAACAACGGGACCAGCACTGTGGCTATCTCACCCTGGGGACCCATGGTACAAGAGAGTTGAGGACCATCACCAAAGACAGCACAGGTGTCACACAGGCATCCAGTTCAGCCACAACCTAGCAACAGTCTGCCCACATCTTTTCAGCCTTGGACAGTCCAGCAAACTCAGGTGCTTTGGAAGTCTTGAAGAGTTGAGACCCTAACCTTCCAGAAATTTCTCCTAGATGAGGGCTTCCAAAGCCCCCAGAGCCATGAACTTTCCATCAGGGAGGACTCATGCACTCTGAAGCATACACAGCCAGTGTGCAAATTTCCGCCCTTGGCTTTGTTCAAATTGCCATGCAGCTGCATGGACCAGCACACAGAACTAACACATGCTGGCCCTTCCCTCCCATTTGCACCAACTGATTGTCCCTTGGGCACATTCAAAAAGAGCCATTCGGACCTCCACCCCCCCGCAAACCACTCTGACTGCAGAAGCCAGGGAACCCAGTGGTGCATATGGTTTCTCATATCCCTGGCCAAAGTTTGACACCACACCAGAGAAAGCCAAAAAGTAACTTTGATGCCCTTTGCTTTGGAAACACAGAGAGATGAGGGCACTCCAGTAGAAACCATAGCACAGATGAGTCTCCCATTCTTCTATAACTTCTCCTCTGTTGATAGTTTCTCTTTGCCCGCCATCTCTGGGGAATGGCTTTGATCAGCATGGCGGTCTGAAGACAGACTTCCTCAAGAGTGGCAGATCTGGATTTTTCGGGTGTAGAGCCATGATCACTTACCTTGGTTCTCAAGTTCAAATTTGCCTTTGGGTCCCAATCCACACAAGCCACCTGGGCTCCAAGTTGGCCAGAATCATCCCACAGAGGGAAGCAGGAAAAGTCCCAGTCAACTCCAGTATCGGCACTGCTCAAAGCCACGTTAGCTTTCGAAGTAGAGAGCTGGGAAGACTTGGGCTACTCCAGGAGTTTTATTTTTAAATCTGAGCTCAGGACTTTCTAGGGAGGTACTAAAAAAAGAAAAAGCCCCACCTATCCCAGAGTCAATGAATAACTTTCAAAATTTATTTTGCTTGTGGGCTGTCTTCCAGATCCTATTGCTTTTACAGCCCATCCCTTTCAACGATTAACTATGATTAGTGTATAAAGGCAGCTATGTGTTTCCTTAAAGTCCTTATTTCCAACTGTTCTCAAGAATTAAAATGTAGTCAAGTAAGGCGCCCTTCTCCAGGATCAAAACATTCCTTATCCTTCCAAAGCTTAAAGATAAATCACACAGAAGAATTATCTTTTCATTGCCTGAAATCACCCACCGGCTAGGGAGCAGTGGTGTGGCCATCTGGGAGGGAATCTGTGTCTTCTGATAGATATTGCAAGGGAAGGAAACATACTTGGTACAAAGTTTCTTCCCCTGCCAGTGCCCCCAGCCTGCAGCCATAAAATATTTTGGATATTCTCAAATGTTCTTCAGTTCGGAGGGATGTGCAACACAAATTCTGCTACTGTTTGGAATTTGTTAAACCAGTTTCACTTCTGCAAAATATAAAGTTACAATCTATGCGAAGGAGAACCTTGCTCTTTTACTTATTATTCCGGCTCCAGCCCTGATGATGTGCCGAGACAGCTGTGCCCGATTTGAGGTATGGTGGTGAACGTGAGCAGTGAGAGTGCACTCTGCCGGTCTGGGAGAAGCCAGACTCAGCAGGGCCTACAAAGAGGAGGCCTGGGAGAGGCCCCGAACTCCTCACAGGAGATATGCATGGACGGGTGTGATGGCCAGGGTGGGCTCTTGGCCACACTCATACTATGGTTTGGTTATGCTTTGGGCATGTCTCCCAGAGGTCCATGTGCTAGAAGCTTGGGCCCTAGTATGGTGTTTTTTTGTTTTGTTTTGTTTTTGTTTTTGTTTTTGTTTTTGTTTTTTTTTTACAGGCAGAGTGGACAGTGAGAGAGAGAGAGAGACAGAGAGAAAGGTCTTCCTTTGCCGTTGGTTCACCCTCCAATGGCCGCCGCGGCCAGCGCGCTGTGGCCGGTGCACCGTGCTGATCCGATGGCAGGAGCCAGGAGCCAGGTGCTTTTCCTGGTCTCCCATGGGGTGCAGGGCCCAAGCACTTGGGCCATCCTCCACTGCACTCCCTGGCCACAGCAGAGAGCTGGCCTGGAAGAGGGGCAACCGGGACAGAATCCGGCGCCCCAACCAGGACTAGAACCCAGTGTGCCGGCGCCACTAGGCGGAGGATTAGCCTAGTGAGCCGCGGCGCCAGCCTAGTATGGTGGTCTTGAGGTGGTAGAACCTTTAAGAGGGGAGGCCTAGGAGAAGGTAGCTAGGTCACAGGGGCTGCGTGGTGGAGAGGCATTGACGTTGTCTCTCCGAGTGCATTAGTGTCTGTAAGCGAGCCTGCCGTGTTCTCCCGAATCCCTCCTTCCGTAAGCACCACTCACCACTCTGGCCCGTGCTCCCGCTATTGTGACAACGTGCGCCATGGGCCTGCACTGGAGCTGAGTAGAACGTCTAGAACTGTCAGGTAAATAAAGCTCTTTTGCTTAGAAAGTTCTCAGCCTGGGTATTTTGTTACAGCAACAAAAACTGGACCAAGACACCCAGGAAGATCCAGGACTCAAATGTTCCCAGTCACAAACCCTGTACCCCAGAACATTTACCTTCTGCACTTATAAAAGAACCTGCCAATAGGCAAGCCAGTTGGTGCTGTGTGGGAACAAACTTTTTCTGCACTCAGTGTTATACAAACACAAGTTACATAAGAGCATTTAGCTAGTTACATTTTAGCTAGTTGTCATTTTTTTTAAACATTCATTCATTTATTTGAAAGCCAGAGCCACACAGAGAGAGAAGGAGAGACAGAGAGAGAGAGTCCCTTTGCAATGACATCATAGTGGTCCATAGTGGCAGGGCAAATAATTCAAGGGAAAGAAAGCACCAGCTCAGAAGCCCTGACCAGGATCCAGCAGCTTCACAGATACACATCTCGACCTAAACCTTCCACACTGTGTTTGGAGGTCATGTTAGCCTGCTATGACTATTTCTGAACAGAAAGAAACAAGGAAAAGTGTTCTTACAAAATGCAAGTATAGGGGCCAGCGCTGTGGCGTAGCAGATAAAGCTGCTGCCTACAGAGCCAGCATCCCATATGGGTGCTGGTTTGAGTCCTGGATACCTCACTTCCCATCCAGCTCTCTGCTATGGCCTGGGAAAGCAGTAAAAGATGGTCCATGTCCTTGGGCCCCTGCACCCGTGTGGGAAGACCAGGAGGAAGCTCCTGGCTTTGGATCAACTCAGCTCCGGTCATTGTGGGCATTTGGGGAGTGAACCAGCGGATGAAAGACCTGTCTCTCTCTCTCTCTGCCTCTCCTCTCTCTGTGTAACTCTGACTTTCAACTGCATAAATAAATCTTTAAAAAAAAATGCAAGTATAGATGGCATCACTTCGTTCCTTTTGCTGATAAACTCCTTGAGTGCCAAGGTCAAATTCTGAATTTCTTGTGTAATTCTTTCAGAATCTCAAAAGTCTTAAGTTATAAAGAGTCTTTATAACATACTGACAATATAAATGATGTTTGTATAAGTTATCTCACACTCCTAGATTTATCTAGTCCCAGAATTAGGCACACAGCTCTACTCTGTCAGAATACCAATCAGAAAATCAGAAATTTGAAAAATGGGAATGCTGATGAAAGAGCTGCCTTTTCTTCAGAACTCAGGATGTCGGTGTACTGGTGTTAGACTCAGCAGTGTGGGAGTCAACCCACGGAGCAATGTGCACTGTGAGAGAATGGAAACAGCTGCTGATGTCTTCTGAGGTCATCAGGCTTCATGTATCAGTGCAAACCCACAGTACACCTGTTGTCCACACACAGAATGCCTGCTAGAAGAAGCTACTCTCTGGGTTTAATGCAGGTAATGTGACAAATGTAAGAAGGTCTCATCACTGCTAATAACAAAAATAGGGAAATTAATCTAGCCTCTAGGATTTTCTCCAAGAAGTGAGCATCTAAATATATATAATATGTATATTTATATATAAATATATGCATCTAAATAGTGTGACCCTATTTTTAGATAGTTGGCATATTTTTTAAAACATTCATTCATTTAATTTGAAAGCCAGAGCCACACAGAGAGAGAAGGAGAGACAGAGAGAGAGAGAGGTCCTCCATCTACTGGTTCACTCCCCAATTGGCTGCAACGTCTGGAGCTGCGCTGACCTGAAGCCAGGAGCCAGGAGCCTCTTCCCAGTTTCCCACGCGTGTGCAGGGACCCAAGGACTTGGGCCATCTTCCACTGTTCTCCCAGGCTACAGCAGAGAGCTGAATCAGAAGTGGAGCAGCCAAGACTAGACCCAGCGCCCATATGGGATGCTGGTATTGCAGGCGGCAGCTTTACCCATTACACCACAGTGCTGGTCCTGCTAGTTGGTATTTTTAAATATAGTTTCAGGGCTGGCGCTGTGGTGCAGTAGGTTAAAGCCCCAGCCTGCAGCGCCAGCACCCCATATGGGCACCAATTCAAGTCCTGGCTGCTCCACTTCCAATCCAGCTCTCTGCTATGGCCTGGGAAGGCAGTGGAAGATGGCCCAAGTCCTTGGGCCCATGCACCCTCGTGGGAGACCCAGAGGAAGCTTCTGGCTCCTGTCTTTGGATCGGTGCAGCTCTGGCCATTGTGGTCATTTGGGGAGTGAACCAGCGGATGGAAGACCTCTCTCTCTCAGTCTCTACCTCTGTCTGTAACTCTATCTTTCAAATAAATAAAATACATTTTTTAAAAATATAGTTTTCTGTGATTACAAAAATAATATAAACTCCCCCAAAATTGTTAGTATTAAAAAGTACATATTAAAAATCTTCTGCAGTCCCACCACAGGGATGTTACATTCAGAGATAGCCTCCTCCCAGGTGGGTACTGTGGCACAGCGGGTGAAGCCATAGCTTAGGACACCTGCATCCCATATGGTGCAGCACCTTGCTGGAGTCAGTGCCGCTGCCTGCTGCTGTGCCTGGGAGAGGGTGGATGATGGCCTGAGGACTTTGGTTGCCGATATCCACGTGGGAGACCTGAATGAAGTTCATGGTTCCTGGCTTCAGCCACTGTAGACACTTAATGGGGAGCAGACTAACAGATTGGAGACCTCTGTCTCCTACTGCCTCTCCCTCTTTCTGTCACTCTGCCTTTCAAACAAAGGAATCTTTTTTCAAAAAAGAAATATCTTCCTCTGGATAATTTTCTCTGTATATTATAATACTTAGATATGGAATCATAATTTTATAGACTGTCTTTGTATATGTTGCTTTATACCTTGTCCTTTTGCTCAGTTATATGTTCTGAATATATTTTCATGACATTAAATTTAATTACACATCATCATTTTGACAGTTGTATGCCATTTTACAGAACAGATTACCATTTTTTAGAATCTCTTGGAAATAAATATTTGGGCTAATTACATTTTTTCCTGGGATAAGCAACACTGCAATGAATATCTTTTACACTGATATTTTCTAATGCTCTAAAGTAAAATTACTTTGTGAAATTTTACTCTTCCAGAAACTTTTCTACAGTTTGAACTTACCCTTACAGTGTATGACTGTGTATGTTTGCTAACTCTTTTGTCAGAACTAGGTATTTATTTACTTTTGATAAACAGTGAGGCCCATCTACTGTGCCACAACATATTTATAAGTGAATCATAAAATGCCACTATTCAGCTTTGGTATCTATCAGTGACCATTTCATGTGGGTACACCTAATAGAAATGTCTGTGAAAACATCTTATTAACTTTCCCATATATTATATTTAATTAATAGAAAGAAAGTCATTCAGTCAGCCATGGAACTTCGGCCACCAAGCTCAATTTTCTCCTCTCACTATTAAAATTCTGGCTCTGTGTTGTTGTCAGGGTGATCCCCCTAGAAATAAATAAGGCTGGCCCTCTCATTCTCTGATAAAACCCTTTAGTGTCCCTTTGATGTGTGGAGTACCACCTGTCAAAATGAGAAAAAAAAAAAAAAAACGAGAGGACTGTGTGTAGAGAGGTGAGAGAACAAAATCAGAAATTCCATTTTGAACACGTTACACTTGAGACTGTGAAATTTCTAGGCGTAGATATAAAATAGCCAGTTAGAGATATGATTCTAGAGTTCGGAGCAGAAGTCTTAGCTAGGGGTAAAGGTTTGGGAATCGCCTCGGAGTGTGGTAGCTCTCAACCTTGTACTGCTCTTTATGGTGCACTGTGTCACTGGGCTTAGTGGCTTTATCCAAAACAAACCCGTGTAGGATGGTGGAAGTCCCAGATGACCAACAAGTAGAATTTATTAGGGAACATTCACAAGCGCAGAGGGTAAAGGACACCTGTTCTCCTGTCCTGAAGGAGATACAACAAAAATAAATGCAACTGTTGGTGAAGAAGTTGGCCAAATTTGCAAGGAAAATTCTTGAAGGAACGCACCTCTTTGATTTTGTCATTAATTTCATTTTGCAAACTGTAGTTTTTCACGTTGGTTTGGAGATGGCTCCACTGTGATTTCGTTGTGTGTTGGAGAGGGGAACAGGGGTGGGAGAGGGTGGGGGAAGCAAGGTTCTGTAGCAGGAAACAGGTCTCCTGGTGAGAGCGCCATCAACACAAGCTCTTCGTGGTCCTCTTCTGAGCTCTGTGGCTTTGGTCATCTTTGACATCTCTGCACCTCCTCACCTGTATCTGAATGCAAGATGCACAGATCGTTCGCGTGAGATTCACACTTCCAGCATGGCACACCTTCTGGCCCCCAGCAAGGAGGCTTCTGTCTGTAGGCCAAAGGGAGAGGCCTCAGGAGAAAACAAACTCAGGATGACTTGATCTTGCCTGTTCCACCTGCAGAACTGTGAGATGCAAATCTGTCCTCCAATGCAACCCATGTGGGGCACCGTCGCAGGACCTGAGCCACAGAAGACTGTGCTCCATACAGAATTATTTTAAGGATGACTTCAGGATTTCTACAGCACCCATCATTCACCATAGCCAGCCTATATTTCAGAATATCTGGCAGAAATCCTTACCTACCATGCACAGCATGAGGCTGAGGCTGAGGATGCCATGGCACCTGCTGGCATGCAGTAGAGTGTGCAGTGGGCCTTGGGAGAGGGCAGTGAGACTCAGCCCACTGCACACAGCAAACCCAGGCAACTCCAGGCCAATAAGCAGAGCGCAGTCTCTGGGCCTCTGGACCTGGAAGGCTCCTGGCACATTGTCAGTGTTCAGTCTTTTTTACTGCATGTATGAATTAGTTCCATGTCCTGACCATGTCTTCCCAGCCCCTACAATCTTTTCTCCTTTAAAGACAAGGTACCCTGTCACCACCATATGGTAAGGAAGAAAGATGTACATACAAGGAGTGTTAGGGAGGAAACAAGATGGAGATACTGCAGGAGGCGACCGATGTCCAGGTGGACTCCTTTCCCAGAGGGCTGCGGCAGGGCGGGAAGGCCCCCAGCCAGGGGTATGGTCCATGACCAAGAGCTCCCCCACGTCTGAGTCCTAGCAAGGAGGTGGGTTTCTCTTTTCCACTTCACACTCAGAGCAATACATGCAATTACCCCCATTGTTAGAGACGAAGACTGAAGCTCAGGCACACGGGTAGATGCCAAAGCACCCTGGTGTTTGTTCCCAGGTGAGTGAGATAGAGTAATACGCCAGGGCTTTCTCCACTTGCTAAGCCTGGGCCTGGACCACTCAGTTCCTTTCTCTTTGGAATAGACTAGCCTGGAGGGGACGTGCCCTTTATCCCTGCTCCATGCCTTAAATGTAGAGGACAGACCCAGGCCCTGCTGGGGAGAGTAGTTAAAGGCACGGTGCTACCTCTAACAGCATGTGCAGGGGTCACTTTAGGAGGCTGGACTAAGGAAACCCATTGCATACACACACACACACACACACACACACCCTTCCAATCAACCCTTTACAGTGCAAGGCTGGTGTTTTGGGCTCTATCTTCCTGCTTCCAGTCTCTAACTCCAAGTAGGGAATAGGGGTGCACTTACCGAGCTCCATCAAATACCAGTGAGGGTCTCACTGCAGGTATAACCACAATTTCCCATTTTTTTCCACTGCACTCCTCTCCAGGACTTAACAGCCCCAGGGGCAGGTCTGGTTCCTGGGGAAGAAATTGTCCTTCACCCTGGGATCATGTCCATAGGTCTTCTGGGTGGAGTCTCCAGTTGAGCAACTTCTTTTTTCTGGAATTCAGCTGCGCGGCCTTTGCAGGCATCAGCGTACACCTTGAGCCCTGGGCCCACTCAGGGCCACTGAGCCTGCACGTGGCCGGGCAGTTCTGCCTGCCTGTGAGCAGGGCAGCAGGTGAGGCCCAGGCCAACTGCACGACTTGGAGGACCGCTCAAATCAAGTCAACAACTTCTCTGTGCTGGGAGGAGGGAAGAAGCTATGAGTAGGCAGAGGCCTTGCTCTTGCAGAAAATGGAGTTGACGGGAGAAGCTGATGCCTCAATACAAGCAAGGAACCCTAAGAGGGATGTGTGCAGGGCGAGGTCAGGAAGGCCCCCCGAGGAGAGGACAGGATCACAAAGAATTGATAGGAACGTGCTGGTTGGAGAAAGGAGAGATGATAGCTTAGATGTCTGAGCAAAGCACGGGGGCTTGAAACAGCCTGGTGTTTCCTGGAACCTGAAATCAGCTGAATATTGAGGCCACCTGGTGAGGAAGGGGCTGTGTTGGGAGCACAATAGCAGCAGGACATGGTAAACCTTGGACCACACTGCAAGGAGCTGACACCGGGTCAGAGTGGCGGGAGGTTCTAGAAGGCTGTCAGACTTGCTTGGTAATAAATGCACTACCTGTTGCACGGAGGAAGGACTAACAAAGAGGAGGCAGGAGGGAGTCTAGAGGCTCCTGCAGGAGACGAGAGCTCACAAAGACCAGGCCAGGAGTTGTCAGGTGGACAAGGAGACAGTCAGGTGGAGAATCATCAGACAGGATCTGCTGGAGTTGGTGCCTAAGTGAGTGATAGAGAACCCAGCCTGTCCCAGCCCTGGACATTGCAGTCATTTGAGAAGTGAACCAGTAGGTGGAAGATCTCTCTCTCTCTCTCTCTCTCTCTCTCTCTCTCTCTCTCTCCAGCTCTGCCTTCCAAATAAATTCATTGATCTTGTATTTAAACGGGGGAAAAGAAATGAGAGTCTAGAGCCAGCATTGTGGCACAGTGGGTTATGCTGCTGCCTGTTTCACTGTCCTCCCCTGTTGGAACACGGGGTCAAGTCCCAGATGCTCTGCTTCAATCCAGCTCTCTGCTATTGCACCTGGGGAAGCAGCAGATAATGCCGCAAGAACTCACACCCCTGCCCATCTGGGAGGCCAGGAAGGAGTTCTGGGCTCCTGGCCTCAGTCTGGCTCAGTCCCGACTATTGTAGCCACCTGGGGAGTGAACCAGAAGATGGAAGACTGCTCTTTCCCTCTGTCTTTCCCTCCCCACCCCCTTTGCCTTTCATGCAAATAAATGAATCTTTTAAAAAAAAAGAGGGAGGAAGTAGGAGAATCATGCAAGGCTGCTTTGCCATGAAGAGCACAGATTTCAAACTTACCAAACGTTGAGTGCAAATTCCAGTTCTGCCACTTGGAAGTTGTGAAACTTGTATCAGGTTACATAGCCTTGCAGGCTCTGGTTTCTGTGTCTACAAAATCTCTTAAGAGATGTTGCAAAGGTGACACTTGATGTGTCCTGAGGAAGAGTCAGTCCTAACACAAGCTGGGCAGCTGATGGAAAGCAGCTTGGCTCACCTGGAATGTCCTTCACTGTTTCAGTTATTGGAAGCCTCATTTTAATGTTAGGATTCAGATTGAATGGCAACTCCTTTCTCTAGTGGACTCTTTATTTAAAAATTTTAAAATATATTTTCATTTTATATGGAAGCGAGAGAGAGAGAGAAATTTTCCATCCCTTGGTTTGCTCCCCCAAATTCCCACAACAGCCGGGACTGGGCCAGGCCAAAGCCAGCAGACAGCCATTCCAACCGGGTCTCCCACAGCCAGCACTGCTGCCCCCCAGGGTGCACATCTGCAGAAAGCTGGAATCAGGAACAGAGCTGGAATTCGAACGCAGGCCCTCCAGGTGTTCCAGACAGCATCTCAAGTGCTAAGCCCAATGCTCACCCATAGAGCAGTTTCTTTGATTGTCTCCTGCAGTTGTCATTCTGTAGATTACAGTTCTTTCTGGACATGTCGTTTACCCTTGCTAGAGTAACAAATTTATTAAAGAGGAATAACAACTTGCATATCTGTGTTTCAACCAGATGATCAATAAATATTGGCTGAAATTGTCCTCTTTATCAACATTACCCTAAAAATTTAAATTGCGTTATAAAGCCTTATACATGATCAGAAAACACAAGAACTTTAAACATTGCTGATAAAAATCTTGAGGCCAGGGACTGGCATTGGGGCATAGTGGGTTAAGCTTCATCTTGTAACACTGGCCTTCCATATTAGAGGCCAATGAGGTCCTGTCTGCTCTATTTCCAGCCCATTTTCCTGTTTGTGCACTTGGGAAGGCATTAGACCCAAGTTCTTGGGCCCCTACCACCCATATGGGAGTCCAGGATGGAGTTCCTGGCTGCCAGCATAGGCTTGGCCCAGAATTGGCTATTGATGCTATTTGGAGAATGAACCCGAAGATGGAAGATGTCTTTCTCTCTGTTATTCCCCTGTTTCATTGTCACTCTGCCTCTCAAATAAATTTTAAATAAATATATATAGGGCCCAGATACCCTATGCACAAAGTCTAAGAACTTAAAGAAGAAGATGGTGAGCTCAAACCCACAATTTTGAGAATTTGGTTGTTCTTCTTGGATTAAAAGATTTCATGTGAAAATGTCAAATTATACATAACCTTAACTGACAGCAAAAATACCTCTGAAAAATCAGTGAATTACAATTCAACACATATGTCTTACGTTAAGCCAGTGCTTTATTTTTTCATTGTAACCTAAACCATGTAGAAATCTGAATTTGTTTCAGCCTCAGGAAATAGCCTAGAATTTTATTCTATCCCAATGGAATATGCAGAAGCATCCTGAGAAGGTCAGAGCTTTGTGGCAATTTCCTTAACAGTCAGTACCTGGCTGCACAAGGCAGCCTCCAGCCCCCTGCAACGGTTTGGATATGGTTTTGCCCCAAGTTTCACGTGCCAGAGGTTGGGTCCCCAGTGGCTTTACAAGGTGGTGGAACCTTTAAGAGATGGGACCTGGTGGGAGGTGACAAAGCCATAAGGCACTGCCCTGGGCAGTAATCATTCTCTTCTTGCAGGAGTGAGTTCTCCATCCCACAGGAGTGAGTTGATAACCATGCGAATAGGCTGTTATGAAGAAAGTGTGACTTCCTCAGCTCGCTCTCTGACTTCCATTCTCTCTTGCATGTCCTCCCACCCTGTGGCACTGTCTGCCTTGCTGTGGTGCAGCTGGAAGGCCCTCACTAGAAGCCAACCAGGTGTAGCTGCCCAACCTTGAGTTTTCAGGCTCCAAAACTGTAAACTCAATAAAACCCTTTCCTTTACAAAAGCTCCTAGTTTCAGGTATTTTGTCACAGCAACACAAAATGCACTAAGACACCCTCTGTACATACGTCAAAAGTCACCAAAAGCAATGAATTCCTGATACACACAGCACAGATGAATCTCAAAATCAGTACACTGAACACAAGAAGCCAGGCACAGAGAGCAAATACTACATGGTTGTAGTTCTAAGAGATTCTAGAACAAGCTAAACTAATCCATGGTGAGAATGCACTCGTTATCTGGGGGCTGAGGAGTGATCGCAAAGAGGCATTGGCAACATTTTGGTATTATGGGAGTGACATTGATAGAAGTGTGGATGACCTTGGTGTATTTATTTACAGAACTCATCAAACTCTACATTCTAAATGGATACACTTAAATACATCATAAAGGTGATTTTAGAGTAAAACAATTTAAACATTTTTAATTTATTTTATTTGAGAGGCAGAGATAGGTAGGTAGGTAGATAGATAGATAGATCTAAGCTCCCATCTGCTGGCTCACTGCCAAATGCCCTGGGAATCAAGAACTCAAGCCGGGTCTCCCATGTGGGTGGTGGAGACCCAGCTACTTGAGCCATCATCTGCCCCTCCCAGGATGCGCATTAGCAGGAAGGTGGCATTGGGAGCAGAGCAGGGACACAAATCCAGGCACTTCCATATAGGATGCTCAGGTCCCAAGGGGTATCTTAACTGCTGTGCCTAATGCCTGCCCCCAAAAGTAAAAATGTTAAGACCTAACGTACGTCAGGTTAATCTGATCAATTGTCTATTACCTGGACCTCCTGAGAGCCAGTTTTAAGGAAAGAGCCATGTTTGGAGATTGTTGGTGTGATGGGGAGGTTTATGTTGAATTAAGAGCTAAAGCATTTGTTTAAAGTGGCGAAAAAAGAGGCAGGTGTTATGGACAGTGGGTTAAGTCATGGCTTGGGACAGCCACATCCCTTGTCAGCGTGCTTGGGATTGAGTCCAGCCTCTGCTTCTGATCCAGTTTCCTGCTAATGCACACCATGACAGGCAGCACATGATGGCTCCAGTAGCTGGGTCCCTGTCACCAGCGTGGGAGACCAAGATGGAGTTTCTGGCTTCGGGCTTCGGGCTTCTGGCTTCAGCCTGGCCCAACCCCAGAGATTATGGACATTTGGGGAGTGAATGAGCAGATGGAAGATCTCTGTCTTCCTTTCAAATAAATAAAAATAAATAAACTTTTAAAAATTAAGTGGCAAAAAGAAACAGTAGATTATTCCTATGGTGGAATTCTCCTTCCTTCTCCTATTAGGCCAAAAGAGACGGGAGAAACAAGCAACTGAGAGTGGGCGGGGACCTTCCCCTGATGCGTCCATGTCCAAGTGCATGGTCTTTCCAGATGTGTGGCAAGCACTGGCCAGATGCAAGTCTTCCATGAATGATTTGGAAGCAAAATCTCATGGCAGACCCACAAATTCAGAAAGTAGGAACAAATCTCAGGACACTCAGAACCCATCAAACACAGTTACAGGTTATGTTGTGAAGTAATTGATAACAGCAGAAACCAAAGTAAAATCGTGAGTTACCTTTGACAGATGTTTTCAATGGGCTTTCTCCACGTGGATCATCAAGCTAAATATAATAGAGACCTTATCAAATCTTGGACTTAATTGGCTTAACAAAGTTGTTTTTCTTTAAAGAGATCATATGTCATTGGTGTAAAAATTATCAGGACCGATGTCTGGAAAGAAATCATCTGTTCGAATCAGAAGACTTTGGCCTGGGTACCACCAGGAGTGGTTACCCCACTTGTGTGTTTTCAAGGTGCATGGTGCTTATCTGGTTGCTATGGTTTGAACACAACCTAACTCCTAAACTCATGTGTGATTATAAGCCCCAAAGTCATGAGTTAATGGTACTAAGAAGGTAGAAACTTAACCCAGTTATGGTGTTCAGGAGGCGGACCTAGTAGGAAGTCCTTAGTTCACTACTCAGAAGGCAGTCCTTGTGAAAGGTTATGAAAGCTGGGTCAGCTGCAGCTGCTCTACTTCCTGGCTTGCCTTTGAGCCTTCCTCTGCATACACTGTGCCATTGCTATCCACCATCCTTGCCAACCAATGCCATCCACTCAGACTTAGAGGTAAATCTCTGAAAGTATGAGCTAAACACACACACACACACACACACACACACACGCTTTCTCTTTCTCAGGTGTGGGTTTTAGTTGCTGGTTGAGGAGCTGGCTGATCTGGAGGACTGTTGCTGAGGAGTGAGGTCATTGCTGTAACCATACCTGGAGGCACATAGGAAATGTTAGCATTGGTTTACTGTATGACAGTAGAAGAGTTTGGAGGAGCAGGCTGGAGAGACCCTGGGCTGGTGTGAGTAGATCATCACAGGGGCTTCCAGAAGACTGCCATGCCAGCAGAGATGGGGACACCAAAGGCCATGCTGATGAGGTTTCTGATGGAAAGGGGGAGTTTACTTGGAATGGGACCAAAGCCCACACTTGTCACACCATGGCAAAGCACTGGTGTTACCGTGTCCCTGGCGCTACACCTTGTAGAAGGCTGAACTTGGGATTGATGAGCTCGTTCATCACTTGACAGAAGACGTTGCAAGTCAGCAAAGCATCCAGGCTCCGGCATGGGTTTTACTGACTGTGTTTCTCTATTTTGTAAGTGAGAATCAGGAGCCAAGAGGAGCGGAGCAAAAAGACTTGGAAAATTTGCAGGCTGCACAGAGAAAGAGAGAAGAAAACAGGTGTTTAGAAAAGGAGAGCATGGTGGAGAAATCACTATTGAGATGAGCACAGGTAAGAGGGAGCCAGGTGCTAATAGACAAGATAATGGAAGAAATTCCTCAGCCACCCTGAGGCCTCCCCTCCCACCACAGGCCCAGAGGCCTGGAAGGGAAGAGTTGTTCTGTGAAAGCCCAGGGCACATTTCTCAGGCCAAGACCCTTGGGGATTCATTTCTCAGTGTTCATCTGGTAAAGCACTCTGAGGCTGCAGCCATGGCTTAAGCAGGCCCAGGTGTGGCTCCTGCTGGCAGGAGACCTTGGCGAATGCGTGTGACGCTGGTTTTGCAGGCATGCAGAATGCAAGAGCTATGGGGTTGTAACAGCTCCCACCATGATTGCAGAGGACGGCCTGGGGGGTCAGGCAGTTGTGCTACAGGGCAGATCCCTCTGTGGCTCTCAGGACGGTTGATTGGAACGGCCCCCAAGTCCCCACACAAGGCAAGGATGCTGGAGCTGCACTTTTCTTCCACAAAGAATCAGAATCGGTGGTCTTACACCATAAAGCACAGGTAATGCTTTTATTTCCCCAACGTTCCTCTGTCTGCTAACTCTAATGCTCAAAATGAGATAGATATAAAAAGCACCCCTGCGTGCTACGAAGCATGCAGCCTCCAGATTTGAGGAGTGGATATGCAGCCTGAGAAAAAGTCATCTTCCTTCTCAGACAAATACTGGGTTTTCTTTCTGTAAAAATAACAGACGACCAAGTATTCTTCCTATTCTATTAAAAGTGACACATAAAACATACTCCTACTATCCCCCAACAGAAGAGACAGCATATACTTCTCTGATTCCCAAATACAATGGAGAGGTAGGAATACAATGGGAAAAATCTCAAAAAGAACAAGACTGCTTCTTTATAATGTGTGACAATGAGCAAATATTTATCAAGAGAAGTGTGCAGAAGAAACTAATGATACGGGCAGAGGCCTTTGCCAAATAATTTAATACCGAAATAGCTGATGGCTAGTTCAAAGGACAGAATCTTTTAAATAAAACGTCACATCATCTTATGTTAAACTTGTTGAGCAGACAGGAGACAGGAAAGGGAGGCCCAAAAGCCAGCCAGCAGCTCCTCCAGCTGAGGAGACGGAAAGAATTCGACACGGGAGGCTGATGGAGCACAGTTCAGCCATGCCCATCATGGCGCCTAACATGCAGGTCACCACCACCTGGACGCACGGGATCCTGGCGCCATTCTTTAAGACAGTAGAAAAGAGAAAATGCCTCCTCTTCATGTGAGATGCCAAGAGCATGTGATCACTCTTAACGAGAAAAATTTTCAGCGGTTTTTGTGCTCTCTCCTCTGAAGGAAGCTTTATTGTGTGGAATCCAAACAAATGCAGAGCTGAATAATTTATAATGACTTCTATTCTGCCTGTATTCAAACAAGGGTGCATCTTAGGTTCCAAGAATTCACATTTAGGGTTATTGTAATAATTTCCATGCTTCCTCAGAAACTTAGTTCATGCAGTCCAGGGCTTGGTGTCTGACAGAGGTTGCAAATCACGTCTTACAAAACAACATAGTTATCAGCTCTCAGTATCGGGATTATAAACTGAAAGTACTCATATTCTTTTCTTTTTTTTTAAAGATTTATTTATTTACTTGAAAGTCAGAGTTACACAGAGAGAGAAGGAGAGGTAGAGAGAGAGAGAGAAAGAGAGAGAGAGAGAGAGAGAGAGAGAGAGAGGTCTTCCATCCACTGGTTCACTCCCCAATTGGCCACAATGGCTGGAGCTGGGCTGATCCAAAGCCAGGAGCCAGGAGCCTCTTCCAGGTCTCCCACGTGGGTGCAGGGGCCGAAGGACTTGGCCATCTTCCACTGCTTTACCAGGCCATAGCAGAGAGCTGGATTGGAAGTAGAGCAGCTGGGACTCGAACTGGTGTCCATATGGGATGCCGGCACTGCAGGCAGAGGCTTTACCCGCTATGCCACAGCGCCAGCCCCAGGACCCATTTTCTTAATCCCCCAACTTGGACTTGAGGTTCTCAACACACGTGTCCCGTCAGCCCCCATGTCTGTGTCACAGCAGAGAGACCTGGAGTCCTTGGTTCTGAGGCGCTCTCCTGGTCCAAACCATCCCGACTTTCTCTCAGCCTCTAGGCTGGATCGCATCTTCTCAGTTTTCATTCTGACTTTACTCTCATTCAGTCCTTTGCAGAACTGGAACCTCATGTCTTGCCTCATGTCTGTAAAGTCTTGTTTTCCATCTTACCTGTCTTTGCCTAAGACCATCTCCCCTCCAAGCTGTCTTGGTTCTGTACTTTCCTCTCCCAAGAATGCCATTGTCCTTTTCTCCAGAAATCAGCCCAAATGGTAAAAATGTACTAATATGCTCATCTGGGTATTTTCTGGAAGCAAAAAGTGCACCTTGTTCACTGGAGAGTTTCAAGTGTATAGCAAATGATATAGACTAGAATAGTTTTCTTGTTTATTGAAAACCCTTTCTAGTATTATTTACTATGTGGTTGTTTTTTATGGTTCCAGCTGATCAGTGGGTTGAATATTTTATAGCTGATTCCTAAACTCTCTCCTAGGCCACCTCAGTTACTCAGCACTGGTCATTTATGAGACAGGTACGAAGTCTCTCGCACTTACCCACATGCAAACCAATACTGCTTTTCTGGCCTCTCTGTGTGTCTCTGGCAAACTTCTGTTTCATTAACATCGGATCAACATTTGACCAGATGAACAAGAATGGCACCATCTGCACACTTTGAAATTTCATAGTCAATTTTGCTCTTTTTTTTAATTTAAAGATTTATTTATTTATTTGAAAGGCTGAGTTACAGAGAGAAAAGGAGAGACAGAGAGGGTGAGAGATCTTCCATCCAGTGGTTCACTCCCCAAATGATTGCAACAGCCAGGGCTGGGCCATGCTGGGCCAGGAGACAGGAGCTTGTGCTGGGTCTCCCAAGTGGGTACAAAGGCCCAAGTACTGGGGCCATCTTCCATTGCTTTCCCAGGCGCATTAAGCAGGGAGCTGCATTGGAAGTGAAGCAGTTGGGAATCAGACCAGCGCCCATATGGGCTGCTGGCATTGCAGATGGTGACTTAACCTGCTAGGCACAACGTCATACCCTCCCCTTTGTTTTGCATTTTCTCTTTTGTATGGAAACACCTTAGGTTGTTCTAATCTCATTTCAGTTGTTAAAAGCTAGCCTGTGCATGGGACAGAGTACAGTCATTTGGTCAATCAGTCAATCTACTAGTTTATAGAGAATGTGCGTTAATGCACAGGAGGTTGTGGAGTGTGGGAGAATAGTGACGTCTGACCAGGTTGTGGGCACTGGAAGTGTGAGCCATGGTTTTTGGCTCTGAGGGTGCCCTGAAGGTGCCTGCCTCGAGATATCAATAACACTGACGACTCAGCAATTCCCCGGGAAGCACAATGTTCCTATGAAATTAAAATTGCATAATTTGGTCAATATATACACAATTTCGTTCCACCCCTGCCTAATGGCTTGGCTTCACCTTTTCTGTTCATTACGTCTTCTTGTTTAGCCACACGTCCCCATTTCAAAATATCTACTTGGAATCTCAAATATCTCTCTAGCTTTTTCTCTGGGAGCAATTCTAAAGAAGAGCACATTCTTTCCTAAAAAAAAATAAAATAATATAGAATCAGAAAGTGGATGATTTGCAACATAGTTATGACAGTGGTTTGACTGTTTTAAATGTTCCCCAAAGGCCCGTATGTTAAAGGCTTGGTTCCTTGGGGTGGCATCATCCGTTGGTGGTGGTGGTAGCTTGGGTGGGGAGGAGTGGCAGGAGGTCCTTAGGTCATGGCGATTTGCCCTTGAAGGAGATTATGAGGTACTAGTCTTTCCTCCTCTCTCTGTCTCCTGGCCCACCATAGGATCCTGTCTCTGCAGGTGCTCCCCCGCAGGGTGTGGGCCTCTTGGCTAAGTCAGAGACTGCCCCGGGCCATCTGGACATCCAACCTCAACTCAGTGAGCTTGATCAAGCTTTTCTCTTCATAAGTTAGCTGCCTGAGGTATCTCATTCTAGCAGTGAAAACCTGGCCAAGACAGCAATCAGCCCTGAGTAGGTTTCACTCTTGGCTTGGTCTTTGGTTGTTGTGTTTGGATCCTGCCCAAAAGAGCTCTCCTTGGCATGGGAAGCCAGTCTGACTTCCGGTTGTTGCTGATCTGGACTAGTTCCAGAAGTTTTTCTTGCTGGGCCAACAGTGCATGGTGTCTAGGCTCCCTGGAGCCCCCACCACTTTAAGAGCCAGCCGTCTGTCTTCTTGGAGGCCGTTCTCACTTGTTCTCCCCAACAGACCTTCCCCTGTGCAGAGAGTGAAGAACAATTGTGATGAGGTCATGGTTAAGAGTGGGTTCCCGTGATCTGTGGGTCTCAACTCCGCATGACCTTGAGCAAATCAGTGAACCTATTCCCAGCCTCATCTCTCCTGGTTTTCATGTGGTGAACAGCCCCCATGACTGTTCAGAGAACGAAAGGGGTTACCAGAGATGGAAAGCTCAGAGTGGCGTAGTTCATAGTAAGTGTTAACTATTGTTAATGGTAGCAGTGTTTAGAAAACACAGATACTTGTGAAATGCATGAAGTTCATATGCCTTCAATAAAAGGTTTCTTGGAGGGGAATACAAATAAAAGATATAAAATGATTTTAAAATAAGAAAATGTAGAATACATTGATCTGGGTGCCAGTGCCGTGGCTCACTTGGTTAATCCTCCACCTATGGTGCCGGCATCCCATATGGGCGCCGGTTCTAGTCCCGGTTGCCCCTCTTCCAGTCCAGCTCTCTGCTGTGGCCCAGGAAAGCAGTGGAGGATGGCCCAAGTGCTTGGGCCCCTGCACCCACGTGAGAGACCAAGAGGAAGCGCCTGGCTTCTGGTTTTGGATCGGCGCAGTGCCAGCCGTAGCAGCCATTTGAGGAGTGAACCAACAGATGGAAGACCTTTCTCTCTGTCTCTCTCTCTCTCACTGTCTATATCTCTACCTGTCCAATTAAAAAAAAATACATTGATTGGCAAAACCACTTGACTCCTGACACCAAACTGACAAACTAATTTGCATCCACTTATATCCTTTCCTCTGTCCTCCCATTATTCAAGGCAAGGTCCTTTGGGTTGTCTAAGGCCCACCCCTCACATTGTGTATCCCAAATACCCCATGACAGCCTGCTTTCTCAGGGACCTCCTGCTAGGTTGCCCCTCTGCCTTTGTCTCCTACATCTAAGTCCCATCTCTTTCTACGCTAGAATGTCTCAATTCATCAACATTAAACATAGACCAGACTTTCTTGTTAAAAACCAGCAGTCATCTCTCTTAACTCCGGCCCCCTTTAGTGATCACTTCGTCACACAAGATCTCTGCTGAGACAAAATTCTTGGGTGGGTTAGTTCCGGTCCGTGCTACTCTCTCACCTCCCTCCTACCCTTGAAGGCTGCCCCCCAACCACTCCCTCCCCAGGCCTCCCCCCTTCACTCCAGCTGCTCTCACCAATGTCCAGACCTCATGTTACAAGAAACTCTTGAACACACTCTCTCCTTCCAACAGTCACACTTCAGTTTCTCATGCCCCACATTCCCTCAGTCTCCCTCCTTATTATTTGCTGGTCATTTTTCTCAGTTCAAACTGCTGCTAGGTATAGCTGACTAGTGCTCATTGGGCCTCTGGCTTTGTCACTGGAGAAAAGAGCTGTGGAAGCTGTGGGGTTCTTGTCTTCATGCAAGAAAGAATTCAGGCGTGAGACAGAGAGTCAAATGATAAGGTTTTATTTGGGATAGGGCATCCATCAGAATGGAAGGGACAGATAGACAGTGCCCAGTCACTTGGACTGGGGGACAGTGAGGCTACATGGTTGAGTGGAGAGAATACACCTGGGCAGGCCAGGCGGGCGGCTCAGCAGAGAGCAGAGGGCTGAGCGCACCATCTTTGTTTAGACTCCCAGTTTTTAAGGGAGTCTCTTTACCCCTCCCCCTTCTCCTCCAGGATGAAGGATAGGGAGCCCTGGTGGAAGGGTTTGTTGGGTGAAAATATGAAAAACTCCTTTCCAGGTTTACCACTGGGGTTGTCAGACAGGGAAGCCTTGCTGGCGTCAGCCAAGGGGCTTCTCTCTAGGGTGCCCACCTTAGAGGAAGGATGTTTATCAGGCCAGATAGAAGGGGTGGGACCGCCTGGAAGGTGTTCAGGGCCTGGGCAGGACTTTGAAATGCAGATGCTGGCTGCAGATGCCACTGCTCAGGCAGTTTCCTTAGGCCCTTCTTACACACGTAGGCTGATTTCTACCTTCCTGCCTAACAGTTTCTCTCTTTTCTATCAATGTTTTCCTCATAGTTAGCACTTTCAGTATTCTAGTCGAGCTGTTTTTCTTTACCCTGACATCACAAAGCTATTGCTGTACATCACCCCATAAATCTTTATTGTTTTACCATTCAGATAATCTCTGTTGACAAAAATCCACATACAATGAACAGCTCCAACAGGTGAACAAGTTCAAGAGTGTTTTTGCCTGATGCCCACATGCCCTAACTTCCACTGGGTAATTCCTCCTACTTTCTCACACGTTGTCGCTCTTCTGTCATCTCAGCTCTGCCCACTTCCTTCCCTCCCCCACCTAAGACAGTGAGGGAAATGTTTGCTTTGGGAATTAATTCTCAGTGGAACTTGGCATGCACTTTTCTCTAAGAAACAGTGCTTAGGGCCGGCACAGTGGCTCACTTGGCTAATCCTCCACCAGCGGCGCCAGCACCCCAGGTTCGAGTCCTGGTCCGGGCGTCGATTCTGTCCCGGTTGCTCCTCTTCCAGTCCAGCTCTCTGCTGTGGCCCAGGAGTGCAGTGGAGGATGGCCCGAATGCTTGGGCCCTGCACCCACATGGGAGACCAGGAGAAGCACCTGGCTCCTGGCTTCAGATCAGCGCGGTGCGCCGGCCGCAGCATGTCAGCCGCAGTGGCCATTGGGGGGTGAACCAACGGAAAAGGAAGACCTTTCTCTCTGTCTCTGTCTCTCTCTCTCTCACTGTCCACTCTGCCTGTAAAAAAAAAAAAAAAAGAAAAGAAAAAGAAAAAAAAAGAAACAGTGCTTAGAATGTCGATACTTCAGTCACATTACAGGTAAAATGGGTTGATTTTTGCAATGACTGTTCCTAACTAACACAGACCCTTGTTTCAGTGCCAAATACTTGAAACCAAGCACTCAGGATGTGGGGCCCTCAGCAGCGCCCTTGAATGTCTTCTTCTTGTCTGTGTGCAAAAGAGTAAGTGTGGGAGCGTGCAGCCGTAAAGCATGGTGGGCCACGTGTTCTTCTGCTCTCAGGACCTTCTACAAGGGCAAGGGCATTGAGAACATCTCAGAAGAACAAGAATGCCTGGGACAAGCTCTGTGTGCAGTCACAGCACTCAGTCTGCAAAAGGAACAAGGTCGTCTTGGTTTGCACACCCGGCCTAACCCGGGGAAGACAACTTTAGAATATCTATTGTTCATAATTCAGAGGCCGCTGCATAAGGAAGTGAAGCCAAGTTCAAGGACGATAAACTTGTGTGTTAAACGACAGTGCTACTTAGTGTGGTCCTTGGGCCAGCAGCACAGGCCTCACCCAGGAGGTCGCTGAACATGCAGATGCTTGGACCCACCCAGAATCCAGGTCCAAGTAAGAGTGGGCATTCGCAAGCTTTCCCGGTGATTTTTATTCACAAGAGAACAGGAACTGTGTTTTTCTTCCTTCTCTGGGACTCATGGAGGCTGCAGGTCTCCCAGAGGTGCCCTGCCTGGCTGTGCTGGGGCAGAGTCCAGGGCCCGGCCTGAATGAGTCTTCGGTGGCTCCCGTGGGCCTTCTGCTTCTCCTCTAACCTGTTATGGGCTGAATTGTGTCCATCCAAAATTCATATGTTCAATCGCAGTCCCCTGGATCTCCAAATGTGACTATATTTGGAAATAGGGATTTTTTTTCTTTTCTTTTCTTTTTTTTTTTTTTTTTTTTTGACAGGCAGAGTGGACAGTGAGAGAGAGAGAGACAGAGAGAAAGGTCTTCCTTTGTCGTTGGTTCACCCTCCAATGGCCACCGTGGCCGGTGCGCTGCGGCCGGCACACCGCGCTGATCTGATGGCAGGAGCCAGGTGCTTCTCCTGGTCTCCCATGGGGTGCAGGGCCCAAGCACTTGGGCCATCCTCCACTGCACTCCCGGGCCACCGCAGAGAGCTGGCCTGGAAGAGGAGCAACCTGGACAGAATCCGGTGCCCCGACCGGGACTAGAACCCAGTGTGCCGGCGCTGCAAGGCGGAGGATTAGCCTAGTGAGCCGCGGCGCAGGCCCAGAAATAGGGATTTTCAAGAGGTAATTAGGTTAAAATGAAGCCCTTCTTGTGGGCCCCTAACCTAAGGTGCCTGGTGTCCTCCCAAGAAGAGGACGTTAGGACACAGACAGCATGGGAAAGGCCCAAGAGGACACAGGGAGAGGGCAGCATCTACAGCTTGAACAGAGAGAAACCAACCCTGCCCACACCTTGCTCGCGGACCTCAAGCTGTTGGGTAGGAAGTTAGAAGTTAGCCTGTGTGGGTGAGAGGGGCCTGAGGAAACCGGGCCCTACAGCAGCCCAGCATCTACTCTTCAGAGCCCTGCCCAGACCCTGATAGCCTTCCAGGTGGCCCCAGCCCTTCCCCCATTGGGAAGCTCTCTGCTCTGCACCAAATGGGTCACCTGGCCTGATAACACTGAGCAATAAAACCTCTACATTCTCCTCTGAGCCAGGCGCCCTCGGGGGAAGCCCCTCTGCCCAGCGCCAGCAAACCTGGGGAGGAATTTCCTAACTTACACTCTCAAACCCTTTGTCCTAGAGGAGGAGGAGGTGGAGGGAGAGGAGGGGAAGGAGAAGCCAGGAGCTCTTTCCCCTTATAGGACCGAGTCTAAACAGAGACTGTGCGCTCAGCTGTCTGCTCTCTGCTGAGCTGCCTGCCTGCCCTGCCAGGTGTAGTCTCTCCATTTAACTATGTAACCTCGCTTTGCCCCAGTCTGGGTGACTGGGCACCCTCTCTCTGTCCCTTCCATTCTGATGGATGCCCTGTTCTCAATGAAACCTTGCTACCCTGCTCTCTGTCTCACGCCTGAATTCTTTCTTGTGCAGAGACAAGAACCTCACAGCTTCTCTCCGGTGACAAAGCCTCCAGAAGTGTGAAAAGCAAGTCACTGCTGATTAAGCCCGCAGACTTACGGCAGCCCTAGCAGGCTCCTACCCCGCCTCTGCCCTCACGCACCTGGAAGCGGAGCTTTGTACAGAGCTCCACCCAGAGAAAGGGCTGGTTCCTAGGGGAACACACCAGTGGCCTTGGAGATAGGGAGCTGATGGGATATCCAGGGTGGGCCCTTTGTGCAGAGCCCCTGAGCCCCATCCTGGGCATGGGGAGAGTGTGATCGCCTGTGCCCTGATGGACAGTCAGGTGTGGGGGTCGGGGATGGCACAGCAGGAAGCAGCCTCGGCCCTGTCAGCCTGAACTCAGGGGACAGGGCTTCCAGTGAGACCACGGCTCTAGGGGTGTCTCCAGGAAAACGCCCTCACCCTCCTTGTTGTTTTGCACTAAAATGGCTGATCTTTTAATTCCACTATCCATGCACTTTTTGAAGTTCCCTCCCATGCGTACTGGAGATCCGAATGAGCCACATATTGACAATTCTGTTACCCCTGTTGGGAAGGTCAAATGAGGTAGCCTACAGAAGAGCATAAAATGTATTTAAATGAAAAGTGAGGAAGCAGGCTTTTGTTTCCACTTCACTACTAGGACTATGACTAGCCAGGCTTCTCTCCCATGCAGCTCCGGCCCAGCAATGGCTGGAAGCCAAGAATGGAGTATTTGTCTTGCTCTGCTCAGGCACCTGGTACAAACCCGGGGCCCCCAGACATCCAACCTGGCAGTCACACAGCTGGCAACTTGCCAAGGGGTCCTGTAAATATGCTTGTATTTTTGTAATCTGTTTGTTATGAGACATTTTTATCTCAACTTCAGAGTGTATGAGAGTGTGAGTATATGGGAGAGGAGAGACAGAGGCAGGAGCACGTGTGTGGCTGTGTGTGCACGTGTGTGTATGTGTGGGCGTGTGTGTGGCTGTGTGTGCACAAGTGTATGTGTGTGCACGTGTGTGGATGACTGTGTGTGCATGTGCATGTGTGTGTGTGGATGTGCATGTGTGCACGTGTGTATGTGTGTGACTGTGTGTGCACGTGCGTGTATGTGTGTTTGTGTGCATGTATGTGTGGGCTTGTGTCCTAACTCTGAACAGACCATGTTAATTCATCTATGACTATAATTTGGGCTCCATCTTGCCCGTCTCCTTCATTTAAACCGCCACTTTCCCTCTTACTCTCATTACAGAACGCTGTGCCTTGGATCAATATGGGTATAATTAGAATGAGGACAAAGGCCCCCTTATTTCTGAGTTTAAGACATCAGAACAAAGGAATCACATCAAGAGCTCTGTTCAGCCAGGAAATGCAGCAGATTGAGTGCTAAATGACACCAGACAAAACAAGGGAAGGTTTTTGAGAGATCATTGGTGGAGTTTGGACTCAAAGACTTCTATTTAATTCAAACCACATAACAAATTATGGTGATTTCATTAAAATAAATATCCCACATGGGCCATCTTTTTCCTCCCATATCACAGCACTGACATCATTTTTGCATATGATATCAATGGCATTTTCCATATTCTGCTGAAAGGCCCCAGTTCTATCCATAATGAGACTCAAGCAGCTTCAAGCCACCACCGCCCATTTCCAAAGCCATCGTGAGGGCAGCCGCCCAAAAGTGTGAATTCCAGAGAGCAGATGTCTCCCTGGGTGTGAGCTGCAAGCTGACTTGGGAAAGTTCATTCCAGATTGCTGTGGACATCAGTGCTGTGGCCAGGCCACCTAGCAGAGGATGGGGCTTCCATAAAGCAGGTGGCTGGAAGCCAGAGCGACCCAGGGGCACCATCTCTTGCAGCTGACCCTAAAATCCCCTGGAAGGCAGCCAATGATGAGATAGATGGTCAAATAAATCCCTTAAATGAGACTGGGAAGAATCGTTTGTCTAAAGATTCGGAAATGTTTAGAGTTAAGCAGAACAAGGAGAGAGCCCTGGTTGTGTTGCTTGCATAGCTATGTGGCTTCAGGGACACTGCCTTGCCCTCTCTGAGCCTGTTTTCCCAACTGTGGGCAGGGTGGTAACATTCCTCCCTCCTAGGGTTGTTGTGAGAATTATGAGATAATGCAAACATGAAGGTCTTCAGAAAGTTCACGGAAAATCTGAAAACACTATGCAAAGATTTCAAGATGTGTTTGCACCAAAACAAATGTCCTTTAATACTATTTTCCACAATGGCATGCTGAAGGAGCTCCCACTGGCCAGCCTACTGTTAGCACTCTGTAAATTCTAGCTGTTGCTTTTCTTACTGTAGGTGGGGATCTTAGGGCTGGACTGAACTTGAATTTCTGCTCCAATGGGGACCTGCCACCCTCCCACTCCCTTCTGGGGCTGGAGGAAGGGGGTGTCAGGTGCATATGACATTTTCAGGGTTTGGTGATTCTCAGAAGAGAAGGGGGAGAGGAGCCTGTGTGTGTGTGTGCACGTGTGCGTGCGCACACACTGGCATCCACAGAGGCTATGCAGGGACATGGCCCTTTCTCTGCAAACAATGTGGATCTGTGCCTGAGTCCACTCCTGAGCCCATTCGTGAAGTCAGTAAGATTTGTTTTCGCTTCTCACCCTGCTAGGGCTGCACGCTTTTTACATTTATAGCAAGAACCTCCCTTCACTTCCTCCCAGATCCAGTGACTCTCTGGCTCCTGCCCCAGGGAGATAGGAAGCGGTCTATAGATGCTAATCCATTTCAGAGTGGAGTAATGCCCCCTGTTAGCCCTCCCAGGAGCACTTGCCTTTCATAAGAGAACACATGGGAGAGAAACAGGATCTTTCGACTACTGTATCGGGAATGGTATTAGACTATGTGGATTTCAGCAGGGTAATTGACAACGGCTCTCAAAATACCCACGTGGAATAAATGGAGAAATGTGGACCAGAAAAGAGCCCAGTTCTATTTATAACAAGTTCATGTCCCTGATCAGAAGTGCTTATTAATGAAACAAAGGCACAAGAGGGGTGGTGTCCTTGGAGCAGGTCACAGAGCTGTTTCCTGGTTAGCATTTTTATCAATAACTGGAATGAGAGGAGCGAGCTTGCAGAGGGCTGAATTAGGGCTGACACGTTTGGATGATCGTGGCTATGACGTGCTCTTGTTCAGCCTAACAGCCTGGTGAGTCCCAGTGCGTCCTGCTCAGTGCAGGTGATCCGCCAGGGGCTGTGCACACCTGTCCCCACAAGACACAGGTTCTCATCTCCATATTGTTGGGTAAGGAAGCTGTTGCATTGCTATGAATGACACAACTGGGACTTGAATTTGGACCCATACAACTCAAACCCTTGTGCTATTTCATGGCCTCACAGTGTAAGATCCATACTTCCTTTAAAATATAAGTGTCCAGGGCAGGTGTTATGGTTAAGTAGGTTGCGGTAGGCTAACTGCAGCTTGGGGAGCCCACATCTCATAGTAGAATGCCTGGTTTGAGTCTGGGCTACCCTGTATTTCCAATTCAACTTTCTGCTAATGTGCCTAGGAAGTGGTAGGTGATGGCCCAAATACTTGGGTTCCTGTCACCCAGAAGGCTTCAGCCTGGCCTAACCTCAGCTGTTGCAAGCATTTAAGGAGTAAACCAAGAGATGGAGGGTGTATGTATGTGTGTCCCCCTCTGTCACTCTTTCAAATAAATAAATACATCTTTTAAAAAAAGTGTCCAAGTTGGACAATGGGAAAGAAATGTGTGTAGCACAATTTCTGGCACATAAATACAGAAATACTTGTGCAAATTCAAAAAGGAGTGGGAGGGTGGGGAGAGGGAGGGGCCATATCTGCTTTACTCTGTGCCGGTAATCAGTCACTGAGAAACATCTGGAGATACTTAGTTTGGCAAATAGGGACACACTGGTTCTCTCGAAGTAGTTAAAGACGCTAAGTAGAAGCAGCATTAAATGTGATCCAAGAAGGCGAGTTTTAATTCAATGAGTGGAGGTCTCTAAGATAACAAGCATGTTTTGCTCCACGCATCAGGCTACCTCTTGAGGTAGCAACTTGCCCCCAGTGGTCCTTGGGCCATAGTAGATCACCAGTCGTGGATAAGATGGCAACAGGGCCAGGGTGCAGGACCTCTGCTTCCTGAAAACCTCCCAGCCAGATCTCAGCTACTGATGTAGCCTTCAGGTTAGCAAAGCGTTTTGGAGGGGAAGAGATGTTCTCGATCCTTATAGTACAGCACAAAGCTTTCTGCCTCCGTCCTGCACTGGATTTGGGGGGGAAAATTGTACGCATCAACTAGATAAGGTCCCCATCATTCCAAACACCAGCAAAAAAATGGCCTGGTTGAGTTGTTTGTTTGGAAGAAAGGGGCTAAAGATCGCTGGAACAGGCTCCTGGGGAAAAGAGGAACCCTCGAAAGTACAGCAGGGAGTACTTAGAGCAGCACAGACGGGCTTTGTTCTGTAGCTGCAGGCTGGTGCCAGCGAGCAGTGAGCAAATGGAAAACCAGCCGGCACGCCATGTTTCCTACCCATGCCCTCTCGCCTTACAGCTCCAGACACAGACCTTCTTACTGGGAGTCTCAGGATGAATTTGGGATCCATGAAATGTTGGGTGGCTGGTTTATTTATTTATTTACTTTTAATTTTCAAGGCAATAAACCAGGAAGGGCTTGAGACATCCTCCCAGTAACTGGAATACTAACAATGCAACACACCGAGACCACAGGCTGCTTGATTATTTCCTAATATTCTCTTTATGCCGGTTCCAGCCCAGAGACCCTGCCAGACGCAGGCAGCTTCCTTCATGGCGGCGTGCAGAGTTTCCATTTCCCAGCTGAGAGCCAGCATCCAAGAGGATCTTCTGATTGGAAGCTGAATGAAACAAAAGATGGCCCAGAACTTGACTGCGGCCAGGAAACAGAGACTCGCAAGCCAGAAAGCCTCTGCAATATCCCAGAAATCCCCGGGGGGCAGAGGGAGGACACGCTGGCTGCTCTGCAGTAAGCCGGCTTGCAGGGCGGCCTCCCAGCTATTTTTAATCACTGAGTTCTTCAACGTCTTGATGAGGTTTGTAAGAGCACAGCCCGCGTTATACTCTCACCAGTGCGCCCTTGGTCTAGCCCTCTTCCCATTCACCTACACAAGGCTTCATCGGCTCATCCATCCATCTAGTCATTTACTGCTTCGTTTCCTTCTTCACTAATTCGATGAACGCATTTTGAATGTCTTAGTTCGTCTTGTGTTGCTATCACGAAAAATACTCAAAGCTGGGTGATCAGTAAAGAAAGAAGTGTATTTGGCTCATGATTCTGGTGACTGGTGTCCACAAACCTTGGTGCTGGCATCCTGACAAGGGCCCCCTGGCTGCACCACAACGTAGTGCAGAATGGGAGTTTCTGTTAGGACTGCTCCCGAGAGACCTGACCCACTCCTGTGGATTTAATACCTTCCCAGGAGACAACTCTGTGCATTCAAGAGAGTGGAGCCTTCCACTGGGCACCACCTCTTAAAACTTCCCTCACCTCGACACCACTCTGGGGACGCAGCTTCACTCAGCACATGAATCTCTGGGAGACAAACCACGCCCAAACCGTAAAATTTAACATAACTCATTCATTTCTTCAGTATGTTCTAGGCATCCACTACAAACCAGAATAGGGCTGGGCTAAAGAGAGCAATAGAACAGTCTCAGCTCAGCACCATCACCCTTACTCGCTGATCTCTGTGCTTCCTAACAGCTCTGCACTTCCATCTGCATGCTAAGTGCTCTCAATGGCTCCATCTCCACGTCTGCTTCCTGGAACCATGACCCAGATTCTGACATGCCTGCTGGATGCAGCCTGGACAAGAATATCCCACTGCCACCTCAACTTCAGCCTGCTCGGATCTGAACTCACGTCTCACCCTCTGAACCTGCTCTTCAAGACCTCCCATTCCTGCTCCAGACACCATTTTCTCACCCCATGAGTTCACCTCAAAGGTTTATTTGATGATTTTGGCTTCACCCAAGAGTGACTCCCACCTCCAAAATATCTCTCTCAAACACTGGTTTCATTTCCACTGCTACCATTCAAGAGCAAGAGCCCATTGTAGTGGCCTCCTAACTGCTCTTCCACCTGTCTATCTCCGCACTCTGGTCCATCCCGAACTGTGCCATCATACTCTTCTCCCTTATTCACATTCCCGAAATTCACATGCTGACCCACTACCCCTATGCTGTAACCCTCAGATGGCATTTACAGTTCTCTGCAAGACAACACTGTCTTCCACTGCTTCTCACATGTTCCATGTATGCCTCAAACCTACAAAACACTCTGCCGGACACTTGCTAGGCTTCCCCTCTGATATTAATCCTGTTTAGTGACCCCTCCCAATGTCTTTTTAAAAAGACTTAGTTATTTATTTGAATAAATTAAAGGGAGAGAGAGAGAGAGAGAGAGAGAGAGAGAGAGAATCTTCCATCTTCCATTGGTTCACTTCCCAAATGGCCACAACAGCCAAGGCTGGGCCAGGTCAAAGCCTGGAGCCAGGAACTCCATCTAGGTCTCCTGTGTGGGAGGCCGGAGTCCAAGCATTTGGGCCATCATCTACTGCCTTCCCAGGTACATTGGTAGGAACCATTATTTATACCAGAGGTGAAACATCTCTTTTTACTGAGTCCTTGGTGAAGAATGAACTGAGAAGAAGTGTTAAGATGGTGACATGTGTGGTAGACCAGCAAGGAATCAAAAAGGTAACAGTGCTTCTGCTACCCTGAAGAAGGGCATAGCAGAGTTAGTGACTGCCTTACTCTGGACCTTGGGCAAGTCACGGTCCAAGCCTGTTTCCTTTTGTTTGCAAAACTGAGAAAGAGTCATAGCTGGCACATCTGTGGTGAGCAGCCTCGGAAATGACTTCAGTTAAGGGCTTATCAAAGTACCTGGCCCTGTCATATTAACTGATTCCAGTGCTTGCTGCATTGTGACTGCAAAGGGGTGGATCTGAAGTCTTGGTTTCTAGAAATGGCAGAAAGTATAAAAGCTATGTAGGTGACAAGCTGTTGAAATGGTGATAAAATTGAGACAAGCTAAACTCACAAATAGGAGACAGTCTGAGTAGGCAGCAAAGGAAGTGATTCATTAAGAACTCATCCATACCTCTACCAAGGATGTTAAAGGTAGGAACTGGCCATCTGGAGCACTTGAATACAATGATAAAGGTAGTTTGGGCAGGCATTAGTAGGCAATTGGTTATCATAAGAATCTTGTAGGGCGTGACACAAACAGTAGTGAAAAGCTGCTTCTTGGGGCCAGCACCATGGCGAAGTAGGTTAATCCTCCACCTGCAGTGCCAGCATCCCATATGGGTACCGGTTCTAGTCCCAGCTGCTCCTCTTCCAGTCCAGCTCTCTGCTGTGGCCTGGGAGGGCAGTGGAGGATGGCCCAAGTGCTTGGGTCCCTGCACCCGCATGGGAGACCAGGAAGAAACTCCTGGCTCCTGGCTTCAGATTGGCCCAGCTCCGGCTGTTGCAGCCATTTGGGGAGTGAACCAACAGAAGGAAGACCTTTCTCTCTGTCTCTCCCTCTCACTGTCTGTAACTCTACCTTTCAAATAAATAATAAACAAAAAAATTTTTAAAAAAGAAAAGTTGTTTCTCTCCTGAATGCAATTTCCTTCTTTGTATCATCAGTAAACCTCATTTCTTAATTCTTTTCCTCTAGTTTGAATACAATTTGGCCCCCAAACTCATGTAGAGATTTAAACCCCAAATCCATAAGCTAATGATACTAAAGAGGGTATCAGCTTGATTCAGTGATGGGCTCTGAGGATGGGGGCTGTAGGAAGTGTTTGCATTGGGCTGGGTTGTTGCATGGAGCCCGGTGAAGGAATCACGGAGCTTTCATAAGGAGAGACTGCTTAGACACATGGTGGGTGTTCCCCCGCCTCTCTGCTTCCTGGCTTGCCAAGTGATCCTTCCTCTGGGCAAGTTCCACCAGCCACCACCCTCATCAGACGCCAGACCAAGAAGTCTGCCCCGTCGAGAACTGTGAATCTCCAAACTGTGAGCCAAAATAAACCTCCTGCTGTGTAGTAGCTTCTCTCCATTCTGTTGGGTACAGGGGTGAAAGGCTGATCGATACCCTCTCCTTTCTGGGGCTCCCCTGTCTCCTCCTCCTCAGCTGTCACAGGGTCTTTATGGTGTGTGATGGACAAACTGCAATGGCCAGAGCTTCCCATGCATCTTCTCCTTCTACCTCAGCTCCAGTGGAGAATTTGCACTTCTCTGTAGCGTGGTGATCTGGGGGAGTAAGGAAAGGAATCAAGGCCCCCTGCCTACCCAGGGAAGACATCCAATCAACCTCTGCTTACAAAGAGGAATTCTAGGGGCCAGCATTACGATGCAGTGGCTCGAGCTGCTGCCTGCAAAGCCAGCATCCCGTGTGAGCACTTGTTGGAGTCCGGGCTGCTTCACCTCCAGTACAGCTCCCTGCTAATATTCCTGGGGAAACAGAGGCAGATGGCCCCCAAGTGCTTGGATCATTGCCACCCATATAGAAGACCTGGATGAGAGTCCAGGCTCCTGGCTTGTGGCTACTTGGGGAGTGAACCAGAAGAAGAGAGATTCTCTCTCTCTCTCTCTCTCTCTCTCCATTTCAAAAAAATAAAATAAATCTTTTAAAAAAGCAAGAATAGTTTGAGGTTATCTACATAAACATTCATCAGGTAGTTCTGGAAGAAATTCCTTCCAGTCAACACGACCCTGGTCTCCTTGTTAGAAACATTTTTCAGAGTGTTGGAGTGCTAGAGGCTGAGCAGGTGGTTTTTCAATCTATCTTAGTGCAACTGTTATTATAGATAAGTTCTCTAAGGCCAAGTCTATTCTAGAGACCTTATTAGTGGCTCCGACTGGCTTGATCCATTGGCAATAACCTGAGAAGTCAGCATTCTCAGGACACTCTTTGCCTTGGTAGGTGATTCAATACAGGATGTACTTTATAGAGCTGACTCCCATTCAGAATCAAGAGTAGATAATTAACTCTAGGCAATTAACTCTCCATATGTATTTTGGCTAATTGGCATCTGAGGGTAGACAGATGTCAGGTTTAACTTGGGAATGCCAAAGACAGCACTTTTCAATGAAAGCAGGTGGCTGAATTAGGGTTGCGATTTGCTAAACAGAAGGCGTGGGTTCATTATTTTGGATTTGTGTTTAGTTGGATATGGAAGGAATGGTAATTTTCCATACAGTTTAACCCAAAATTTCTATGAGTTGTTGTGAATAGCATTACAGGGTGAATAGCATTACAGGGTGCCACTGGTATGGCCTCATTTAACCTTCATTATTTATTTATTTATTTTTAATTTATTTTTGAAGATTTATTTATTTATTTGCAAGGCAGAGTTTTACGGGGGCGGGGGGAGGGAGAGAGAGAGGTCTTCCATCTGCTGATTCATTTCCCAAATGGCCGCAATTGCCAGAGCTGGGCTGGTCCAAAGCCAGGAGCTCAGCTCATGCCATTGTGGCCATCAGGGAAGTGAACCAGCGGAAGACCTCTCTCTCTCTCTCTCTCTCTCTCTCTCTCTTTCTTTCTTTCTCTCTCTCTCTCTCTCTCTCTCTCTGCCTCTGCCTCTGCCTCTCTGTAGCTCTGCCTTTTGAATAAATAAGTAAATCTTTGGAGAAAAAAAAAAGAAATGTACTTCTGTGTGTGTACACACACACACACACACACACACACAGAGTCCACAGAACTAATTTTAAGCAATACTACTTCCTGTTAACCTCCTAGCATATACTAGCTGTAAAATATAGCCATAGGAAGCTAAATAAGTCCATTTTCTGTACATGGATTTTTGGATGGAAGCCAATTAAAACTCCAAGGTCTTTTTCACATAAATTGCACTTAAGTTATTGATTTTTTTAAAAAATCAAACACAGAACTTTACATTTATTCTTGTTTCCACCCAGAGTTCTATTTGATTTCCTGGCCTGAGTCCACAAAATTGGCCTCGTTTGCCCTATACTCTAAACGGCTGAATTCACAAAGGGCAGCGCCACATTTCAGCTTGTGGGACATTTATCAAAGTCAATAGATTTTCTTGAATTGACAATGAACAACACATTCTATTTAAAGTTTCCCATTTTCTTACTAACTTTAATTTCTTGTTTGGGCAGTTATGAACTAGAAGTGCCAATCCATGTGTCTTGAAGTCCTTCGGTATCTACAGGGCAATGTCTGTGCTCCATTCGCCTTCAGACGTCACCAGCCCTCCCTGAGAGGGCACTGATGCTAAATGAGGGAATGAAGAGTGATTCCTGGCCGGCGCTGCGGCTCACTAGGCTAATCCTCCGCCTAGCGGTGCCGGCACACCTGGTTCTAGTCCCGGTTGGGGCGCCGGATTCTGTCCCGGTTTCCCCTCTTCCAGGCCAGCCCTCTGCTGTGGCCAGGGAGTGCAGTGGAGGATGGCCCAGGTGCTTGGGCCCTGCACCCCATGGGAGACCAGGAAAAGCACCTGGCTCCTGGCTCCTGCCATCAGATCAGCGCGGTGCGCCGGCCGCAGCGCGCCAGTCGCGGCGGCCATTGGAGGGTCAACCAACGGCAAAGGAAGACCTTTCTCTCTGTCTCTCTCTCTCACTGTCCACTCTGTCTGTCAAAAATAAAAATAAAAAAAAAAAGAAAGAGTGATTCCTATATAGATTGGCTTCAAATTTAAAGTCAATTTTCCACATAAACAAGATTATGCCTTATAGTTATCACTTGATAATGCTGGCACCAAAAAAAAATTAACCAATTAGTGTAGCGTATAGATCAATTTTTCTCAGATGGGTTTCCTCCCTGCCACCCCCAGCAACAACTAAATGAACTGGAAACTTGCCAGCAGTGTAAATGACAGAGCCTGACCCCAGAGAGACTGAATGGGAAGTTTGGGTTGTGCCCGTGATCTGTGGTTCAACACGCTCTCCAGGTGAGGCTGGTGGCCTCCTGAGAGAACCACTCACAGACAGCATTGCTTCTTCCAAGTCCACACACATGACTGGTGCTTGATAATGTGCCTTGCTCAATACATGTAATCCGCGGTTCCAAAAACTTTCTTGGAGCATTTACTAAGTGCTAGCCACTGGGCTAGACACTTAGGATAAAGATAATAGAGATGAACTCACACTTTACTATCATATTTTCCATATATTTCCATAATATGCATTCACAATAAAAATGCTGAATATTAAAACAGAGTACATTAGCATAAGGGAGAGAAAAAGCATATGATACCACCACCCAAAAGGAATCTCTGTTGTTCCAATGAACTCTAAACAGTGGTCCAGTAGTGATCCTGGGTTTGGTTTGGGAAGACTCCAAAGCTTGAGCAGCCTCTACAAGTTCAGCACAGACAGGCCCTAGAGATGCCAGGGGTTGGATAAGTGGCGCATGCTGATCAATTTCCAGCCAATATATAAGTTGACCAGTTATTTCAGTTTTCCCAGGACTGTCCAGGTATTAGCACCACGAAGGCTCAAGTCCTCAGGGACCTATATTTTATGAGTATGCATTACATGTAAAATATGGAAGTTGGCTTCAATTTTATACCCCAAGCAATCAAACTCATTGCATTATTGGGTTGTAAGAATGACTAAAGTGGGTGGGACCAAGGATGATGATTGAAAGGAAGGGAAGCTACATCTGTGATGCTTAATTCTTCCAAAAATTGAAAAAGAAGAGAAAAAGCAGGAAGCAAAAATATTAAAAATTAAGTTGATAATTCTGAGTGATAAAATATGTGCATAGCATTGTATCAGTCCCTGTTGTTTATTTCAGATCTCAAAAAGGTAGATACTTGTCGCTCCCCCTCTTCACGGAGGAACGACACAGGACCCTGCGCTGTTCTTTTGTCTGCTCGGCCCTTCCCGGGTTTGCTGCTGGTCCTTCCTGGGTTGGCTGCCGATCCTTCCACCTCCGTGGAGGGGCGGCTCCCCCTGCCACTTTCCCCACTTCCGCGGGGGAGCAGCACACCGCCGGCCGGCTCTCTCGGGGGCTGCTCAGATGTTATCCGGATGTTCCCCTTAGATGTTCCTGGTGCATGTTGTCTCTCTCCTAGAATAAGTCTTAGTCTAGTCCGAGTTGCTCCCCACAGATACTTTCTAAAGGGCAAATTCTTAAAAGTAAGCAGTTGTCGTGTTTGAGGAGAAATAGTCATGTTTTAGAGATGAGCTATAAAGGGAGGCAGTAATTCTTCTGACTCATTTTAATAAGATTGACTTTTCTTTCAAATCTTCATGTAAACTGAACTTGTAGAACAAAATGAAGCAGTCATGGTCATGTAAGTTTTTGTTTTTGTTTTTGTTTTGGACAGGCAGAGTTAGACAGTGAGAGAGAGAGACAGAGAGAAAGGTCTTCCTTCCATTGGTTCACCCCTCAAATGGCCACCACGGCCGGTGTACTGCGCTGATCCGAAGCCAGGAGCCAGGTGCTTCCTCCTGGTCTCCCATGCGGGTGCAGGGCCCAAGCACTTGGGCCATCCTCCACAGCACTCCCAGGCCACAGCAGAGAGCTGGACTGGAAGAGGATTAACCGGGACAGAATCTGGCGCTCCAACTGGGACTAGAACCCGGGGTGCCAGCGCTGCAGGCAGAGGATTAGCCAAGTGAGCTGCGGCGCCGGCCAGTCATGTAAGTTATTATATCCATCACCCCATCTACCCACTGCTAGGAGATGCCACAACAATTCCCAGGATGTGCACAATGTCGTTTGGTCTATGGCTAGTAACAAAACTGAGTAAATCTTGTTTGCTCTCAGGGATGCAGAAGTGAGCATGTGCTCTGTTCTGGTTGCTAGAGCTGCAGAAATAGGTGCACCATAGGGCTATGGGCCAAGGCAAACTCCACTTTCCCATGTGTAGAAAGAAAATCACAGAAACCTTGTGAACCATCTCAGGCTCTGGGATGTGGACTTTGGGAAAGTTGTGCTGGTCTTGGGCAAACAGTAGAAGAAGTGCCCCCGGAACATCTGGGCTGTTTGTGCCTCTGGCTGAGTTGGCCCCAGGATACCCCAGCTAACACAATTGATTTCCTGGTCTCTGTGCAGAGATAAAACCATCCTCAAGGAAGGATGCCAAAAATAGGAGGTCTTAAAATACAAAGGAAACAAACACTGTTTTTTCCTGACATTGATCCTCCTGGGGTGGGCCACTAGGAGAGAATCCCCCCCCACTTAAGGGAACATGTCCCCCAGCAAAAGGGAGACATTGCAACTATCCCTATGAGCTGCCTGATTTCAGACTCACCATTTCTGAGCTTCAGAGGCTGCTCTCTGACCAGGGTCAAAAGCTGCCCAACAGCTGGATCCCAAGCTTCAACATCATTTCCAGTCCTTCCAAACATGTCAGTGATTTACCACCAGAAATCAAGCTTTAAACTGTGACTCTTTTCCTGTGTCTGCGTAGAAGTGAAAACTGTATCTTTTTGTGCATGTTCAGCCTTGATGGCAGCTGAGCTGATGATGAACCGGCCAGGTCAATCAGGGATGGAATGTATTTTGTTGGCCCATTGTGTGTTTGTTGCCTTACACTTTGTCGGGATCCCTTTCTTCCTGTCTGTCTGCAAGTTGATGTCTTGCACTCAGCACTGTCCTTCTTGATTCTCCAAAGCTTTGATTTCCTGCTCTCAGCCACTCTTATGTACATTTTGGAAAACATGAAAGTGTACCCATCAGTCTGCTTCCAGAAGAATTGCCCCTGGGTGAAGCCAGGCCAGCCCTTGGCTCTGTCCTCTGCATGGACCTCAATTCCACACCAACACTTGCCCAGCCCATTTTGACAGAGTCTCCTACTGGTGTCCAGACAGCTGCCAAGGAGGGAGAGAAGGAGAGAAGAAAAGAAGAAGGGGAGGGAGGGGAGGGAAAGAGGAGCAGGATGGGGTCCCCAGGAGTGAAGGAGAGGAAGACCAGAGGAGTATGTCTGTGGCCACAACACAGGAAATTGGTTTCCAGTGTGGCCATAACTGGTTCTGAAGGCAATTCCTAGGGAGAAGTTTGAAAAACTAAACTCATTTGGATTACAAATATGTTTTTTCAATTTGAGGGGTAGAGAGAAAGGGCTTTCCTCTCTCGGGCTAAGGTTGATGACCAGGGATTCAATCCATGCCTCTCATGTGGGTAGCAGAAACCCAAGTGTTTGAACCACCGTCTGTTGCCTCCTAGGCTTTGCATTAGTGGGCAGCTGCAGTACAGAGAGTACAGTGTTGGTACAGGTACCAAACCCAGGCATTCAGTACAGAAGGTGCATCTTAACCAGTGTCTAGGCCACGTGTCTGACCCTCATTTGGATTTTGAAGTGGTATTTGGTAGGGAGATAAAAATGATAACCTAAAAATACTCACAAATGCCTCAGAGTCAATCCTCCCATAAACTTGACGAGGTTGCCAGGAGTCTATAGTGCAGGAGCTGTAGCAGAAACGTATAGACTCTTGATTTTTGTGGCATTGACACACCGTGTCTTTGACTGTAGCTCCAACTTCAGTCAAATTGTGAAGCCTCTTGACAATGAACATCACAATTGGGGAAAAAGATCAAAAGTTAGACTGTTGCTTAGTTAACAAGAGGGAAGAACCTGAACCAGGCGGCATGAGAGGGAGACTCACCTGAAGACTCTACCTCTTTTTCCTAAAGCATATTTACAACGAGAAAGGCAGGGTAGGAAGCACAGATCCAACAGAAGACTTCAAAGATGCCTGCCAAAGTCAGTTCAAATCAGCCTCTATGAATTCCCAGTGTCATTGTGTTGTAGATGTCACACATACACACACACACACACACACAGAGTTAGGGTATGTGTACCTGGTTACCATGTAGCATTTTAAAGCATGTTCTGGAGCAAGAGGGGCAACTGGAAGATGCTGTACCCACAAACAGATTATACTCTTCCCACTCTTGTCAGTGTCTCCCATTGACCAAGCCACATTAGCACCAGGGAACAAGGGATGCCCCTTGGCACAGTCCACAGCATTAACTCTTAAAACACAGACCAGGTAGACAAGAGTGGAGAGTGCACCTAGAAGAGCAAAGGGGGACCATCCAATACCCTGCCCAGCTCTCAAAATTGTGTGAGCCCCCATTAACGCCCTTGGAGGCAGGAAGGATGGCTGTCTTTCTGACCAAGAGCAGGTGGAGATGCCTGGGTAGACGGCAGAACAGGCTCATTCCAACTCATAGCAACACTCATAGCCTGCACTGCTGTCTGAGGGAGCCAGTGATGTCTCTAACAGTCAGCAGAGGACAGGAGGAGACCCCTGTGGGTATCTGAGGGGCCCAGGGTCTTCCAGGGCTACAACCCCTGACCTAGAGCCCAGGGGAGAACAGCTGTGCCTCATACTAGTGCCTGTAAAAATCCTAACTCTCAAAAATTCTAACCAAAAGCCTTCCAGGAGCCTTTAAAATCTTGCCCCAAGCTCCAAAAGCAAGTCCCAACCCCGTATTTAAACACAGCAATCCTCTCAGAACTTTGTGTCTCACCCAGTCTCTTGCTCTCATGAGTTGACTACACATGGGTGTTTTTCAGTCACCCTCAAGTCTTGCTCAGAAAAGACTTTCGGTTCTGATTCTCTGAACCCCTTCACAGCACATGGGCTGTGCTATGGTTTGGGTATGGCATGAGTGCATCTCTTAAGGGTTCATGTGCTGGAGGCGATGTTGGGAAATGTTACCTAAGAGACAGAGCCCTGTGGGAAGTCCTCAGGTCCCTGGGGAAGCTATCTTGTTTAGATAGCAAGACCATTCTTAGAGGACCCCCGAGTTCTCCTGAAAGCAAGCTGTTATAAGAGCAAATTCAATTCCTGAATGGATGTCTGGCTTCCAGGTTTCCAAGTGTGACTTCTCATGGCCACATGGTGCATTGCCTCCACTGTGACACCACCCACCATGAGGTCATCATCAGAACCAAGCCAGGGCTGACACCTTGCCCTTGACCTTCTAGAACTGTGAGCCAAATAAACCTTCTCTTTATAAAGGTAGCCTGCCTCTGGGATTTCATCACGGCAATGGAAAATGGCTCAATCCTGCAGGACCCCTGCCCGGTGGGGCCTTTCCTCCCAGCAGCTGTCCCTCTACCCCCATTAGGAAGCGCCAGAAGTCCAAGCTAGAAAGGGCCACCACATCCTCACATCCAGGCTCTTCTCTTCGAGGAGCTGAGGCTACAAATTTGCACAGGGTCACACAGATGACAAGCTGGGCCAGTTCCTCACTCCTGGACCTACATCCCTGACTCAGAGAGCTTCCTAGTAGGCTGCACAGCCCATAGCTTTTCTAAGGAAAATATCCTTTGATCAAAGTGCTAGCTTTGAGGAGCAGGCATTTGGAATAGAGATTAAGACACTGCTTGGAATACCCAGATCTCTTACTGGAGTACCTGGGTTTGCATCCTGGCTCCACTCCTGATTCCAGCTTCTCGCTTGGTGTGCACTACGGGAGGCAGCAGGGGATGGCTCAAGTAGGTGGATCACTGCCGCCCTGTGCGAGAGACCCAGACTGAGTTCCTGGATTTGCCCTGGCCCAGCCCCAGCTGTTGCAGGCATTTGGGATATGAACAGTAGATGGGAACTAACTCTCTCTCTCTCTCCTCTCTCTCTCTAATAAGTAAAATAAATATTTTTTTCTTTAAAAGCAGTAACTTTGGCCCTCTTTCATGCTTGGCTCATTCAGAGGAGGTCACAGCACTCCAGATATTGCAGCACCTCTCTCTCCTGTTCCCTCCCTCTCCCTGCTGTGTCTCGGCCCCCACCTTCCTCCTGTCTCTTTACCCCTCCTTCTCCCGTTTTCATTCCTTGCTGCCTCTCCCTCTACCTGCTAACTACTTGCAAGAGATTTTGAGGAGTGGGGAGTGACAAAGCACCAAAACACAGGCAAGACTGGGGAGTGGAGAGAGAGAGGACAGACCCGGAGATGTCCTCCCACTAAGCTGACTTGCACGCCTGTGCTTTTCCTAAATGACCTCATATCCCAGGCAGCCTGTGCAGGGGGCTCGTTCTCTGGAGCAAAGTTCTCCACATCCCCATGACCAGAGGCCATCTGGGTGCTCCCTCCAGTGAAGTTCACTGTGTGTGATCCCCTTGCAGCCTTGGGAAATTCTTCCAGAGTGACTGTATCCCTTTGATGTTCAAGTCTGGAAGGACAGGGTGGGAAGGGAATTGGAAGGAAAGGAAAAGCTAAGCCTCACCCCCAGCCCTTCCCTCCCCACTCCAGGACAACTAGGCTCCCCTAAAGTATGGCCTGGTGCCCAGCCCTGGGGTCCTCTGTTATTCTGTTCACCCAGGCCCCTTTCAGCACTGAAGATGGTCTGTTCCCTGCAAGACTAACCTTTGACCTCTAACCTGTTCACAGATTGCTTTTGTCAATCTCTAAACTCCTTCTAGCTTTAACATTCTCTAAAACAAAAGCAGATTAGCTAAGGGTGCTATTTGCTCACGCATCCCCACACACGCACACACACCCCAAGGCCTTCTTCATCAAAGGTGCCCTCATCATTACACTTGTCATATGTGTGTTTGCTTGTCAGACATGCATTTCGTTGTTAACCTAGGTAGTACTTACCTCAAGCCACATGGCTGCAAACTCACATGGGATGATCAGAAACAAATCTGTCCGGCAGATGAGACCGTTCGGTGGCATGTACTGGGCACCACACCACGAACTCATCACAGCCAAGGGGCCAAGGTAGCTTAAGATTCTTTTCTAGAGACCATCTGATATTAATGATTGGTCTGAATGATGAGGTCAGCCAAGGGCCACCCCATGGCCTCAGGGAATCAAGTTGGCCGCCCGTGTTTCTCCTAGGCTAGACCAAAATCACTCCCTTAGATGCTGCAAGAAGCTCCAGCTTTTTATGGAAGGCTTGATTTCACATCAGGCAGAGTGTCCCTTTTGTGGGCAAAGCTGCTTATCGGGCCATTTTAGTTCATTAATTCAATTATTCAACAATTACTGCACATGGACCAAGTGCCAAAACTATCCTCATTTCTAGGCCTGTAGCCGTGAGCAAAGCAGAATTCCTATCTTGATGCTTGCAGAATAACGAAGAAGAGCATCGACTAGTTACCAAAGGCTTGTCTAATTGCTCTGAAGGAGATAAACAGGGTCAGGGATGGATAACCACAGAGGAGGGCTGGTTTAGATAGAGTGTTCATTGTTCGTGGGCAATGAAGACCTCAAGAATGAGAAAATGTCAGCCCAGCAGGGGAAGGCGGAATGTTCCAGACAAAGGAAGCAGCCTGCACAATAGGCTGGGGGCCATGAGGGAGACCCCGCTTGCTGAGGACGTGAGGGAAAAGTGTGTGAGCCACCCTGCGGCTGGACTCGGTCCCTGTCACTGTCACTTGTTCCTGCAGCCATGCACGTGGTTTGAGGACTTTTTTGCAAAGAGGGGAGGTTTGGACAGAAAGGAATGCAGAAGAGCCAGCTCCTGCCCCAAGCAGGCCCCGGGTCTGGGTCGAGACGCCCCAGTGTGGATCAGCGTTTTACATTGAATATCAAATTTGGTGTTTGTGAAGTTAGGGCGGTCCCTGCCCACTGCACTAGTGGTGGGTTTCAGTCTCTCTGTGCTGTGCTTCCTTCCACTGTCTTCCAGCCTTCCAGAAGAGCTTGTTGAATATTCATCCAGACCTCAGCTGTCAGTGGGGAATTAGGGCAGGGCCTGCTTTGGAAGGAATTCAAGACAGGGCTGTGTGTCCTCCCTGAGCCAGAGAGGTGGACCCAGCTGCGGTCACCTGCTGGCGACACCTAGCCCATAGACCACAGAGATCCTTGGTTCTGAGGCAGCCACTTGGCCTGTGGACAAGGCTGGGAGAGAAGACAGGAAGTGCTGCAGCCTGTAGAAGAACTCTTGCAGAGACCGGGGGGAGCGTGCAGAGGGTAATCGCCAGTGGTCTGAGCTGGGCAATCACGCTGGGTCTCAGCAAATCTGTGAGCAGTGCCATTTGCAAGGCCAGAGGTGCTTGTGTTCCTTCCGTGCATTGTACAGCAAATGTGTTTCTGGCTTTAGCTCTCTTTTCCCAGTTCCTGACCCTCACCATCAACCATTATCTGAATTAGAGCCCTGTCTGCTTGCTTTCGAGACTTGAAACAGTGTTAAGTTTTCAAAGAATTGGAAATGACAAGATTTCAGACAAAGTCTGGGAGCTTTCAGACCTCTTGAAAAATCTAATCCTTTACTAATTTTTAAAAATAGGCTCTTTTGTCAAAGAGTGATTTTAGGTTCACAATAATATGGAGTGGAAAATCCAGAGAGTTCCCACATAGCCCCCCACCCCTCCAAGCACACGTGACCTCTCCCACCATCAGCTTCTGGAGCAGTGGTACAGGTGCCGCAATCCATCAACCTGCGCCGACACATCATCATCAGTCAATTCCCTGGTCTACCGGTTCACTCTCAGCACGGAACCCTCTGCAGACTTTGACAAGGGTAACAGGTGCATGTGCCACTGCAGTGTCCTTCAGATCCTCTGGGTTTGCCCTGCTCATCCCTCTCTCCTTCCTAACGACAACCACTGATCCCTGCATGGTCTCCATAGTTCTGCTTTCTCCAGGACGTCACGTAGTTGGATTTGTTCAGTAGGTAGCTTTTCAGGATGGCTTCTCTTACAGTGATATGTACTCGAGGTTCCTCTGTGTCTTTTCATGACTTGGTAGCTCATTGCTTTCGCAGTGCTGAATAATATTCCATTGTCTGAGTGTGTTAGTTTATCAATGTGTTCACCAACTAAACGACATCTTTATTGGTTCCAAGGTTGGGCAATTCTGAATAAAGCTGCTATAAATAACTGCATACAGCTTTGTGTGTGTGTGTGAAAATAAGGTTTCAACTCACTTGCATAAACACCAAGGAGTTTGATGCCACGTTATATAATAAGATTATATTTAGTTTTGTAAGAAATTGCCAAACTGTCAAAGTGGAAAATGTACTATTTTGCATTCCCACCAGCAATGAATGAGGTTTCCTGTTGCTAAACATCTTTGCCAGCACTGGGTGTTGTCAGTGTTTTGATTTTGGTCACTCTAATAAGTGTGCACTAATATCTCAGGATGCTTTAGTTTGCACCTCCCTAATGACCTGTCATATGGAACATGCTTTTTTTCCATCTGTATACTTTCTTTGGTGATGTGTTCCGCTCGCTTTGTTAGTTTTAGTATTGTTGGATTTTAAGAGTCTTTGACTATTCTGGATAATAGTTATTTATCAGGTATGTCTTTTGCAAATACTTTCTCCTCATCTAGGGCTTTAGAATTTATTTTGAGAATTCCTTTAGCAAGTAGCTATTTTCAATTACAAAAGGAAAGTGGAGATAGATTTCTCCTTCAATTTTGCATGATAAAAGGCTTAGAGGTGGTTAGTAATTGTGATTCCCAAAAGTGATAGGCAGGCTGCAGTAAAAGTTAAGAAAATTGCGTTTTGGGCAGGTATTGTGGTATAGTGGGTTAAGCCACCACTTACAATGCGGGCATCCCATTCTGGAGGGCCAGTTCAAGGCCTGGCTGCACCAGTTCCAATCCAATTCCCTGCTAATGTGCCTGGGATACAACAGATGGTAGCCCAAGTGCTTGGACTCCTGCCATCCATGTTGGGGACCAGTGCAGCTCCTGGCTCTTGGCTTCAGCCCCATCCAGCGCTGGCAATTGTGCCCATCTGGGGAGTGAAGCAGTTACTGGAAGAATCCCTCCCAGATACTCCCATTGCTCTACTTTTCACATAAGTAAATCTTTAAAGAAAGTATTTGTCCTATTCTAAAAACTTCTAGCAACTTTAAATTTTTTGGCATATTTAACTTTTATTTATTTTATTTGAAAGTCAGAGTTACACAGACAGAGGGAGAGACTTAGAGAAAGAGAGATCTTCCATCCACTGATTCCCTCCCCAGATGGCAGCAACAGCTGGGGCTGGGCCACAGCAAAACCAGGAACTAAGAGCCTTCAAGGTCTCCCATGTGAAAGACCAAGTACTTTGGCCATCTTCTGTTGCTTTTATCGGGCCATTAGCAGGGAGCTGAATAGGAAGTGGAACAGCCAGAACACAAAATTGGTGCCCATATGGGATGGCTGGCATTGTGGGAGGTGAGCTTACCTACTACACAAATGCCAGATCCGTAACTTTTATTTGTAATGTAAAAGTATAATATCATTATCATACTCCCTCCCCCTAAACCTGAGTTCCCCAATGTCATTATTTTGTGTTCAGTATTTTTCTGATTGTCTCAAAACCAGTCAATTTTAAATGTCTGCCCCAGTTCCACTAAAATTTCATTTTTAGGATAACTGTATTCACTTATGTATAATACTTTAACCTGACCTTTCTTGTGATTCATTAGCTATGGTACATCAAAAATCCTTTTTCAGAAGTGGGGTTAGGAGTTTTGGGAAAAGTCTACCTCTTGGTAATTGTGTCTTCCTGACCTAGACATTCCAACTGCCCATGAAGCATAGAATAATTCTCAGGTCTATTCTCTTTTGTAAAATGTATTCAAGAGGTAGTAGGGAGACAGATGGAGAGAGAGAAGGAAAGATAGTGATTCAGAGATACAGAGAGAGAGAGAGAGAGCTTCCACCTGCGGGTTCACTGAAGTGGGAACCAGCAACTCAGTCCAGGTCTCCCATGTGGGTGGCAGAGACCCCACAACTTGAACCATCACTGCTGCCTCCCAAGGCATGCATTATCAGGAGGCTGGCACCTGGAGTGTGAGTGGGGAATTGAACCCAGGCACTCCAGTGTGGGACACAGGCATTTTGACTGGCATCTTAACTGCTAGGCCAGATGCCTGCCCCCAGCTCAACACTTGAAACGGCTGCTAGGCAATAGAACTACACAAATAATTCTGAAACAAGCATTGTTCTTACACCAGTGTTATATGGATATAAATACTGACAGATAGATATATAGTTCATCTGAAGCCAGCTCAAGTATTTCGATGTGTTTTAAAAATAGGATCTCTCCCAAATAAACACTTCACAGTCAGCAAAATTCCACCACTACAGCCAAATTTACTAATTCATTTTGAATTATTAAAAAGCAAAACTACAAAGATTTTATAAAAGTTTTGATCTTTTGAAATATATAACTCTAAGCAAATATTTCATTGTGCTATTTGTAATTCAAAGCAAACATTTCACACAAGAAGTCCTTCATAAGTAAATAGACATTACATACAAGGAAGCAATACCAATAGTGGCTAGCTTCTCACCAGGAACAATGTATATCTGGGCAGCTTGCTACTATAATGAAATACCCGAGACAGCCTATCCTATGAGGAAAAGAGGTTTACTTTGGCTCATGATTCTGCAAATTCACAGTCCAAGATTTGCCAGGCCCCGTTGGTTTGTCCTCTTGATGACAGTGTTCTTGCTGGTGGAGTCCCAAGGTGGTACAGGGCATCACATGACAAAAGACAGGGAGTAGGCATGCCCGTATAATTCCATGTGGTCATTCATCTGGCTGCACAGAGCCACCAGAATTCAATCATGGGGGCTCTACCCTGATGCCCTGATCCAATCTAATTGCTACCTAAAGACCTCGCCTCTAGCAACCATGATGGAATTAAGTTTCCACCCTTTCAGCACCACTAGTATATGTCTTTGGGGCCTAAAGTCCTGCGTGAGTTCAGCTACACAAATATTCAAATCTTAGCCAGAAAATAATGTATAAAGGAGAGGGGAGAGCCTGTTATCTTAAGATGGTATAGTCAAAGAAAATATCCATCAAAAATAAGCAATAAGATATTGTCAGGAAAAAAAAAAAAAAACAAAGCTGGCTGAAATTGTGTCTAGCATAGCCCAAGGTAAGAATAGTAAAGGAAATTGTGAGAACAGGAAAATGCCACTGGACAGCCGCTTCAACCTACCTGAAGCAATGATGAACACTGCGAGAGAGATTTGCTCTATTTTTTTTCTTTTCTCTATTTCTTAAAAAAAAGAACTAATTAAAGCAAAAGTAATCACGTTGTGTGTTTTATTAAGGGAAGTGTCAGAGAGCAGAATAAAGGATGGAAGCAGATGAAAAGACACTTCTTTAAGCTTCTCATAGACATCGTACTGTGATGGTAGATTGTCATAAGTTAGGGATGCCTGTTGAAATCCTTGGAGCATCAACTAAGAATAAAGGATGTATAGCAAATGTGCTGGCAGATGAACAAAAAATGAAACAGTACAGAATGGGCAACTAATCTAAAGGAAGAGAGGAAAGGAAAAAAACACGGAAGTTGATGTGGTAATAAAACAAATCAAATTTGTAATCTATATTTCATAGTGAAAACTCATTGAGAATATACAAAAATCAAAAATACATATATACCTGATAACAGTTTCAAAATATAGGACCTAAAACTGACAGAGGCAAAAATTAATTAATTAATTAACAAACCCAAACCTATAGTTTGAGAATTTCAACACTGTTCCTTCGATAGTTTATAGAATTAGAAGACAGTACTATAAACCAACCTGACCCAATTGATATTTACAGAATATGCCACACAGAGAGTATCCACAGTTCTGCAAATTCTTGTAAAATGTTGCTAGGTAAATCATATGCTGGGCCATAAAAATGTCTATAAATTCAAAATAGCTAAATTACACAAACTATGTTCTCTGAACATAATGAAAGTGAATTATGCTTCAATAGCCAAAAGACATCTGGAGAATCTCCATGTATTTAGGAATTAGACTGTGGGATGTAACTAAAGCAATGAAATAGAAAATAGAGGACCAATAGAGAAGATTAATGAAGTAAAAAATTAGTTCTTTAAAAGATCAATAAAATTGATATCCTTAAACTATATGGATCCAGAAAAGGAGAATGCAGTTACCAGCATGAAGCATAGAGAAGAAACATGACGAATCCTAAAGATATTAAAAGGAAATCAAGTGGCCGGCGCCACGGCTCACTAGGCTAATCCTCCGCC